>NW_015091144.1:0-3895 GCF_001431845.1 Calidris pugnax
TCCCCAAGGTTTGGTGGCACCTCCTCCCCATGTCCACGGTGCCATCTGGGTGTCCCCATGGGGTGGTGGCACCTCGTCCCCTCACCCACGGTGCCACCTGGATGTCCCCATGGCTTGGTGGCACCTTGTCCTCCTGTCCATGTCTCCTCCAGCTCGGTGTCACCTCGTCCCCTCACCCATGGTGCCACCTGGGTGTCCCCAAGGGGTGGTGGCACCTCGTCCCCATGTCCACAGCTCTGTCCTCCTGTCCATGTCTCCTCCAGCTCGGTGTCACCTCGTCCCCTCACCCATGGTGCCACCTGGGTGTCCCCAAGGGGTGGTGGCACCTCGTCCCCATGTCCACAGCTCAGTCCATGTCTCCTCCAGCTCGGTGTCACCTTGTCCCCTTGCCCACGGTGCCATCTGGATGTCCCCATGGCTTGGTGGCACCTCGTCCCCATGTCTCCTCCAGCTTGGTGGCACCTCATCCCCATGTCCCTGGCACAGTCCATGTGTCCCCAAGGCTTGGTGGCACCTCCTCCCCTAGCATCTGGATGTCCCCAAGGCTTGGTGGCACCTCCTCCCCCTGCCCATGGTGCCACCTGGATGTCCCCATGGCTTGGTGGCACCTCATCCCATGTCTCCTCCAGCTCGGTGTCACCTCCTCCCCTGGCCCACAGTGCCATCTGGATGTCCCCAAGGTTTGGTGGCACCTCCTCCCCTTGCCCACGGTGCCATCTGGCTGTCCCCCATGGCTTGGTGGCACCTCGTCCCACGTCTCCTCCAGCTCGGTGTCACCTCCTCCCCTCGCCCACGGTGCCATCTGGATGTCCCCATGGCTTGGTGGCACCTCGTCCCCATGTCTCCTCCAGCTTGGTGGCACCTCATCCCCATGGCCCTGGCACAGACCGAGTGTCCCCAAGGCTTGGTGGCACCTCCTCCCACGGCTCCTCCAGCTCGGTGTCACCTCCTCCCCTGGCCCACAGTGCCATCTGGATGTCCCCAAGGTTTGGTGGCACCTCCTCCCCTTGCCCACGGTGCCATCTGGCTGTCCCCCATGGCTTGGTGGCACCTCGTCCCACGTCTCCTCCAGCTCGGTGTCACCTCCTCCCCTCGCCCACGGTGCCATCTGGATGTCCCCAAGGTTTGGTGGCACCTTCTCCCCATGCCCACGGTGCCACCTGGGTGTCCCCAAGGCTTGGTGGCACCTCATCCCCATGGCCCTGGCACAGACCGAGTGTCCCCAAGGTTTGGTGGCACCTTGTCCCCATGTCCACGGTGCCACCTGGGTGTCCCCAAGGCTTGGTGGCACCTCATCCCATGTCTCCTCCAGCTCGGTGGCACCTCGTCCCCATGGCCCTGGCACAGACCGAGTGTCCCCAAGGTTTGGTGGCACCTTGTCCCCATGTCCACGGTGCCACCTGGGTGGCTCAGTCCCCATGTCCCACACCAGGTGGGAGTTTTGGCTGAAGCTCTTGCCTCCTCCATCTCGGTGGCACCTCGTCCCCATGGCCCTGGCACAGACCTTGTGTCCCCAAGGCTTGGTGTCACCTCCTCCCCTCACCCATGGTGCCATCTGGATGTCCCCTAGGCTTGGTGGCACCTCGTCCCCATGTCCACAGCTCAGTCCATGTCTCCATCTTGGTGGCACCTTGTCCCCATGTCCCTGGCACAGACCGAGTGTCCCCAAGGCTTGGTGGCACCTTGTCCCCATGTCCCCAGCTCAGTCCATGTCTCCTCCAGCTTGGTGTCACCTCGTCCCCTTGCCCGTGATGCCACCTGGGTGTCCCCATGGCTTGGTGGCACCTCATCCTTGTGGTCCAGTCCGTCTGTCCCCCATCCTGGTGTCACCTTGTCCCCATGTCCCTGGCACAGTCCTTGTGTCCCCAAGGCTTGGTGGCACCTTGTCCCCATGTCCATGGCTCAGTCCCCATGTCCTCCAGCTCCATGCCACCTCCTCCCCATGGCCATAGCTCAGTCCCTGTGTCCCCCACCTTGGTGCCACCTCCTCCCTGTGGCCATAGCTCAGTCCCCATGTCCCTCACCTTGGTGCCACCTTGTCCCCTTGCCCATGGCTCGGTCCGTGGTCCTCCAGCTCGGTGCCACTTCCTCCCTGTGGCCATAGCTCAGTCCCCATGTCCTCCAGCTTGGTGCCACCTCCTCCCCATGGCCATAGCTCAGTCCCCATGTCCTCCAGCTTGGTGCCACCTCCTCCCCGTGGCCATAGCTCAGTCCCCATGTCCTCCAGCTTGGTGTCTCCTCCTCCCCATGGCCATAGCTCAGTCCCCATGTCCTCCAGCTTGGTGTCTCCTCCTCCCCATGGCCATAGCTCAGTCCCCATGTCCTCCAGCTCGGTGCCACCACGTCCCCATGGGTCAGTCCGCGCGTGTCCCCCCTCTCAGGGGACAAAGAGGGGCTTGTGGACGCGCTTGTGGCGGTTGAGCGTGGCGCTGCGGGCGAAGCTCTCCCCACACTCAACACAGATGAAAGGCTCTGGTGGCCCCCCATCTCGGGGTTGCCCCCCGGCCCCGTGGACCCGTTGGTGCTTCAGCAGGTTGCCGCTCTGGGCGAAGCCCCGGCCGCAATGGGCGCAGCGGTGGGGCCGAGCCCCCGAGTGGGTGCGTTGGTGTTTGATGAGGTTCTTGCTCTGGGTGAAGCTCTTCCCGCACTCGGGGTCACCTCCTCCCTGTCCCCGGGGCTCGGGCCCTGTCCCCCCCACTTTGGTGGCACCTCATCCCCACGTCCATGGCTCGGTCCCTGTGTCCCTCAGCTCTGTCTCACCTTGTCCCTGTCCCCGTGGCTCCGTCCCCATGTCCTCCAGCTTGGTGCCACCTCCTCCCCATGGCCATACCTCAGTCCCCATGTCCTCCAGCTTGGTGCCACCTCATCCCCATGGCCATAGCTCAGTCCCCATGTCCTCCAGCTTGGTGCCACCTCCTCCCCTTGCCCGTGGCTTGGTCCGAGGTCCTCCAGCTCCGTGCCACCTCATCCCCATGGCCATAGCTCAGTCCCCATGTCCTCCAGCTTGGTGCCACCTCCTCCCCGTGGCCATAGCTCAGTCCCCATGTCCTCCAGCTTGGTGCCACCTCCTCCCCGTGGCCATAGCTCAGTCCCCGTGTCCTCCAGCTTGGTGCCACCTCCTCCCCGTGGCCATAGCTCAGTCCCCATGTCCTCCAGCTCCGTGCCACCACGTCCCCATGGGTCAGTCCGCGCGTGTCCCCCCTCTCAGGGGACAAAGAGGGGCTTGTGGACGCGCTTGTGGCGGTTGAGCGTGGCGCTGCGGGCGAAGCTCTCCCCACACTCAACACAGATAAAAGGCTCCGGTGGCCCCCCATCTCGGGGTTGCCCCCCGGCCCCGTGGACCCGCTGGTGCTTCAGCAGGTTGCCGCTCTGGGCAAAGCCCCGGCCGCAATGGGCGCAGCGGTGGGGCCGAGCCCCCGAGTGGGTGCGTTGGTGTTTGATGAGGTTCTTGCTCTGGGTGAAGCTCTTGCCGCACTCCCCGCAGCTGTAGGGTTTCTCCCCGGTGTGGATGCGTTGGTGCTGGATGAGGTTGGAGCTCCAGCTGAAGCTCTTGCCGCAGTCCCCGCAGCTATAGGGCTTCTCCCCGGTGTGGGTCCGGCGGTGTTGGACCAGGTGGGAGTTTTGGCTGAAGCTCTTGCCGCAGTCCCCGCAGCTATAGGGCTTCTCCCCGGTGTGGGTCCGGCGGTGTTGGACCAGGTGGGAGTTTTGGCTGAAGCTCTTGCCGCACTCCCCGCAGGTGCTGGGCCGTTCCCCGGTGTGGGTCCGGCGGTGCCGCAGCAGCTTGGACCAATGGCTGAAGCTCTTTCCGCACTCGTTGCAGATAAAAGGCCGTTGGCGACCCCCCCGCCGCCCCCTCTCCCCTTCCTCCTCTTCCTCGCCGTAACCCACCACCACC
>NW_015091144.1:6666-9244 GCF_001431845.1 Calidris pugnax
TTCCTCTCAACTCCCTTCCTGTTGCGCCAGTTCCTGCCCCCCCCCCGGGGGGGGACAGAGCCCTCGTGTCCCCAGGGACCCGGGTGACACCCCAAAAACCCCACCCTGTCACCCCAAAAACCCCAAGTCCCCCGGTCACCCCAAAATCCCACTCTCACCCCAAAATCCCCTTCTGCTGCCCCCCAAATCCCACCCTCTCACCCCAAAATCCCCTCATGTCACCCCAAATTCCACCACGTCACCCCAAGATCCCATCTTGTCACCCCAAAACCTCACCCTGTCACCCCCAAATCCCACCCTGTCACCCCAAAATCCCCTTGTGTCACCCCAAAATCCTACCCTGTCACCCCAAAAACCCTTGTGTCACCTCAAAATCCTACCCTGTCACCTCAAAATCCCCTTCTGCTGCCCCCAAATCCCACCCTGTCACCCCAAAACCTCACCCTGTCACCCCCAAATCCCATCCTGTCACCCAAAATCCCCTTGTGTCACCCCAAATTTCACCACGTCACCCCAAGATCCCACCTTCTCACCTCAAAACCCCTTGTGTCACCCCAAAATCCCACCCTGTCACCCCAAAATTCTCCCATCGCCCCAAAACCTCACCCTGTCACCCCAAAAACCCCTTGTGCCACCCCAAGTCCCCCCCGTCACCCCAAAATCCCACTGTCACCCCAAAATCCCCTTCTGCTGCCCCCAAATCTCACCCTCTGACCCCAAAACCTCACCCTGTCACCCCAAAATCCCACCCTCTCACCCCAAATCCCCTCCTACTTCCCCCAAATCCCACCCTGTCACCCCAAAACCCCTTGTATCACCCCAAAATCTCACCACGTCACCCCAAAATCCCACCCTGTCACCCCAAAATCTCCTTCTGCTGCCCCCAAATCCCCTTGTGTCACCCCAAAACCTCACCCTGTCACCCCCAAATCCTGCTCTGTCACCTCAAATCCCCTTGTGTCACCCCAAATCCCACCCTGTAACCCTAAAATCTCATTGTGCCACCCCAATTCCTCTGTGTCACCCCAAATCCCCTTCTGCTGCCCCCAAATCCCACCCTGTCACCCCAAAACCTTGTATCACCCCAAAATCTCACCACGTCACCCCAAAATCCCTTTGTGTCACCCCAAAACCTCACCCTGTCACGCCAAATCCCCTTCTACTGCCCCCAAATCCCACCATGTCACCCCAAAATCCCCTTGTGTCACCCCAAATCCCACCCTGTAACCCTAAAATCTCATTGTGCCACCCCAATTCCTCTGTGTCACCCCAAATCCCCTTCTGCTGCCCCCAAATCCCACCCTCTCACCCCAAAATCCCCTCGTGTCACCCCAAAACCTCACCCTGTCACGCCAAATCCCCTTCTACTGCCCCCAAATCCCACCATGTCACCCCAAAATCCCCTTGTGTCACCCCAAATCCCACCCTGTCACCCCCAAATCCCGCCCTGTCACCCCAAAAACCCCTTGTGTCACCCCAAAACCTCACCCTGTCACCCCAAGTCCCCCCCATCACCCCAAAATCCCACTGTCACCCCAAAATCCCCTTCTGCTGCCCCCAAATCCCACCCTGTCACCTCAAATCCCCTTGTATCACCCCAAAATCCCCACCACATCACCCCAAAATCCCCCCCCGTCACCCCTAAATGCCCCCCGTCACCCCTAAATCTCATTGTGACACCCCAATTCCCCTTGGGCTGCCCCCAGATCCCACCCTGTCACCCCAAAATCCCCCCATCACCCCAAAATCCCACCCTGTCACCCCAAAATCCCCTTGTGTCACCCCAAATCCCACCCTGTCACCCCAAATCTCCTGGTGTCACCCCAAAATCCCCTTGTGTCACCCCAAAATCCCACTGTCCCCCCCCCAAATCCCCTTGTGTCACCCCAAATCCTACACTGTCACCCCCAAATCCTGCCCTGTCACCTCAAATCCCTTCGTGCCACCCCAAAACCCCACCCTGTCACCCTAAAATCTCATCCTGCCACCCCAATTCCCCTTGTGTCACCCCAATTCCCCTTGTGTCACCCCAAAACCTCACCCTGTCACCCCCAAATCCCCCCATCACCCCAAAAACCCCTTGTGTCATCCCAAGTCCCCCCGTCACCCCAAAATCCCACCCTCACCCCAAAATCCCCTTCTGCTGCCCCCAAATCCCGCCCTGTCACCCCAAAACCTCACCCTGTCACCCCAAATCCCACCCTGTCACCCCCAATCCCCTCCTACTGCCCCCAAATCCCACCCTGTCACCCCAAAATCCCCTTGTGTCACCCCAAAATCCCCTTCTGCTGCCCCCAAATCTCACCCTGTCACCCCAAAACCCCTTGTATCACCCCAAAATCTCACCACGTCACCCCAAAATCCCTTTGTGTCACCCCAAAACCTCACCCTGTCACCCCCAAATCCCGTCCTGTCACCTCAAAACCCCTTGTGTCACCCCAAAAACTCACCCTGTCACCCCAAAACTCCTCCTACTGCCCCCAAATCCCACCCTGTCACCCCAAAACCCCTTGTGTCACCCCCAAATCCCACCCTGTCACCCCAAAATTCCCTTCTGTCACCCCAAAACCTCACCCTG
>NW_015091144.1:10111-11360 GCF_001431845.1 Calidris pugnax
GTGCAGATGCTGGTCCCCGACTCCGCTCCGGTCCCCAACCCTCGGGGGGGGGCAATGGCGGTGTCCTGCGGGGGGGGGGCACCCCAAAAGTTGTCCCCATCTTGATGTCCCCATCTTGGTGTCCTCATCTTGGTGTCCCCATCCCAGTGTCCCCATCCTGGTCTCTCCATCCCAGTATCTCCATCCCAGTGTCCCCATCCCGGTGTCCCCATCCCAGTATCTCCATCCCAGTGTCCCCATCCTGGTGTCCCCATCCCAGTATCTCCATCCCAGTGTCCCCATCTTGATGTCCCCATCCTGGTGTCCCCATCCCAATGTCTCCATCCTGGTGTCCCCATCCCAGTGTCCCCATCCTGGTCTCCTCATCCCAGTGTCCCCATCCCAATGTCTCCGTCCCAGTGTCCCCATCTCAGTGTTCCCATCTTGGTGTCTCCATCCCAGTGTCCCCATCCTGGTGCCCCCATCCCAGTGTCTCCATCCCTATGTCCACGTCCTGGTGTCCCCATCCTGGTGTCTCCATCCTGGTCTCCTCATCCCAGTGTCTCCCTCTTGGTGTCCCCATCCAGGTATCCCCATCCCAGTATCTCCATCCCTATGTCCACGTCCTGGTGTCTCCATCCTGGTGTCCCCATCCCAGTATCTCCATCCCAGTGTCCCCATCCCGGTGTCCCCATCCTGGTGTCTCCATCCTGGTCTCTTCATCCTGGTGTCTCCATCTCAATGTCTCTGTCCCAGTGTCCCCATCCTGGTGTCCCCATCCCAGTGTCTCCATCCTGGTCTCCTCATCCTGGTGTCCCCATCTTGGTCTCCTCATCCCAGTGTCCCCATCCTGGTGTCTCCATCCTGGTCTCCTCATCCTGGTGTCCCCATCCCAATGTCTCCATCCCAGTGTCCCCATATCAGTGTCCCCATCTTGGTGTCTCCATCCTGGTGCCCCCATCCTGGAGTCTCCTTCCCAGTATCTCCATCCCAGTGTCCCCATCCAGGTGTCCCCATCCCAGTATGTCCATCCCTATGTCCACGTCCTGGTGTCCCCATCTTGGTCTCCCCATCCCGGTCTCCTCATCCCAGTGTCCCCATCCTGGTGTCCCCATCCTGGTGTCCTCATCCCAGTATCTCCATCCCTATGTCCACGTCCTGGTGTCCCCATCTTGGTCTCCCCATCCCAGTATCTCCATCCTGGTGTCCCCATCCAGGTGTCCCGATCCCAGTATCTCCATCCCTATGTCCACGTCCTGGTGTCCCCATC
>NW_015091144.1:12177-14782 GCF_001431845.1 Calidris pugnax
TGGCGGTGTCCTGCGGGGGGGGGGCACCCCAAAAGTTGTCCCCATCTTGATGTCCCCATCTTGGTGTCCTCATCTTGGTGTCCCCATCCCAGTGTCCCCATCCTGGTCTCTCCATCCCAGTATCTCCATCCCAGTGTCCCCATCCCGGTGTCCCCATCCCAGTATCTCCATCCCAGTGTCCCCATCCTGGTGTCCCCATCCCAGTATCTCCATCCCAGTGTCCCCATCTTGATGTCCCCATCCTGGTGTCCCCATCCCAATGTCTCCATCCTGGTGTCCCCATCCCAGTGTCCCCATCCTGGTCTCCTCATCCCAGTGTCCCCATCCCAATGTCTCCGTCCCAGTGTCCCCATCTCAGTGTTCCCATCTTGGTGTCTCCATCCCAGTGTCCCCATCCTGGTGTCCCCATCCCAGTGTCCCCATCCTGGTCTCCTCATCCCAGTGTCTCCCTCTTGGTGTCCCCATCCAGGTATCCCCATCCCAGTATCTCCATCCCTATGTCCACGTCCTGGTGTCTCCATCCTGGTGTCCCCATCCCAGTATCTCCATCCCAGTGTCCCCATCCCGGTGTCCCCATCCTGGTGTCTCCATCCTGGTCTCTTCATCCTGGTGTCTCCATCTCAATGTCTCTGTCCCAGTGTCCCCATCCTGGTGTCCCCATCCCAGTGTCTCCATCCTGGTCTCCTCATCCTGGTGTCCCCATCTTGGTCTCCTCATCCCAGTGTCCCCATCCTGGTGTCTCCATCCTGGTCTCCTCATCCTGGTGTCCCCATCCCAATGTCTCCATCCCAGTGTCCCCATATCAGTGTCCCCATCTTGGTGTCTCCATCCTGGTGCCCCCATCCTGGAGTCTCCTTCCCAGTATCTCCATCCCAGTGTCCCCATCCAGGTGTCCCCATCCCAGTATGTCCATCCCTATGTCCACGTCCTGGTGTCCCCATCTTGGTCTCCCCATCCCGGTCTCCTCATCCCAGTGTCCCCATCCTGGTGTCCCCATCCTGGTGTCCTCATCCCAGTATCTCCATCCCTATGTCCACGTCCTGGTGTCCCCATCTTGGTCTCCCCATCCCAGTATCTCCATCCTGGTGTCCCCATCCAGGTGT
Organism: Calidris pugnax; assembly: GCF_001431845.1. Classification (NCBI taxonomy): domain Eukaryota; kingdom Metazoa; phylum Chordata; class Aves; order Charadriiformes; family Scolopacidae; genus Calidris; species Calidris pugnax. The sequence goes on from NW_015091144.1 coordinate 13,281, forward strand.
CCCGATCCCAGTATCTCCATCCCTATGTCCATGTCCTGGTGTCCACATCTTGGTCTCCCCATCCCGGTCTCCTCATCCCAGTGTCACCATCCTGGTCTTTCCATCCAGGTGTCCCCATCCCCATACTGGTGTCCCCATCCAGCTGTTCTCATCTCCATCCCAGTGTCCCCATCCTGGTGTTCCCATCCATGTCTCCCCATCCCAGTCTTTCCACCCCAGTGTCACCATCTTGGTGTCTCCATCCGGTTGTTCCCATCTCCATCCTGGTGTCCCCATCCTGGTCTCCTCATCCCAGTGTTCCCATCCTGGTCTTTCCATCCCAGTGTCCCCATCTTGATGACCCCATCCTGGTCTCCTCATCCCAGTGTCTCCATCCCAATGTTCCTGTCCCGGTGTCCCTATCTTGGTCTCCCCATCCAGGTGTCCCTAGCTTGGTGTTCCCATCCATGTCTCCATCCCTGTGTCCTCATCTTGGTGTCCCCATCCTGGTCTTTCCATCCAGGTGTCCCCATCTCCATCCTGGTGTCCCCATCCTGGTGTTCCCATCTATGTCTCCATCCTTGTCTCCCCATCCCAGTCTTTCCATCCCAGCGTCGCCATCTTGGTGTTTCCATCCAGGTGTTCCCATCTCCATCCCAGCGTCCCTATCTTGATGTCCCCATCCTGGTGTCCCCATCCTGGTGGTCCCATCTATGTCTCCATCCTTGTCTCCCCATCCCAGTCTTTCCATCCCAGCGTCGCCATCTTGGTGTTTCCATCCAGGTGTTCCCATCTCCATCCCAGCGTCCCTATCTTGATGTCCCCATCCTGGTGTTCCCATCTTGGTGTCCCCATCCAAGTCTCCATCCTTGTCTCCCCATCCCAGTGTCCCCATCCTGGTGTCCCCATCCTGGTCTTTCCATCCCGGCGTCGCCATCTTGGTGTCTCCATCCAGGTGTTCTCATCTCCATCCTGGTGTCCCCATCTCCATCCTGGTGTCCCCATCACCATCTTGGTGTCCCCATCTCCATCCCGGTGTCCCCATCGCCATCCCGGTGTCCCCCACCCCTCCGGATCACGCCAGGTGGATCTTCTGATGCCTCCGGAGCTGGGATTTATGCCGAAACCCATCCCCGCACTCCCCACAGAGGTGAGGCCTCTCCTGGCTGTGGGTCCGCCGGTGCCGGATGAGGTTGGAGGAGACGCTGAAGCTCTTGCCGCAGTCCCCGCAGCGGTAGGGCCTCTCCCCGGTGTGGGTCCGGCGGTGTTGGACCAAGGCCGAGCTCTCCCCGAAGCGTTTTCCGCAGGCCCCACAGCCGTAGGGTTTCTCCCCGGTGTGGGTCCGGCGGTGGGTGGCCAGGTTGGAGTTTTGGCTGAAGGCCTTGCCGCAGTCCCCGCAGCGGTAAGGCCTCTCCCCGGTGTGGGTCACCCGGTGCCGGGCCAGGTCCGAGCTGCGGCTGAACCCCTTCCCGCACTCCCCACAGATGGTGGGGCGATGGCCGGACCCCCCCCCACACCCCCCC
>NW_015091144.1:17551-18961 GCF_001431845.1 Calidris pugnax
GGGGTGTGTCCCCCCCCCGGTGTGGGTGTGGGGGGGGTGTTGGGGTGTCGTGTGCCCCCCCCCGCCGGTGTGTTCAGCTTTGGGGGGGGGTCAAGGACCCTCTGGGGGTCCTGCTGGGGAATTTTGAGGGGTCTTTCCCTTCCCCCCCCCGCCTTTGGGGCCAGACCCGTGTCCCCAGTGTCCCCAGTATCCCCAGTGTCCCCTGCCCCATCCCAGTGTCCCCAGTATCCCCAGTGTCCCCTGCCACCTCCCTGATGTCCCCTGCCCCATCCCGGTGTCCCCAGTATCCCCAGTGCCTTCTGCCACCTCCCTGGTGTCCCCTGCCCCATCCTAGTATCCCCTGCCACCTCCCTGATGTCTCCTGCCACCTCCCACTGTCCCCTGCCCCATCCCAGTGTCCCCAGTATCCCCAGTGTCTCCTGCCACCTCTCAGTGCCCCCTGCCCCATCCCAGTGTCCCCAGTATCCCCAGTGTCCCCTGCCACCTCCCAGTGTCCCCAGTATCCCAGTGTATCCAGTATCTTATTTTGTCAGAGTTAGCTTGATGGATGGACTAGATGATCTTTAAGGTCCCTTCCAACCCAGACGATTCTATGATTCTAAGGCCAAAAGTTCTGGGTCCTGCTTTTGGGTCCCACCAACCCCAGGCAACCCTACAGGTTTGGGGCAGAGCGGCTGGAGCTGCTCCTGAAAGGAGGGTGTAGAGAGATGGGGGTCGGTCTCTTCTCCCAAGTCCCAGGCGACAGGACGAGAGGAAATGGCCTCAAGTTGCGCCAGGGGAGGTTCAGGCTGGATATTAGGAACAATTTTTTCCCTGAAAGGGTTCTCAGCCCTTGGACTGGGCTGCCCAGGGAGGGGGTTGAGGCCCCATCCCTGGAGGTGTTCAAAAGCCGGGTTGATGTGGTGCTGGGAGGTCTGGTTTAGTGATGACGTTCCTTGTTTGTTGTGTGTGTGGGAAATAAGCTAAGTTTTGCTTCAGCTAATTGATGTATCACTGTTAGTGTGATAGTACTAACAAAGAAGCCTTAGTAATAGTAGAGTCTAATAAATTGTAGCCAATTAATCCCCAGAAATGCCCTTGGTCTGTCAAGGGATCCTTGTTCACAGAGTGTTATCTAGGGGAAGAGAAACAAACTGGAACATGGCCTTCGACACAAAAACCCAAAGGGTAGGGGAGTATCAATAAGGCCAAAGAAACCAGTCTGGTAAATCTGCCAAGTAGATGGTAGCAAAGACTCTGAAATAACGTGTACCTTAATCAACTAATCAAAGGCGTGTTTAGGATAATAATTTCGTAGAATAGGTGTATGTGTGCCTTATATGGGAAAAAGTGCAAAATAAACCTGTAATAGGTCAAGCGGTGGGGAAGAATGTGAGCTCCAACTTCTCAGCCAATGAGAAGGGAGACAGA
>NW_015091144.1:37847-38285 GCF_001431845.1 Calidris pugnax
CTGCCACCTCCCAGTGTCCCCTGCCCCATCCCAGTGTCCCCAGTATCCCCAGTGTCCCCTGCCACCTCCCTGATGTCCCCTGCCCCATCCCGGTGTCCCCAGTATCCCCAGTGCCTTCTGCCACCTCCCTGGTGTCCCCTGCCCCATCCTAGTATCCCCTGCCACCTCCCTGATGTCTCCTGCCACCTCCCACTGTCCCCTGCCCCATCCCAGTGTCCCCAGTATCCCCAGTGTCTCCTGCCACCTCTCAGTGCCCCCTGCCCCATCCCAGTGTCCCCAGTATCCCCAGTGTCCCCTGCCACCTCCCAGTGTCCCCAGTATCCCAGTGTATCCAGTATCTTATTTTGTCAGAGTTAGCTTGATGGATGGACTAGATGATCTTTAAGGTCCCTTCCAACCCAGACGATTCTATGATTCTAAGGCCAAAAGTTCTGGGGC
>NW_015091144.1:38438-41596 GCF_001431845.1 Calidris pugnax
TGTTAGTGTGATAGTACTAACAAAGAAGCCTTAGTAATAGTAGAGTCTAATAAATTGTATCCAATTAATCCCCAGAAATGCCCTTGCTCTGTCAAGGGATCCTTGTTCGCAGAGCGTTATTTAGGGGAAGAGAAATAGACTGGAACATGGCCTTCAACACAAAAACCCAGAGGGGAGGGGAGTATCAATAAGGCCAAAGAAACCAGTCTGGTAAATCTGCCAAGTAGATGGTAGCAAAGACTCTGAAATAACGTGTACCTTAATCAACTAATCAAAGGCGTGTTTAGGATAATAATTTCGTAGAATAGGTGTATGTGTGCCTTATATGGGAAAAAGTGCAAAATAAACCTGTAATAGGTCAAGCGGTGGGGAAGAATGTGAGCTCCAACTTCTCAGCCCATGAGAAGGGAGACAGAGACTCAAGCGGCCGGGATAAAGGTATAAAATACCTGAAAGCTAAAAGATCATCGTGTATCTATTTTTGGTGCACCCGATTCAGCGCTGTTTCGTATTAATAAATTATTATTTTTTTAACCTTTGCTTCGGTGACTTTGTCCTCTTTAAATTCTAAGATGTGAGTTGGTGTTTCTCACATGTGGATGTCTATTTTTGTCAGTTAGGTTGACGGTTGGACAAGATGATCTTTGAGGTCCCTTCCAACCTAGAAGATTCTGGGATTCTGTGATTCTCTTGTGACACTTAAACAGAAGATCTCTTTGGGCTTAGACTTACAGATTGACATTATCATACACATTAACACTCGTTATGCAGAATATCTACTTAAACTACCCCCTTAGACATCTATCGTGACACGAATATCTTTTTATGATTTTTCTTATAACATTTTTTTATAATACAGAACCACAGAATCACAGAATCCATAGAGATACAGGATTTTGTTGCTAACCCCTTTTATACACATAAATATTATTCTTCCATCTATGTATAAACGAGAGATCGGTCTCTCTTTCAACACTTTACACTCATATTTACAGGTTTTGTTATTTTTTAATGCCCCCCCCGCGCGCGCCCGATCCTGGGGCCGCCCCGCTCCGATTTTGAGCTGGCCGCCATTTTCCCCCGACCCCCTTCCACTTCCGGAGCGCCCGGGCCCGCCCACGCCGCGCGCCCATTGGCCGCGGACCCGCCGCCCGCCTCCCTACTTGAGAACCCCCTCTTTATTGGCCCGGTTTAGCCGTCAATCCCAACCGCGCCCCACCCCTTCGGGGAGATCTGACCAATCGGCGCACGGCGCCCGCGCTGTGATTGGCTCACCCTCCCGTCCTTCCGCCCGGGAGCGGTTGCCTTGGTGAAGAAGCCCCAGCGGGGCGCGGGGCGGTCGCCATGGCAACGGGGCTGCGCGGCCGGGCCTGACGGCGGGGAATTGACCCAAACTCGGCTTTTTCTTCTTAAAAACTTTATAGATTTGTGTGCGGCGGCACGAAATAAACCCGAAGGGATGGGGCGGAGCCTAAGGGGCGGGAGGCGGGGCCGAGGGGAGGAAGGCGGAGCCGGAAGAGCGAGGCCTAAAGGGCGGGAGGCGGGGCCGAGGGAGATGGGGGCGTGGCCTATGGGGAGGCGGGGCCGAGGGGGCGGAGTCACCCGCCTTACGGGAGACTCCAGCGCGCCCCCTGGCGGACTCCGGCCGTCACGACAGGAACTGAGGGTATCCCGGGATCTATGGGACAGGCCTCGGGGGGGGCGCACCCCAAAGCCAAGGAAGCGCCAAGTGTAACCCGCCCCCCCCCAAAAGATGCCCAAATGGCCTGAATGAAGAGTCTCAGATCCTGGCACAGGCGCTGAGCCGCACCTCTAGACTACGCCTCCAAAAGTATATGGAATCATAGAATGGTTTGGGTTGGAAGGGACCTTAAAGCCCCCCCAGTGCCACCCCCTGCCCTGGGCAGGGACACCTCCCACCAGCCCAGGTTGCTCCAAGCCCCCTCCAACCTGGCCTTGAACCCCCTTCTCCAGGGATGGGGCAGCCACAGCTTCTCTGGCCAACCTGGGCCAGGCTCTCACCACCCTCACACCAAACAAGTTCTTCCCCACATCTCAGCTCCATCTCCCCTCTTCCTCCCCCTCGTCCCATCGCTCCCCTCCCTGATCCAGAGTCCCCCCCAGCTTTCATGGAGCCCCTTGAGGGACTGGAAGGGGCTCCAAGGTCTCCCTGGAGCCTTCTCTTCTCCAGGCTGAACCCCCCCAACTCTCTCAGCCCCCCCCCTCCCAGCAGAGGGGCTCCAGCCCTCCCAGCAGCTCCGGGGGCCTCCTCTGGCCCCATCCAACAGCTCCATGTCCTCCTGATGTTGCTGGAGGCAGCATCTGGGGGTGGGGGTGTCTCCCCAGAGGGGAGCAGAGGGGCAGAATCCCCCCCCTCTCCCTGCTGGCCACGGGGCTGGGGATGCAGCCCTGGATTCTGGGGGGGCTTTCTGGGCTGTGAGCACACGTTGCCCGCTCACGTTGAGGTTCTCCTCCACCAAGGCCCCCCAAGTTCCTTCTCCTCAGGGCTGCTCCTCAGCCACTCTCTGCCCAACCCGGGCATCTGGAGTGATAAAAAAAGCCCAGGGCTCGCTCTCCCCTGAGAACGGGTTTAACGGGGAGCAGCAGCACTGCTGTTTCTTTCAAAGAAAATAAAGGCTGAAACCCACAGGAGAGACATCCACGTATGCCCTCATCCAGAGTCCCCCCCATCTCTCCTGGAGCCCCTTGAGGGACTGGAAGGAGCTCCGAGGTCTCCCCGGAGCCTTCTCTTCTCCAGGCTGAACCCCCCAACTCTCTCAGCCCCCCCTCCCAGCAGAGGGGCTCCAGCCCTCCCAGCATCTCCGGGGCCTCCTCTGGTCCCGCTCTAACAGCTCCATGTCCTCCTGATGTTGCTGGAGGCAGCATCTGGGGGTGGGGGTGTCTCCCCAGAGGGGAGCAGAGGGGCAGAATCCCCCCCCTCTCCCTGCTGGCCACGGGGCTGGGGATGCAGCCCTGGATTCTGGGGGGGCTTTCTGGGCTGTGAGCACACGTTGCCCGCTCACGTTGAGGTTCTCATCCACCAAGGCCCCCCAAGTTCCTTCTCCTCAGGGCTGCTCTCCAGCCACTCTCTGCCCAACCCGGGCATCTGGAGTGATTAAAAAAAGCCCAGGGCTCGCTCTCCCCTGAGAAAGGGTTTA
>NW_015091144.1:50279-52166 GCF_001431845.1 Calidris pugnax
ATGGAATCATAGAATGGTTTGGGTTGGAAGGGACCTTAAAGCCCCCCCAGTGCCACCCCCTGCCCTGGGCAGGGACACCTCCCACCAGCCCAGGTTGCTCCAAGCCCCCTCCAACCTGGCCTTGAACCCCCTTCTCCAGGGATGGGGCAGCCACAGCTTCTCTGGCCAACCTGGGCCAGGCTCTCACCACCCTCACACCAAACAAGTTCTTCCCCACATCTCAGCTCCATCTCCCCTCTTCCTCCCCCTCGTCCCATCGCTCCCCTCCCTGATCCAGAGTCCCCCCCAGCTTTCATGGAGCCCCTTGAGGGACTGGAAGGGGCTCCAAGGTCTCCCTGGAGCCTTCTCTTCTCCAGGCTGAACCCCCCCAACTCTCTCAGCCCCCCCCCTCCCAGCAGAGGGGCTCCAGCCCTCCCAGCAGCTCCGGGGGCCTCCTCTGGCCCCATCCAACAGCTCCATGTCCTCCTGATGTTGCTGGAGGCAGCATCTGGGGGTGGGGGTGTCTCCCCAGAGGGGAGCAGAGGGGCAGAATCCCCCCCCTCTCCCTGCTGGCCACGGGGCTGGGGATGCAGCCCTGGATTCTGGGGGGGCTTTCTGGGCTGTGAGCACACGTTGCCCGCTCACGTTGAGGTTCTCCTCCACCAAGGCCCCCCAAGTTCCTTCTCCTCAGGGCTGCTCCTCAGCCACTCTCTGCCCAACCCGGGCATCTGGAGTGATAAAAAAAGCCCAGGGCTCGCTCTCCCCTGAGAACGGGTTTAACGGGGAGCAGCAGCACTGCTGTTTCTTTCAAAGAAAATAAAGGCTGAAACCCACAGGAGAGACATCCACGTATGCCCTCATCCAGAGTCCCCCCCATCTCTCCTGGAGCCCCTTGAGGGACTGGAAGGAGCTCCGAGGTCTCCCCGGAGCCTTCTCTTCTCCAGGCTGAACCCCCCAACTCTCTCAGCCCCCCCTCCCAGCAGAGGGGCTCCAGCCCTCCCAGCATCTCCGGGGCCTCCTCTGGTCCCGCTCTAACAGCTCCATGTCCTCCTGATGTTGCTGGAGGCAGCATCTGGGGGTGGGGGTGTCTCCCCAGAGGGGAGCAGAGGGGCAGAATCCCCCCCCTCTCCCTGCTGGCCACGGGGCTGGGGATGCAGCCCTGGATTCTGGGGGGGCTTTCTGGGCTGTGAGCACACGTTGCCCGCTCACGTTGAGGTTCTCCTCCACCAAGGCCCCCCAAGTTCCTTCTCCTCAGGGCTGCTCCTCAGCCACTCTCTGCCCAACCCGGGCATCTGGAGTGATAAAAAAAGCCCAGGGCTCGCTCTCCCCTGAGAACGGGTTTAACGGGGAGCAGCAGCACTGCTGTTTCTTTCAAAGAAAATAAAGGCTGAAACCCACAGGAGAGACATCCACGTATGCCCTCATCCAGAGTCCCCCCCATCTCTCCTGGAGCCCCTTGAGGGACTGGAAGGAGCTCCGAGGTCTCCCCGGAGCCTTCTCTTCTCCAGGCTGAACCCCCCAACTCTCTCAGCCCCCCCTCCCAGCAGAGGGGCTCCAGCCCTCCCAGCATCTCCGGGGCCTCCTCTGGTCCCGCTCTAACAGCTCCATGTCCTCCTGATGTTGCTGGAGGCAGCATCTGGGGGTGGGGGTGTCTCCCCAGAGGGGAGCAGAGGGGCAGAATCCCCCCCCTCTCCCTGCTGGCCACGGGGCTGGGGATGCAGCCCTGGATTCTGGGGGGGCTTTCTGGGCTGTGAGCACACGTTGCCCGCTCACGTTGAGGTTCTCATCCACCAAGGCCCCCCAAGTTCCTTCTCCTCAGGGCTGCTCTCCAGCCACTCTCTGCCCAACCCGGGCATCTGGAGTGATTAAAAAAAGCCCAGGGCTCGCTCTCCCCTGAGAAAGGGTTTA
>NW_015091144.1:71016-80674 GCF_001431845.1 Calidris pugnax
ATGGAATCATAGAATGGTTTGGGTTGGAAGGGACCTTAAAGCCCCCCCAGTGCCACCCCCTGCCCTGGGCAGGGACACCTCCCACCAGCCCAGGTTGCTCCAAGCCCCCTCCAACCTGGCCTTGAACCCCCTTCTCCAGGGATGGGGCAGCCACAGCTTCTCTGGCCAACCTGGGCCAGGCTCTCACCACCCTCACACCAAACAAGTTCTTCCCCACATCTCAGCTCCATCTCCCCTCTTCCTCCCCCTCGTCCCATCGCTCCCCTCCCTGATCCAGAGTCCCCCCCAGCTTTCATGGAGCCCCTTGAGGGACTGGAAGGGGCTCCAAGGTCTCCCTGGAGCCTTCTCTTCTCCAGGCTGAACCCCCCCAACTCTCTCAGCCCCCCCCCTCCCAGCAGAGGGGCTCCAGCCCTCCCAGCAGCTCCGGGGGCCTCCTCTGGCCCCATCCAACAGCTCCATGTCCTCCTGATGTTGCTGGAGGCAGCATCTGGGGGTGGGGGTGTCTCCCCAGAGGGGAGCAGAGGGGCAGAATCCCCCCCCTCTCCCTGCTGGCCACGGGGCTGGGGATGCAGCCCTGGATTCTGGGGGGGCTTTCTGGGCTGTGAGCACACGTTGCCCGCTCACGTTGAGGTTCTCCTCCACCAAGGCCCCCCAAGTTCCTTCTCCTCAGGGCTGCTCCTCAGCCACTCTCTGCCCAACCCGGGCATCTGGAGTGATAAAAAAAGCCCAGGGCTCGCTCTCCCCTGAGAACGGGTTTAACGGGGAGCAGCAGCACTGCTGTTTCTTTCAAAGAAAATAAAGGCTGAAACCCACAGGAGAGACATCCACGTATGCCCTCATCCAGAGTCCCCCCCATCTCTCCTGGAGCCCCTTGAGGGACTGGAAGGAGCTCCGAGGTCTCCCCGGAGCCTTCTCTTCTCCAGGCTGAACCCCCCAACTCTCTCAGCCCCCCCTCCCAGCAGAGGGGCTCCAGCCCTCCCAGCATCTCCGGGGCCTCCTCTGGTCCCGCTCTAACAGCTCCATGTCCTCCTGATGTTGCTGGAGGCAGCATCTGGGGGTGGGGGTGTCTCCCCAGAGGGGAGCAGAGGGGCAGAATCCCCCCCCTCTCCCTGCTGGCCACGGGGCTGGGGATGCAGCCCTGGATTCTGGGGGGGCTTTCTGGGCTGTGAGCACACGTTGCCCGCTCACGTTGAGGTTCTCATCCACCAAGGCCCCCCAAGTTCCTTCTCCTCAGGGCTGCTCTCCAGCCACTCTCTGCCCAACCCGGGCATCTGGAGTGATTAAAAAAAGCCCAGGGCTCGCTCTCCCCTGAGAAAGGGTTTAATGGGGAGGAAGGGCACTGCTGTTTCTTTCGAAGAAAAGAAAGGCTGAAACCCACAGGAGAGACATCCACATATGAACACTATGTACAGAGCGACACAGGCAGTGCAAGGCACCCCAATTTCCCCCCCCACCCCCCACCCCCAATCCCTGCGGTGAGACAAAGACTGGGATTTAAGGGGGGATGATGATGACACCACGATGACAGAGGGAACGTTCGGACGGGCTGGGGAGGGTAAAACTCTTTGGTTTCAACATTAAGACCGTGGCAGGGCCACCGTGTACATCAGGCTGGGGGGAGGCAGGGAAAGGTTCCAAGCACTGGAATGAAAGGGCTCAGTAAAAAAAGTCCCCCCCCCCGCCCCAAAGAGGTGACCTGAAGTACCTGCTCAGGGTTGTGGCTGTGACATTCCTTCCCTGAAAGAGCCTGACGCCGACAAGCAGGAGAAGGGGAGACTCCAGGGGTGTTTCTCCTCCTTTAACCCCCCCACCCCAGGCATAAATCTGCACGTGAGAAAGGATTTCTCTGCCCAAATGTGGTCTGCCCCCTCGGGGGGGGGGGTTTGCAGACGTGCCCACCTGAGAGCTGGGTACCTCTCAGCACAGGGAGTTGAGGAAATGGCTCTCCCCTGCCAAAGTACTCAACATGGAGCTCATGTCACCCACAGCCATGTTGGCACCACCAGCTGCAGGAAGCAGGAGGCCACCAGCAGGGCTCGGGGGCCCGGGTAGCACGGGTGGCTCTGGATCTTCCACGATGGCAGCAAAGTCAAGGTGCGTGTTCTCCAGGTCCAGGGAGTCCAGGCTGTTTGCCACCTGCTCCCCCGAATCCGGGTAGTAACAGGAGCTGCCTTTGAGTCCTTCCAAGCTCCCCCCATAACTCCCCGTACCCCCACAGCTTGCTGCTGTGTGGCCCAGCAGCTTATGCCCACCTTTGCCCACCTGCAAATGCGTGCCCTGGCCTGGGTAATATGGCAGGGCACTGCCAGGCCCCTCAGGTGTGGGGCGGGCAGGGGGCAAGCGAAGTACACGCCGGGAGCCAGCTTCCACCCCCTCATAGGAACGACCTGGCTGAGGCAGGTTGCCCGTGTAGTTCAGGCTGTTTTGGTGACCAGAAGGTTTAGGGGCACCAGGTGGGTGAGGCACCATCTCTGGGTTGAAGCACGGGGCGTTTAGGAGGTGGTGTGTCTCTGCCAGACCCTGCAGGTGATCCGGTTTGGCTTGGTAACCAGAGTATTTGGGGCTGAAGTACGACGGGGCTTGCATGGCTTGGCACTGCCCAGCTTCACTGGTCATCCCCATGCCAGCCTCCCCTTCTTTGGAGGCGAGTTGGTCTCCCCACATCAGAGCCTGCTGGGCCTGCACGTAGTTACGGACCATCAGTTCTTTGGTCTGCACGGCGGGGTTTTGGGCTCTTCTACCACCCGGGCTCAACATGCCCATGGAAGGGACAGGAGCCTGTCCCTCAGCTTGGTACCCTCCAGGCCCTACATTCATGGCTTGGCCAAACGACGCAGGAGGTGGCATGGACCCAGCAAGCTTGGCATTTTGGCAGGAGGCAAGTGCTGGGGCGGGTGCTGGGTAACGCTGCTCAGATTTGATCTGTAGTCGGTTAAGCTGGTGCCCTGCAGAAAATCCACTGTCCTGGCACGAGCTCGCAAGTTTGGGTTGCTGCCCACAAAAACTGGGTAGTGGGTACTCAGTGCTTTGATGGTGACAATGGGGCCCGGACATGAACTGCCCAGAACTCATTTCCAGACCGCCTTGGGGAGGTTCATCCCAAGTAGGCGGTACGGTCCTGCTGCCAGCGTTCATACTTGCGAAGTGCTGGTTCATCTGGCACGGAGGGAGGGAGAACTCGGACTGAAGAAACCCCTTCTCCGTGTCCCCGTGCCCTCCAGGGTTCAGCTGCATCCCCCCCAGGGTCCGATGGGCGCTCCCATAGAGGCCTTCAGCCTGGAGCTCCACACCCGTCCCCTGGCACGGGAAGCTTTCCTCGGGGTAGTTCAAGAACTGCTCCATCTCCAGCAAACCAGACTCTGGGCCTGGACCCTCCATGCTCACGTTCTCCAAGACATTTTCACTGATGCTGGGCGGGCGCGGGGAGAAGACGTGGCGCTGGAGGTTGGCATCAGAACCACTTAAGGGCTGCAGAGCAGTTCTGCCAGCTCCTGGCACGTTGACGTTACCCATGCTCTTAAAACGATGCACTTTGGGCACGGCGTGAGGGTTGGCCGTGGTCCGGGCAGGGTCGCTGGCCCGTCGCACACCGTTCCGAGGCACCAGGTGAGGGGGAACGCCGCCGGCGTAGCCGGGGTGGTCATTGGAGCTGGGCCTTCGCAGCAAACCGTTCGCGAGGTAGCAGGGTTCTCCTGGCCCAAGGTAGTCCCCGGGCAAGATGTTGTGGCCACCCATGGCCACCCGTTCCCTGCTGGGCAGCGGGGTTGGAGGTGGGCCACCCGTGGCTGCGGCGTATTTGGCCTTGAGCCGGTAGCGCTGGGCCGGGGTGAGGTTGCCCACGCCTGGTAGGCCTCCAGAGTGGCTGCCATCACTGGAACGTCGCGAGGTGTCCGGGGAGATGGGGTCATAACCGTCTGCCAGGCCGGGCATGGCCCCCGCCTCGCTGCCACCCAGGCAGGGCCCGGCCAGGTACGGGGACACCAGGGACGAGCGGCGGCTCACGGTGTAGGCCGAGCTGACGGTGCTGGTGGCGCTGCTCCGGCGCTCGCTGGGTGGCACGGCCATCTCTGCCACCGACAGCTCTGCCACGCGCCGGTGCGAGGCAGCTGGCGGTGGCACGGAGACCCCGGGCAGCTCTGCGGGCAGGCCTGAGGGAAGAAAAGGAGACCTTCTCAATGCTGACAAGTATCTCAAGGGAGGGTTGAAGGAGGAGGGAGCCGGACTCTTTTCAGTGGTCCCCAGTGAGAGGACGAGGGGCAACGGGCACAAGTTGGAACATAAAAGGTTCCACTCAAATACGAGAAAAAACTTCACAGAATCACAGACTCTTCTGTGGAGATTGTGAAGATATAGGAGAGGGTTCTTCACTGGGAGGGTGGTGGAGCACTGGAACAGGTTGCCCAGGGAGGTGGTTGAGGCCCCTTCCCTGGAGATATTCAAGGGGAGGCTCGATGAGGCCCTGGGCAACCTGGTCTAGTTGGGGGTGTCCCTGCTGACTGCAGGGAGGTCGGACTAGATGGCCTTTGGAGGTCCCTTCCGGCCTGGGCAATTCTATGATTCTATGATTCTATGATTCTAGGTTGGAAGGGACTTTAAAGATCATCTTGTCCAACCATCAACCTCATTTTGACAAAAATAGACACCCACACAACAAACAAAAAGCAACACCATCACTAAACCAGACCTCCCAGCACCACATCAACCCGGCTTCTCAACACCTCCAGGGATGGGGCCTCCACCACCTCCCTGGGCAGCCCATTCCAAGGGCTGAGAACCCTTTCCGTGAAAAAAATTTTCCTAATATCCAGCCTGAACCTCCCCTGGTGTAACTTGAGGCCATTTCCTCTCGTCCTGTTGCCTGTTCCTTGGGAGAAGAGACCGACCCCCATCTCTCTACACCCTCCTTTCAGGGAGTTGGAGAGAGCAATAAGGTCTCCCCTCAGCCTCCTCTTCTCCGGGCTGAAAACTTCTTCATGGTGAGGGTGGCAGAGCCCTGGAAGAGGCTGCCCAGGGAGGGTGTGGAGTCCCCTTCCTTGGAGATTTTCAAGACCTGCCTGGATGCTCCTGAGTAACGTGCTCTAACACACTCTGGGCAATCCTGCTTCAGCAGGGGGGTTGGGCTAGATGATCTCTGTGGTCCCTCCCAACTCTAAAAATTCAGTGAAATTCAGTGAAATTCAGAAGTTTACACCAGGGCACTTAGGACACAACAGCATGACACCAGTGGTCAAAGCACCCAGTACCAGGATGCGGCCTCCTCCACGGTTAGTGCCTGGTAGGACGGGAAGGAGGTTCAACTGGTGGCAACAAAGAGGGGGACAGAAAATTTAGATTGGAAAGACCTTTAAGATCATTGAGTCCAAAGATGGGGTACAGCCCAGAGATGGGGGTCCACCACTAGTGAAAGGAAGATGTGGAAACTTCTCTGGCTGCAAACCAGACCTCTCTTGACCCATGGGACCCATGGGACTGGCCCTGGGTTGGGGTGAGAGGGAACCACAGTCTCACCGGCTCCAGGGATGGCTGGCAAATTCAGGCCCTTCGTAGCTGACGGCTTCCTCATCTGCTTCAGTTTGTCAATGCGAAGATTTTCTAGCTTGTGGAGGGCCATGAGCCCCGAGGTGCCCATGGGCTCACCAGGCACCACATCCTCCAGCGTGGACAGATCCTCGTAGCTCCCACCGGCGTTGCCCGCCATCTCCACCCCGCTGTCGTTGTTGGTGGTGCTGCCGAGCGGGGAATGGTCACTGCTGCACGACGATTGCCCACCCGGGCTGGGCTGCGGCTTCTAGGTGGCACCCAAAACATCAACCAAGAAAAAAAGGGGGTCAGATATCCACCTCGTACAACCTGTGAGCCAGCCAGAGGTGGAGGTGACTCCCCAACCATGGAAAGTGGCTCCTCCAACAGGTCTGGCCTGGACTCCCTCTGCCATTGCACCCCCCCCAGCTCCTTACCAAGGCCAAGTCAGGCACCAAGAGTTTGCTGTCCTCCTTCCTGGCCTCAGCAGGGCCATTCGTGTCTTTCTCCTGCTTCATGTCAGGGGGGCCACTGGGGGTGGGAAGGGCCCGGCCTGGCACGACATCCCCTCGGTGCTTCTTGGTGACGTGGGCATCGGGACCGTGCACCGTCTTGACGTGTTTGCGCAGGGAACTGGGGTCCGTGTAGCGTTTGGTGCAGCCTGGAATCTTGCACACGTAGGGTTTCTGTCGGGGAAAAAAAAGGTAGGAAGAGTGGATGGAAGGTGTCAGCTCCAACTGGAGACTCCTCCCAACCAAGGACCAGCTGGGCATGACATAAATCCCCCTCCCTTCCCTCTAGAGTCCACCCAGGAACTGAAGGTGGGAAAGGATCGAAGAAGCTGAGTCCCCTTGGAGGGGGCAGCTTAGGTGCTACAGCAGGACCTTGGAAGAGGAAGAATGCAAGGATGGTGCCTCACAGGAGCAGGACAGGAGGTCAAGGGACCCTGGTGGGAACAGGGAGCAGGAGGCCATACTTTATTAGAGCGGGCAAGGAGGGAATTGGGACACACAGGGCTAAAACCAAACAAACCAACGAACAAACCAGGGATGGAGGGAGTTTATGGAGTAGAGGATGGATGAGGAAGCATAAGGGGAGCCCAAAGGGGTGCAAGGAGCCCCAGAGGGGTCAGTACCTCATTGGAGTGAGTACGGTTTTGATGCTTGGCCCGGTCAGAAGCATTGGAGAAGGCCTTGTTGCAACCCTCGTGTTCACATACGTAGGGTTTTTCACCCGTGTGCGAGCGTAGATGCGTCTTGAGGTTCTCCAGGCGTGAGTAGGCTTTGTTACAGCCCTCAAACTGCGCAGGCAAGCAGGGTGAAACATGCCACACACCTTCAACAGACCCTGTACCACGTCACCCCCACGGCACATCTGCCGTTGACACGTATCGCACCTCCCAGCCAACGCACAACACACCCGCCCCGCTTCAGGTACGTGTCCTCACACCACTACACAGCCCTTTCTCCTTCACAGAATCACAGAATGGTTTGGGTTGGGAGGGACCATAAAGATCATCTAGTTCCAACCCCCCTGCCCTGGGCAGGGACACCTCCCACCAGACCAGGTTGCTCCAAGCCTCCTCCAACCTTGGCCTTGAACCCCTCCAGGGATGGGGCAGCCACAGCTTCTCTGGCCAACCTGGGCCAGGCTCTCACCACCCTCACACCAAAGAACTTCTTCCCCAGATCCCACCTCAATCTCCCAGTTTTTGGTTGAAAACCCTTCCCCCTCGTCCTGTGGCTCCACTCCCCAAACACCATCCCTGGAGGGATCTAAAAGCCGGTGCTGAGGGCCATGGGGCAGTGGTGGGTTGGGCAGTGGTGGGTTGATGGTTGGGCTTGATGAACTTCAAGGTCCCCTCCAACCCAGGGAAGTGGTGGAATCGCCAGAGAATCACAGAACGTTTTGGGTTGGAAGGGACCTTAAAGTTCATCCAGTTCCATCCCTTCTGGTGGCTGGGACATCTTCAAGGAGACCAGGTTGCTCCAAGCCCCCTCCAACCTTGGCCTTGAACCCCTCCAGGGATGGGGCAGCCACAGCTTCTCTGGCCAACCTGGGCCAGGCTCTCACCACCCTCACACCAAACAAGTTCTTCCCCACATCTCACCTAAATCTCCCGTCTTTCAGTTTAAAATTGTCCTGTCTCATCCTATGGCTCTGCTCCCTGATCATCCCTCCCCATCTCTCCTGTAGCCCCCCCTTAGGGACTGGAAGGTGAAGGTCCCAGCTCATCCTGTGCCTCGTGTGGGTCTGTGCTGCCCCAGAGCTTGGAGCTCGATGGGGCAACCTGGTCTAGTTGGGGGTGTCCCTGCTGACTGCGGGGGGGTCGGACTAGATGACCTTTGGAGGTCCCTTCTGGCCTGGGCAATTCCATGATTCTATGATTCTATGATAAGAGTCACCCCCATCTCTCCTGGAGCCCCTTGAGGGACTGGAAGGGACTCCAAGGTCTCCCTGGAGCCTTCTCATCTCCAGGCTGAACCCCCCCAACTCTCTCAGCCCCGTCCTCCCAGCAGAGGGGCTCCAGCCCTCCCAGCATCCTTCTGCCCTACGTCACACCACCTCCCTAGGCACATAGGGGAGATGGTTGGACTCGATGATCCCAAGCGTCTCTTCCAACCTAGATGATTCAATGGCTTCAAGCTGGAGGGGAACAGATTTAGACTGGAGATGAGGAGAGGGTTCTTTACTGGGAGGGTGGTGGAGCACTGGAACAGGTTGCCCAGGGAGGTGGTTGAGGCCCCTTCCCTGGAGATATTCAAGGGGAGGCTCGATGGGGCAACCTGGTCTAGTTGGGGGTGTCCCTGCTGACTGCGGGGGGGTCGGACTAGATGACCTTTGGAGGTCCCTTCTGGCCTGGGCAATTCCATGATTCTATGATTCTATGATAAGAGTCACCCCCATCTCTCCTGGAGCCCCTTGAGGGACTGGAAGGGACTCCAAGGTCTCCCTGGAGCCTTCTCATCTCCAGGCTGAACCCCCCCAACTCTCTCAGCCCCGTCCTCCCAGCAGAGGGGCTCCAGCCCTCCCAGCATCCTTCTGCCCTACGTCACACCACCTCCCTAGGCACATAGGGGAGATGGTTGGACTCGATGATCCCAAGCGTCTCTTCCAACCTAGATGATTCAATGGCTTCAAGCTGGAGGGGAACAGATTTAGACTGGAGATGAGGAGAGGGTTCTTTACTGTGAGGGTGGTGGAGCACTGGAACAGGTTGCCCAGGGAGGTGGTTGAGGCCCCTTCCCTGGAGATATTCAAGGTGAGGCTCGATGAGGCCCTGGGCAACCTGGTCTAGTTGGGGGTGTCCCTGCTGACTGCGGGGAGGTCGGACTAGATGACCTTTGGAGGTCCCTTCCAGCCTGGACAACTCTATGATTCTGTGATTCTATGATAAGAGTCCCCCCCCATCTCTCCTGGAGCCCCTTGAGGGTAGATGGTTGGACTCGATGATCCCAAGAGTCTCTTCCAACCCGGACGATTGCAAAGGCTTTTGCCAAGGGTCCCCACCAGCTCACCGTGCATTTGTGAGGTTTCTCGCCCGTGTGACGTCGCATGTGCACCACCAACATGTACTGAGCCTTGAAGGGCCTCTGCTCCCGGGAACACGCTGCCCAGTGGCACACAAACTCCTTCTTCTCCCCGTGGATATGCTCATTGTTGATGTGCTGAGGAGAGAGGGGCATCACTGGTGGCACCGGGGAAGGCACCAAGGGTCAGGGAGGTTCAGGTGTTCTTAAGAGAGTATCATGGGAGAAATGGACAGGGTGGGAGACACCAGAGGTTAGAGGGAAACAGGGTGGTCAGATGTTGTCTGGAGGAGGCAGGGGACACAGGAGATGGCTGGGGGCTATTTTAGGAGGAGCAAAAGAAGACAGAGAGATGAAAGTAGTTTGAGGGGTAGTCAAGGGGATACAGGAGAGTTTGAGTGGAGGGAGGCAAAGAACAAAGGAGGAAGTCTGGATGGTGGTTCAGGAGAGCTGCCCCAGGGGGGAGGAAGGCCAGACTGGATGTTCCCCAGAGGGACGTGGTATGGAATGATCACAAAGAGCTCCACAAGAAGTGGAGGATGCACATCCCTCCCTTCCAAGGGACATCTTCCAACACTCTGCACCTCTGTGGTGAATTCTCGCTTGGG
>NW_015091144.1:80684-83129 GCF_001431845.1 Calidris pugnax
TGTGGGGTGGCATGGGGGGGGGTGTCAGCCTGAGGGCAGGGTGTGGGACCGGGTGTCCCCAGGCAGGACCTCACTCACGTGCACCAGCTGCTCCTGTGTATCGAACTCTTTGGCACAGCCGTCCCAGTAGCAGTTGGTTTCATACACAGTCTCCGACTCCGGTTTCCCATCTTCCTTCTCCAGATCTTCACGAACATCCAGCAGCCCCAGCAAGGGGTCCTGGGGGAGCAGAGCCCAGGTGAGCGGTCCCAGGTAGGACCCTTTATCCTCCTTGGGATCACTGGGGAGTTGGGGTGCATCTAAAGACCCGGGGAGTTACCTGGGTGCCCGTGGAAGCTGGACTGGAGATGTCACACTCGGATCTCTCCTCTGGGTGTTTGACAGTCAGAGGGCTGCTCAGGCTCCACTCCAACTTCAGCTGCTGCCAGTGCAGGGGGTAAGGGGAAAGGAGTCAGCGTGGGAGCACGTCCTACGTGGGCTGCACCGCTTAGAGGGATGCCAGGCTGCCTCACCTGGCAGTGTTTGAGAGTCCCACGAGCTGGGCCATGGTGCAGGAGCCCCGGGCGGGTGGAGAGATGGTCGTGGGAGCTACACGGGGGTGGTGGGGGCGTGTGGCTGTAGAGGTGGCCGTGGCCTTGGCCTTTCTGCTGACCCGGTGGGCTCTGGTACCCCAGCGATGGACTGCAAAGAGGAAGAGGGATGACCAGACGACACGTTAGAGGACAGAAATATAGGTCTTGTGAGCTGAGGACCACAGGGGTCTGAACTCCCAGCCCCTCCTTCCCACCTAACCCACCGTCCCACTCTGCTCCCCATTCCCCAAGTTGGGAATTGAGGCTCCAGTGGGGCTGGAGGCTGGTGCCCACCTGATGGTGCTGATGGAGAGGTGGCCATAGGAGCCCCCGGCCGAGGCGCAGCGGGAGTTGATGAAGGCAACGAGGGAGTTGGGCGAGGTGCGGATCACGGTCTGCAGGTCGATGCTGGAGTCTGACAGGGGGGAGATGGACAGTGCCCGCTTCTTGCCCAGTTTGCCTGCACCACGGGGCGTTGAGAACCGTGAGCCTGGGGTGGTAGCAGAGAGTGGGGGGCAATCCTCTCAGCATGGGTCCTAGGAGGCTGAAGAAACCCCCAAGGACACAAGCTTTGGAGCCTGGAGGAGTACCCTGAGTGTGCCAGCTAGCTTCTAATTAGGAATAGAATAGAATAGAATAGAATAGAATAGAATAGAATAGAATAGAATAGAATAGATCTCAGCTGGAAGTGACCAACAATTTCACTGAATTTCACTGAATTTTAGAGTTGGAAGGGACCATAGAGATCATCTAGTCCAACTCCCCTGCTGAAGCAGGATTGCCTAGAGCTAGAGCATGTTACTCAGGAGCATCCAGGTGGGTCTTGAAAATCTTCAAGGAAGGGATAATCATCTAGTCCAACTGTCTGCCAATTCTGGCTGACCAAAAGTTAAATTATGGTAATATGGTCATTGTCCAAATGACTCTTAAGCACTGACAGGCCTGGGGCATCGACCACCGCTCTAGGAAGCCTGTTCCAGTGTCTGACCCCCCTCTCAGTAAGGAAGGGATAATCATCTAGTCCAACTGTCTGCCAATTCTGGCTGACCAAAAGTTAAATTATGGTAATATGGTCATTGTCCAAATGACTCTTAAGCACTGACAGGCCTGGGGCATCGACCACCGCTCTAGGAAGCCTGTTCCAGTGTCTGACCCCCCTCTCAGTAAAGAAATGCTTCCTAATGTCCAGCCTAAACCTCCCCAGCAGAGTTTTAAACCACACATCCCATCCCTGCATACCAGGGATAAGATCTCAGCACCTTCCTCTCCACATCCCCTCCTCAGGAAGCTGGAGGGAGTGATGAGGTTGCCCCTCAGCCTCCTTTTCTCTGAACTAGACACAGCTGCTCCTCGTAGGACATTCCCTCCAGCCCTTTCACCAGCTTTGCTGTCTTCCTCTGGATCCACTCAAGGAAATTCCCATCCTTCTTAAACCGTGGGGCCCAGACCTGCACGTGGCACTCAAGGTGAGGCCACAACAACGCTGGATGCAGTGGGACAGTCACCTCTCTTGACCAGTTGTGCTGTGTTTGACAACCCCCCCAAGAATCCTCTCCTCTCCTCTCCTCTCCTCTCCTCTCCTCTCCCGATCGGGTGCCCAGTACTGCTGATTAAAAAGTTGCCTCCTGAGTACCAGCAGAGTACGTCAGAGCAGAGTGCAGTCCACAATTATTAAAAGCAAAATGTCTTCTTAAGAGGTTGTTCTATAAAATCTTCAGGTTAGCTTTCTCTCTGTAGACTGGTATTCTTCCAACTGAAAGTGCCACACAAATTCAGGTGGTTAAACTTTAAATAGCTCGAGTCTTTTAGATCGTATAAAAAATATAATTAGAATTGAAGAAACAGTTTTGCATTGCTATCTTTTTTTCAAAGA
>NW_015091144.1:83269-90040 GCF_001431845.1 Calidris pugnax
TTCACTCTTGGTCCACAAGATTCTGGTTTTCAACCAAAGGCTGGCAGATTTCCATTTTCATAGGTTTTTGAAGTTACTTGTTTGCTTTTTTGTTTTAATATTAAATATTTCCACAAAGCAGACTCTTGTTAAAAATAGAAGATCAACCTTTATAAACACCTTTATACACTCTACTGTCTTTAACCATGTTAAACTCTTTGTTACCTTCCCTATCTGTAGCTTTGTTTTTTAATTGATTTGTTCAGCTGGCAGTTTCTGATTGCTTTTAGTTTAGGTTTTTTTCGGTTTCCTCTCCTCTCCTCTCCTCTCCTCTCCTCCCCGTGGCAAAGCCCAAAAGTGTCCTCCCCTCCCTGCCACAGTCATCAATGTTCACAGGGGGCACCTGAACCCCTTGACACACGTGTACTCCCTGCAACTGCTGATGACACCCCATAAAAAAGTGCCTCATCCCCTTGGTCACAGCCAACACAAACGCTCCTGGGCATCACCGTGCCAGGAAGGACACAGAATCACAGAATCTTCTAGGTTGGAAGGGACCTTCAAGATCATCTTGGCCAACCGTCAACCTCATTTTGACAAAAATAGACACCCCCACAACAAACAAGGAGCATCATCACTAAACCACACCTCCCAGCACCACATCAACCCGGCTTTTGAACACCTCCAGGGATGGGGCCTCAACCACCTCCCTGGGCAGCCCAGTCCAAGGGCTGAAGCCCCAGCAGTTTCCTCTGTCATTACAGATATCACCGTCCCCAGCACTGTCTGACCCTCTCAGCACACACCCCCATGCTCCTGGCACACCACCACCACCACCACCATCCCCAGGAGATGCCCACACCCCAACCTGCCCCAGGCCCTCCCAAGAAAGACCAGAGACTCACCATCACCGCCGCCTGGGTGCTCAGCTCCTGGCACCAACCCATAACCACGGTGGTTGCTCGTGAGGTTTGACTGGTGGCATAAGGGGAAATCAAAGCCTGGCAGAGGGGAGAAGAAAGACGGGAAGACGTGTTAGGGTGGGTGGCACCAGGGGGGAGAGGGAAACCCCCCCAGCATAGAATCATAGAATTGCCCAGGCCAGAAGGGACCTCCAAAGGGCATCTCGTCCCACCCCCCCGCAGTCAGCAGGGACACCCCCAACTAGACCAGGTTGCCCCGGGCCTCATCAGGCCTCACTAGGCCTCACCTTGAATATCTCCAGGGAAGGGGCCTCAACCACCTCCCTGGGCAACCTGTTCCAGTGCTCCACCACCCTCCCAGTAAAGAATTTATTCCTAATCTCCAGTCTAAATCTGCTCTTCTCCATTTTAAAGCCATTTCCCCTCGTCCTGTCACTACAGGCCTCTGTAAACAGGCTCTCCCCAGCCTTCCTGTAAGCCCCCCTCAGGTACTGGAAGGCTGCTATTAGGTCTCCCCGGAGCCTCCTCTTCTCCAGGCTGAACAACCCCAGCTCCCTCAGCCTGTCCTCGCAGCAGAGGTGCTCCATCCCCCTCATCATCCTCGTGGCCCTCCTCTGGACCCTCTCCATCAGGTCCATGTCCTTCTTCTATTGAGGCCTCCAGACCTGCACACAAGACTCCAGGTGAGGTCTCACCAGAGCAGAGGAAAGTGGCAGAATCCCCTCTCTGGACCTGCTGGCAACGCAGCTTTTGATGCAGCCCAGGATGGGATTGACCTTCTGGGCTGTGAGTGCCCACTGCCTGCTCATGTCCAGCTTCTCCTCCACCAGCACCCCCAAGTCCCTTTCCTCAGGGCTGAAGCCATAGGCTGAATCTGAAGTTGAGTGGCCCTCACGGGCACCGCTCAGGCCCAGGTGCTGCTCAGGACCGAGAGGGGCTACGACCCACCTTGTGGCCCTGGGGGGCCACCTGGGGCTGCTCCATGGGGCGGCGGGCGCAGGCAGCAGTGCTCGGCGTAGCCGGTGGCTGGGGCGCCCACAGGGTTGAACATGGCGCGGAGGGGCCTGGCCGGGCTCAGGAGAACATCTGCTCCTCTCCGAGGGGCTGGAGCCGGTCGGGGCCTGAGGAGGAAGAGGAGGAGGAGGAGGAGGAGGACAAGGGTGCGTGGGGGTCCCCGCCCGCCATCCCCGCACACCCCCCATCTCCATCCGTGTCCGCCAGGGGGCGCCGCAGGGAAGGGCCGGGGAGAAAAGGGGAGAAACCCCGTCCCCCCCATTTTTCACTGAATTTTCACTGAATTTCACTGAATTTGTAGAGTCGGAAGGGACCACAGAGATCATCTAGTCCAAGTGCCCAACTCATTTTGAGGCACAGACATCAACAAAGAGGGTCCCAGGGCAGAGGAACTGGGCTGGTGGGCATCTGACTGGGCAGCAACCAGCAACATCTCCGTGTACTCAAAAACTTTGGTGGCCCCCCCAACATTTTCCCTTGCCCCCTCCCACACCTACACATCCTGGTGCTCCCCTTCATTCGGGGTGGCCACCCCAAGGGCTCCCAATTTCTCCCTGGGGCCGCTCCCCACCTGGAGCGAAGGCCCACATGTACCTGGAAGGGAGAAGGGTGCAAGAGGAGATGTCTGTGGGGTCAGGGTGCAGCCCCCCACATCCCTCTCCTCCCTCCCTGACCCCGCAGAGACATAAACCATGTGGAGAAGCAGGTGCCTCTGACAGGCTCGTTGGAGGTACAAGCCATTGCAGCTCTGTTGTCACCACAGCCACCCCCTCCAAAGCAAGTATAGAATCATAGAATCATTGAGGTTGGAAGAGACCCTTGGGATCATGGAGTCCAACCATCTCCCCTACTCTACAAAGTCCTCCCCTACACCATGTCCCTCAGCACTGCATCTAAACGGCCCTTCAACACAGCCAGGGATGGGGACTCCACCCCCTCCCTGGGCAGCCTGTTCCAACGCCCGACCACTCTTTGGGTGAAAAATTCCTTCCTAATGTTCAGTCTAAACCTCCCCTGTTGGAGCTTGAAGCCGTTCCCTCTCCTTCTGTCACTAATGACCTGTGAGAAGAGACCAGCCCCAACCTCTCTACAGTGTCCTTTCAAGGAGTTGTAGAGAGTGATGAGGTCTCCCCTCAGCCTCCTCTTCCTCAAACTAAACAGTCCCAGCTCCTCCTATGATTTGTTCTCCAGGCCCTTCACCAGCTTCGTTGCACCCGCTCCAGCACCTTGAGATCTCTCTTGGATGGAGGTGCCCAAAACTGGACACAACACTCGAGGTGTGGCCTCCCCAGTGCTGAGCACAGGGGCACAATCACCTCCCTACTTCTGCTTCTACATGTGTGCACCCAGGCGCTCACACAAACACCTGCGCTCAAGCACACAACTGGGTTATAAAAATTTCACTGAATTTCACTGAATTTTAGAGTTGGAAGGGACCATAGAGATCATCTAGTCCAACTCCCCTGCTGAAGCAGGATTGCCCAGAGCTTGTCAGAGCACGTTACTCAGGAGCATCCAGGCGGGTCTTGAAAATCTCCAGAGAAGGGGACTCCACACCCTCCCTGGGCAGCCTCTTCCAGGGCTCTGCCACCCTCACCGTGAAGAAGTTCTTCCTCATATTTGAGTGGAACCTCTTCTGGTCCAACTTGTGCCCGTTGCCCCTCGTCCTCTCATTGGGAACCACTGAAAAGACTCTGGCTCCCTCCTCCTTCAACCCTCCCTTGAGATACTTGTAGGCCCTAAGTGCTCAAAAAGGGGAAAATAAGGCACAGAGGGTTAGGACCGTCCTTAGCCGAAGGACCTGAGCTGGCACCCTGCTCTGCCCTCCTCGTGGGTCCTTGCAGCATCCGCAGCTCCCACCCAGCCCTGCCTTGCCCGTGGGTCCCCACCCTGCCTGCGGGTCCAAACCCTGCCCTCTCCCACCCACGCATCCCACCCCTGCCCACGGGGCTCAGCCCGACACGCTGAGCCATCCCTGACTCCAGGTTCCTCCCCCTGTTCCTGGCTTTCATTTCCACCTGCTCCTCTGCCTGGTCCTCTCCCTGCTCAGATCTCCCACCCTGGCTCTGCCTTCCACCTTCGCACCCAGGTCCTGGCCCACAGCTCCATCAGGGCAGGCAAAGGGGGAGGGAGGTACCCGGGAAGGTGGTGATGGTGCTGGGGTCAGGCAAGGGAATCACAGAATCACAGACTCTTCTCGGTTGGAAGGGACCTTCCCCCGACACGCTGAGCCATCCCTGACTCCAGGTTCCTCCCCCTGTTCCTGGCTTTCATTTCCACCTGCTCCTCTGCCTGGTCCTCTCCCTGCTCAGATCTCCCACCCTGGCTCTGCCTTCCACCTTCGCACCCAGGTCCTGGCCCACAGCTCCATCCCCACCTTGGGTCACTGACCCCCAGGTGGACCCCCAGGTGACCCCACTGACCCCCAGGTGGTCACTGACCCCCAGTGGCCCCAGGTGGGCCACTGTCCCCAGACCCCCGAGGGCTTACATGAAGGATGGAGGCTCTGGAAGGAGAAAAAAATAGCACAGGGTGAGAGAGAAGCACATAGGGGTGGTGCTGGGAACAAGGCCTCCTGCCCCCCTCAGCCCCCCCCCCGGCTCTGAGAGACGGAGGGAATCACCCCAAACAAGGGGTCTAGGGGAGTGGGAGCCCCTCACCCCACTGGGAAAGTCCTGGGTTGCATTTGGAGCACGGGGGGCCGAGGGGGACAGCAATTCTTCCGCATGAGTTGCCCCTTTGAAAGCTCGTCTCGGGGCTTTGTGAGAGTGTCAGGCAGGAAGAATGGGGGGGTGGGGGGGGGCTTTCAGGGAGTTGAAGAGAGCAAGAAGGTCTCCCCTCAGCCTCCTCTTCTCCAGGCTGAACACCCCCAGCTCCCTCAGCCTCTCCTCATAAAAAAGAAAAAAGAGAGATGAGTAGGAAACGGGGCAGGGGGGAGGAATGCAGAGGGGGGGGGCTCTTACCTGCCCGCTGGACCTGGGCCTTGCTGCAAAGATTTGGGGATTAAGTCCAGCAGAAGCCTCCCATCTGCCCCCTACCCCGACACACTGCCTGCTCTCACATGGAGTCAGGAGCTGGTGGGCTAAGAGTGTGGGTCCGGGGTGGTGTGGGGGGGCTCAGGTGATGGTTCTCCCCCTGTATAAGAGGGGATCTCATCAATGCTCCTCGATATCTAAAGGGCAGGTGTCAAGAGGATGGGGTCGGGCTCTTCCCAGTGGTGCCTGGAGACAGGACAAGGGGCAACGGGCACAAACTGGAACACGGGAAGTTCCGGCTGAACATGTGGAAAAACTTCTTCCCTGTGAGGGTGGCAGAGCCCTGGAAGAGGCTGCCCAGAGAGGGTGTGGGGTCTCCTGCTCTGGAGAGATTCCAAACCAGCCTGGATGAATCCAACCTGCTCCGGGTGACCCTGCTGTGCCAGGGGGTCCCCCAGGTGGACCCCCAGGTGACCCCACTGACCCCCAGGTGGTCACTGACCCCCAGTGGCCCCAGGTGGGCCACTGTCCCCAGACCCCCGAGGGCTTACATGAAGGATGGAGGCTCTGGAAGGAGAAAAAAATAGCACAGGGTGAGAGAGAAGCACATAGGGGTGGTGCTGGGAACAAGGCCTCCTGCCCCCCTCAGCCCCCCCCCGGCTCTGAGAGACGGAGGGAATCACCCCAAACAAGGGGTCTAGGGGAGTGGGAGCCCCTCACCCCACTGGGAAAGTCCTGGGTTGCATTTGGAGCACGGGGGGCCGAGGGGGACAGCAATTCTTCCGCATGAGTTGCCCCTTTGAAAGCTCGTCTCGGGGCTTTGTGAGAGTGTCAGGCAGGAAGAATGGGGGGGTGGGGGGGGGATGTGGAAAAACTTCTTCCCTGTGAGGGTGGCAGAGCCCTGGAAGAGGCTGCCCAGAGAGGGTGTGGGGTCTCCTGCTCTGGAGACACTCAAAACCCTCCTGGACACATCCAACCTGCTGTGGGTGACTCTGCTCTGGCAGGGGGTTGGACTAAATGATCTCCAGAGGTCCCTTCAACCCCTACAATCCTGCCATTCTGTGTGATTCTTGGGAGGGGGAGACAGGAGGCTTTGGCTTTGCTGAGCTTCCACCCCCCTGCCCCATCATCTCCCAGCTGCATGTGCCTCTCCAGGTGCGTGCAAACCTGTGTTCACGCATCTGCGCGTGTGTGTGTGCGCGTGTGCACACACCTGAGGAGCTGCGTGCACCACCAAGGGCTGGGGCATGTGTACTGTGGTTGACTCCACAACTGGACAAACTTTAGGGAAGGACTTGCAAACCCTCTCTTTGCAGAGGGATCTGGACAGGCTGGATGGATCGGCTGATACCAACGGGATGAGGTTCAACAAGGCCAAGTGCCGGGTCCTGCACTTGGGTCACACCAATCCCATGGACACTACAGGCTGGGGGAAGAATGGCTGGAGAGTTGCCTGGTAGATAAAGGACCTGGGGGTGTTGGTCGCCTGTGGGCTGAACAGGAGCCAGCATTGTGCCCAGGTGGCCAAGAAGGCCACCAACATCCTGGCCTGTATCAGGAACAGTGTGGTGGGACTCAGGAGGTGATGGTCCCCCTGTACCGGGCACTGGTGAGGCCTCACCTTGAGGGCTGTGTCCAGTTTTGGGCCCCTCACCACAAAAAAAGACATTGAGGGGCTGGAGTGGGTCCAGAGAAGGGCAACGGAGCTGGTGAGGGGTCTGGAGAGTCTGAGGAGAGGCTGAGGGAGCTGGGGGTGTTCAGTCTGAGGAAGAGGAGGCCGAGGGGAGACCTTCTCGTGCTCCATAACTACCTGAAGGGGGGGGTAGAGAAGGGGGGTGTAGAGAAGGGGGGTGTAGAGAAGGGGGGGGTAGAGAAGGGGG
>NW_015091144.1:90342-100563 GCF_001431845.1 Calidris pugnax
GGGGGGAGGGAATGAGAAGGAGAAGGCGCAAAAGGCAGAGAGGGAAAGGAGATGTGGGGAGCTGGTAGGCCAGGACGGTGGGGATGGCGACGTGGGGAGGAGGGGGACACAGACGTTTTCACTTAGGAGACCTGGGAGGAGGAGGACTGGAAGTGGGGGTCCTGCACCCTATGACAGGGCACCCCCACCCCAGCTCCCACCTGGGACACTTGGGATGCTCCTCACTCCCGACCGGCCGGCCTGCAGCAATGGCTGCCCTCCAGCCCAGCACACAAGGGTGGCGGGGGGGTCCCTGGCTGCACCCCAGTGGTGTCCCCACTGCAGAATCATAGAAGGGTTTGGGTTGGAAGGGCCTATGAAAGCACCAAGGCCCACAGGTCCCAGCCCGCAGAATGCTTCCCCCCCCCAAAACCCCTGGGGTCCACAGGGGTTCCCTGGACCTTGGTGTGTCCCCCCTGAGCAACGGGGAGCCGGAGGGGGCCGTGGGGTGCGGGGGAACCAACGGGAAGGGGCCCGCGGCCCCCCCCAAAAGCCACCGCGCCGGCCTCCCCCGCCTGCCGCACACCGCCGCGGCCCACCCAAGTCGCAGCCTATGGGCATAAATTTGAGAGCCAGGCGCAGCCGGGGATGGAGGCGAATCTTCCCTCCGTCTCCTCCTGCCAAGAAACTCAAACTGAAACACATTCCTCCTCCTCTCTGCCAAGAAAACAAGGAGCGCAGCCAGCGGCGGGAGCAGTTGGAGCAGGGGGGCTGGCTCCAGACTCTGAAACACCGCGCAGGAGGGGGTCAGGACTGGCCATCCCCCCTCCCCCCCCACCCCAGCTCCTTGCCTTTTATTTCCTGCAAACACATCTAAAAAATCTGTCATCTGGCTCCAGTTTCCTGAGGACACTGGGGAATGGAAATGGCTGCCCTCCAGCCCAGCACACAAGGGTGGCGGGGGGGTCCCTGGCTGCACCCCAGTGGTGTCCCCACTGCAGAATCATAGAAGGGTTTGGGTTGGAAGGGACCTTAAAGCTCATCTCATCCACCCCCCTGCCCTGGGCAGGGATATCTCCATCTCCCACCAGACGAGGTTGTTCAAAGCCCCCCCTCAACCTGGTCTTGAACCCCTCCAGGGATGGGGCAGGCGCATCTCCTGCCCCAGGCCCAGCCGCGGCAGGGTTAACCACCCCGGAGTCCCACTGTGGAAGAATGTGATGTCAGGGCTGGATTAGCCCGTGCAGCAGCAGCCGAGATCCCGGCCGATAGACCAGCAGCGCTGAGCTGTGTGTGGCACAATCCATCAAACCCGCCCAGCGCAGCCCCCAGCGTGGGGGGCCTGGGGGAGGGCTCTGTGTGTGCATGTGTGGGGGCATCTGTGTTGCTGGAAGCGCCTGCGCGCACGCGCGCGTGTGTGTGTGTGTGTGTGTGCAAAATGCACAAGTCTGGCCGTACGTGTCTGCGTGCGTGGAGAGGGGATTTGTGTTTATGTGCAAGTATGTTTTTAGGGGGGTGCTTTTGTGTATGGATGTATGTCTGCACGCATGCTTGCACGTGTGCTTGTGCGTGTCCACGTGTGCGGAGCGTGCAAAGGTGCACGTCTACGTGTGCGTGGTGGGAGCTACAGCAGTAGCTAAGGGGGAGCTGCTATATGTTTGCAGGTCTATCACCCCAAAACCATACTGAGGAAGCAAGAGAGGGTCAGAGCAAGGAGAAGAGGCCAACGGGGAGCTGGGTCCTGTGGTGCAAGAGGAATAGGGTGGGGAGATGCCCCAAAAGGCTACCACTGAATAGCCTCTTCCCCCCCTCAGGAGAAGTGGGCTCTAGCCCTGGGGTAGCCAAACCCCTCCTCAGCTGGCCACAGGCCTTGCCCCCCCCCCCCACCGTCTTGACCCAAGGTCAGCCACGTGTCCAATTGGTTTAACCCTACTGGCGTTAGGAAAAACACTGATCTGGGTTAAGATCTGCCGTCCCACACGCGGGGCAGCGGTTCAGACAGAGCCGCAGGCCAGGATGGCTCCGCAGACACCCAACGGGGACATGGCGGGGGCTGCAACACAGAGGTGCAAGGATGGGAGCTGATGGGGAGCCAGTGGTCCCTCCAGCCTGTGACAGTCCAAGGGGACCCATCCCAGCCACCTCCCAGGGCAGGTGGGGTCTAGAAATGTCAGAGAATCAGAGAATCGTCTGGGTTGGAAGGGACCTTAAAGATCATCTAGTCCAACCATCAACCTGACAAAAAATAAATAATAATAATAATAATAAAAAAGATTACACACACCACTAAACCATATTCCTGAGGACCATGTCAACCCATCTTTTGAACACCTCCAGGGATGGTGCCCCAACCCCTTCCCTGGGCAGCCCATTCCAACGCTGGATAACCCTTTCCGTGAAGAAATGTTTCCCAATATCCAATCTAAACCTCCCCTGGTGCAACTTGAGGCCGTTTCCCCTTGTCCTATCTCCTGGAACTTGGGAGATGAGACCAACCCCCCCTTCTCTACACCCCCCTTCTCTACCCCCCACCTTCAGGTAGTTATGGAGCACGAGAAGGTCTCCCTTCAGCCTCCTCTTCTTCAGCCTGAACCCCCCCAGCTCCCTCAGCTTCTCCTCATCAGACTCACTCCCCAAACGCTCCCCCCCAGCAATGAGGTCTCCTGCAGATGCCCAGGCACCCATTGGGGCTGGGGAAAGGCCACTGATTGAGCCAAAGACGGTGAAATTCCCCCCCGGGTAGAACTTTTCTACCCTTTTCCCTGCCCTGGGACCAAGTTGGGGCCAGGCTGGTCGGAGCCGGGGAGCTGCTTCCCCTGGACCCCCCCAAACCCTTTTCTCATCTCTGCCTCCAGCAGGAGCGATGTGTGGACGCCCAGCTGACCCCGCTGTTGGGCTGTGCTTTTAGGGTGAGCCCAAGCTCCTCTGCACGGGGCAGCTAATCTGCCCGGGACTGCAGCTGCCACAAAGCACATCGCTTCAGGTTCAGGGAGTCTGAAAGGGGACAATTCCAGGGTCGTGATCCCATGCTGGTGTGGGCTGCCAAGCTCGTTCCAAGGTGGTCCCTTGCCCGGAAAAAAAAAAAAAAAAAACAACCAAAAAAAAAACGAGGCAG
Organism: Calidris pugnax; assembly: GCF_001431845.1. Classification (NCBI taxonomy): domain Eukaryota; kingdom Metazoa; phylum Chordata; class Aves; order Charadriiformes; family Scolopacidae; genus Calidris; species Calidris pugnax. The sequence goes on from NW_015091144.1 coordinate 93,437, forward strand.
AGAAGAACCAGCTTCGGGGGAAGTTTCCACACGTGTGGAGGGGAAAAGGGGCAGAAAAACCCATGCCAGGACAGATTCAGGACATCCTCCGTGTGCAGTTCTCCCTTCTCCAGCCCCAGCTGCCCCCTTCAGAAAAGGCAGCACATCCTTATTCCCCACCCAGGCCCAAATTCTCTGCCCTTCGCACCCACGTCCCTCCCCAGCCCACCCATCCCTCCAGAAGCCACAGCCCACCGCCAACCCCTGTGCTGCATCTCAGCGAGGGGCAAAATAATTCAGCCCCCTGGCTCCCACATGCATCCACACCCACTGAACCATGCGCCGACATGCCTCTCGACACGTTAACACACGCTAACACACGTGTGCTTTGGGAAAGAGGGGAAGGCAGGGCCAGCCCGGGGTGCAGTCTGTGTCCTATTCCAGGACAACCCGTGGAGAAGGGCTGGAGGGTGGGAGCTCACAGCTCCACGCTCCCTGGTGCCTGGTCCCCCTCTACAAGCCCTTGACCACAAACTGAGCCACTCAGGAAGCCGTGGCAAGCTGGGCAGGAGTGGTGGTGCTCGATAGGTGGTCCCAGGGCAGGCAGGCAATTGTCATGGGCTTGCACGTTGTTTGCTTTGGCCCCCAGCACATGCTGCCCCTGCAAATTGCTCACCATAAAAGCCACTTCCCCCGAACCCTACCCTCTGCAGGGCTGCAGTTTGGGTGGGGGGCAAGGTTTTTGGGGTGAGGGTAAGGGGAGGTGCACACATGGCAGCAGCTGCTAGGAGGAATTTTTACGCTTCCCCCTTCCTTTCCCAGCGCTGGAGGGAAATGGCAAAATTGAACATGTGGGACCTATAAAAGCCCAGCTCTGAGTCACGGCTGGAGGAGCCCTTGCCAGGCACAGCCCCTCCCCGTGGCATCAAGGCATCACCCCCAGCCCCACAGGCTGGTGTGCTCCGTGGAGGGGCTCCTCCAGAAAAGGGGCTGCATCGCAGGGAATCCCACTGTCCGGAGGGAGAGAAGGCAGGGAATGGCAGGCAGTGGGGCTGCAGCATCATCTGTCCTCCCACTGCAGTCAGGGGGGTTTCACTGAATTATTTTTTTTTTTAGAGTTGGAAGGGACCATAGAGATCATCTAGTCCAACTCCCCTGCTGAGGCAGGATTGCCCAGAGCTTGTCAGAGCATGTTACTCAGGAGCATCCAGGAGGGTCTTGAAAATCTCCAAAGGGGACTCCACACCCTCCCTGGGCAGCCTCTTCCAGGGCTCTGCCACCCTCACCGTGAAGAAGTTTCTCCTCAAATTTGAGTGGAACCTCTTCTGGTCCAACTTGTGCCCGTTGCCCCTCGTCCTCTCACTGGGAACCACTGAAAAGAGTCTGGCTCCCTCCTCCTTCAACCCTCCCTTGAGATACTTGTAGGCATTGAGAAGGTCTCCCCTCAGCCTTCTCTTCTCCAGACTAAAGAGTCCCAGCTCTCTCAGTCTCTCCTCATAAGGGAGGTGGTTCTCCCACCCCAACAGGATTCCTCAGAAGATGGGAGCAGGAGGACGTGCAGGACCTGGCAGCAGCCTTTCAAGGGTTAGATACACGCCAGCAATCCTCCTCCACCTGTGGAACTGCCCGTCTCTCGACACACTGAGCGTGGAAGTGAAGGAAGCACAGCACTTGAGGATTTAGAAAGCATAAATTGCCCCTCCTTTGAGGCAGGAGACCCCCTCCATCTGCTGAGAGGGGGTGGTGCCCCTGGGGCTGTTCCCAAAAGTCCCCAGCGATCCTTTACCTGCCGGGACACATTTGTCTCTCCCGAAATACCTGCCATGGGTGGCACAGATTCTTGCTTTCCTGCTCTGCCCATACATCCAGCAACCCCATCACTTAGGAGCCACCTTCTCTGCCACAGGAAAGCTGGGCCTTTGCTTCCCCCAGCCCCTGCCAGGGGTTGCATCACATCTGGAAACATCCCCCCACCCCGCTCCAGCCTCAGACCCAGATGCTGCGGAGCTGAAACTCGACTCTGTGTTTTGGCTGCTTGTTCCCACTCCGAGGCAGGTATTTTATCAGCTGTTCACCTTCTTGTTCTGCAGCTTCCCAAGGGTTTTGATGGGCCATTAGGGTTGGGGGGGGTACACTTGCTGCCTTCTTTCGAGGGTTTCTGGAGAAGAATCCCCTCCATCTCACCAAGGACCCACCCAATGGACCTTTTTTTATTTATCCCATCACCGGGATTGCTAAATACCAAGAAAAGGTATCAAGAGAAACTGAGGCACACAGAGAGACTCCAGAAAGTCATACACAGGGGCAAGACACCAACCAGGCAGATAATTGTGCACACATGCATACAGGTATGTGCATACACACGTATGTGTATACGTGTCCATAAGTGTGCACGCACATCCACGCTCCTGGGGGATGCTCGGGGTGTGGAGGGTTGGCTCTCCCTCCTCACCAACGACCAGACACTCAAGTTTTCCCTCCTCTAGTGTGTCAGAACAGATGGACCAGAACAGGCCCGGTGGTTTAGTTGTGGGTTTTGTCAGTGTTGGGTTGACGGTTGGACTCGATGATCTGAAAGGTCTACGCGGCACTGGGGAGGCCACAACTGGAATCCTGCGTCCAGTTCTGGGCTCCCCAGTTCAAGAGGGACAAGGAGCTACTGGAAAGAGTCCAGCGAAGGGCAACAAAGATGATTCAAGGATTGGAGCATCTCCCTGATGAGGAGAGACTGAGAGAGCTGGGACTCTTTAGTCTGGAGAAGAGAAGGCTGAGGGGAGACCTTCTCAATGCCGACAAGTATCTCAAGGGAGGGTTGAAGGAGGAGGGAGCCAGACTCTTTTCAGTGGTTCCCAGTGAGAGGACGAGGGGCAACGGGCACAAGTTGGACCAGAAGAGGTTCCACTCAAATCTGAGGAGAAACTTCTTCACGGTGAGGGTGGCAGAGCCCTGGAAGAGGCTGCCCAGGGAGGGTGTGGAGTCCCCTTCCTTGGAGATTTTCAAGCCCCACCTGGATGCTCCTGAGTAACGTGCTCTGACAAGCTCTGGGCAATCCTGCTTCAGCAGGGGAGTTGGACTAGATGATCTCTATGGTCCCTTCCAACTCTAAAATTCAGTGAAATTCAGTGAAATTCAGTGAAATTCCAACCTCAACAATTCCATGATGCCGTGATCCTGTGTGTAGGTGTGCCTATGTCTGTGCACACGCACGTGCACGAGGGTGCATGCATACGCAGGTGCACGGGTGTGCAAAGGCCTGCACACTTGGACAGATGGTGGGGAGAAGGGTATTCCCCAGGCACTAGGGGCTGGCCAGCCCCTCCAGCCCCACAGCTGGAGTCTTGACCTACACTATGTCACCACCAGCATCCCCCCAGCTGCACTGGAAGAAGGGCCTTCATGTCTTAGAATCATAGAATCATAGAATGGTCCAGGTTGGAAGAGACCCTTGGGATCATCGAGTCCAACCATCTCCCCTACTCTACAAAGTCCTCCCCTACACCATGTCCCTCAGCACTGCATCTAAACGGCCCTTAAACACAGCCAGGGATGGGGACTCCACCCCCTCCCTGGGCAGCCTCTTCCAGGGCTCTGCCACCCTCACCGTGAAGAAGTTTCTCCTCATATTTGAGTGGAACCTCTTCTGTTCCAACTTGTGCCCGTTGCCCCTCGTCCTCTCACTGGGAACCACTGAAAAGAGTCTGGCTCCCTCCTCCTTCAACCCTCCCTTGAGATACTTGTCCATCTTCTAGCCCATCCACCCATCACACATTCTGGACCCCTGATGTGACACCAACCTGTCCACCCTGATTCCCTCCCCAGGATGGAAATTTCCCTGCTCCGGGGAGATCCTGGCATCTCAGCCAGATCCAGCAGCACCAGGAGAACGCACTGCTGGGTCTGTTCCACCACCTCCCAACTAGACCAGCCACAGAGAACCTCTGGCTCCCAACCTGCTCCTCATTTTATTCTTGTCTTTTGCGATATAAAAGACCCTGGGGTGTGGGGGAGATGAGGACCCACACACACGAGCAAGACGTGCATCAATAAACCAGCTTCAAACACCCACAACAGCGTGGAGGGGACAGTAGGTGACTTTGCCATCCCTCATCTCCCACAGTGGCAGCTTCTGCCTCAGCTGGACGCATCAGACCCAGCCACGTTGGGATGTTTCCCCCAGTCTGAACTTCTGAAGGAGAAACTTCATCCAGCTGCTTCCTCTTCCTTCCCTTCCCTGCGACTCACCCCTGCACCAAAACCCAATGTCTACCCCCGGGATGCTGCGTACGTCGGCTCAGGTTTGTGACACGGAGCCTACGGAGCAGATTGGGGAAAAACTCCAGTATCTGGGTATCCAGCAGCATCTGCTGGACCCCAACACCCCTTCCAGGCCTTGGAAGACCCCACGTAGGCTCAGTTAGCTCACGCTCAGCTGCAAGCTCAGTTGACCACGTCTCAGAATGCCCTGCTCAGGGGCTTCTGGCACCAATGCCAGCTCCTTCCTCCTCCTCTGTGCCACGTCTGACCCAGGCCAGTCTGCCCCACTGGCCACAGACCCTGCATCCCAGCGAGGGAGTGATGCAGAGCCAACACCTGAACCCAATGGTCCTAGAAGCTTGAGAAAGGTGGTCAACCTTTCCAGGTCACCATCCAGTGCAGCTCAGGAAGCTCTTAGAGCCACCCACCAGAGGGATCAAGGCTGGTTTCACAGAATCACAGAATCTTCTAGGTTGGAAGGGACCTTCAAGATCATCTTGTCCAACCGTCAACCTGACTGACAAAAATAGACACCCCCACAACAAACAAGGAGCATCATCACTAAACCAGACCTCCCAGCACCACATCAACCCGGCTTTTGAACACCTCCAGGGATGGGGCCTCAACCACCTCCCTGGGCAGCCCATTCCAAGGGCTGAGAACCCTTTCAGGGAAAAAATTTTTCCTAATATCCAGCCTGAACCTCCCCTGGTGCAACTTGAGGCCATTTCCTCTCGTCCTGTCGCCTGTGACTTGAGAAAAGAGACCGCCCCCCACCTCTCTACACCCTCCTTTCAGGGAGTTGGAGAGAGGGAGAAGGTCTCCCCTCAGCCTCCTCTTCTCCAGGCTGAACACCCCCAGCTCCCTCAGCCTCTCCTCATCAGACTTATTCTCCAGACCCCTCACCAGCTTTGTCGCCCTTCTCTGGACCAAGGAGGAAGACTCAAGGCTGGTTTCAGCTGGAGGAAGACTCAAGGCTGGTTTCGGCCGGGGGAAGACTCAAGGCTGAGCTCCCCAAACCAACCCCCCCACCCCCAGCCCCAGCTCTCCAAGTACTAAAGGCCACAGCAGGATTTGTGCAAGGGTGCAGCAGGACTGATGGACGCTCAGGACCGGCACTGGCAAGGACTCAAGGTGCTCCACAAATGATATGAAAAAGCAGCTCTGCTCTCCCCCCCAAAACCAGAGAGGTTTGAGAAACTCAATCACAGAATCATTGTCCAGGTTGGAAGAGACCCTCGGGATCATCGAGTCCAACCATCTCCCCTACTCTACAAAGTTCTCCCCTACACCATATCCCCCAACCCCACATCTAAATGACTCTTGAACACATCCAGGGATGGGGACTCAACCCCCTCCCTGGGCAGCCTCTTCCAGTCTCTGACCACTCTTTCCATGAAGAATTGTTCCCAAAAGTCCAGCCTAAACCTGCCCTGTTGGAGCTTGAAGCCGTTCCCTCTCCTGTCATTAATGACCTATGAGAAGAGACCAGCACCAACCTCTCTCAAGGAGTTGTAGAGAGAGATGAGGTCTCCCCTCAGCCTCCTCTTCCTCAAACTCAACAGTCCCAGCTCCTCCTACGATTTGTTCTCCAGGCCCTTCACCAGCTTCGTTGCACCCGCTCCAGCACCAAGACATCTCTCTTGGATTGAGGTGCCCCAAAACTGGACATCATCAAGGCTCCCTTTCCCACAAAGGCAGATGGTCCACAAAGGCATGCCCACAAAGATGCCCACAAAGGCATTCAAGGTCCCACCTGACCCATGCTGTTTTGGGATTTCCACGTTTCCCAGGTGGGAGACACCCAGCGACAGCCCACACCGGGAGGGAAGAAGGACCCATGGGATGAAGGCTTGGAAGCCAAGGTGCATCAGGTCCACCTTTTGCTGGGACCATGATTTTGGGAGGCTCCTTGGGGCACAGAGCTGCTCCCTCTGATTGCTCAGGTGGCCTGGGGGGGCAGAGGGGGAGCAGAGGGACCCCCGTTTCCCAAAACCACCAAAATAGAACCCACTCTTCTCCCCTTGGACCCTCACCCGGGGGAGGGTGCCCACCGTCGGTGGGGACCCGGGGGTCTGCTCCAGCCGTGGGGCGCAGGGGCTGGGCCAGACCCGTGTCCTGCCAAAGCAGTGGGGGGCAGGGGGCCGGGGGGGGCTGGCAGAGCCCCCCCCACACCCCACTCCTGACCCAGGGTAAGGGGGCTCAAGGTGGTCAGGGGCTTTGCACCAGCAGCGCTGGTGGGGAGGGTCCTGCAGCCGCCGGGTCACCGGGGGCCGGGCTGTCACTTCCAACCGGTCCCTGCTCCCGGTCCCAACTCCCGGTCCCCACTCCCGGTCCCCACTCCCGGTCCCAACTCCCGGTCCCCACTCCCGGTCCCTGCTCCCGGTCCCCACTCCCGGTCCCTGCTCCCGGTCCCTGCTCCCGGTCCCTCACTTCCACCCGGTCTCCGTTCCCGGTCCCCGCTCCTGGTCCCTCACTTCCACCCGGTACTGGCTCCCGGTCCCTCACTTCCACCCGGTCCCTCACTTTCACCCGGTCCCTGCTCCCGGTCCCTGCTCCTGGTCCCCGCTCCCGGTCCCCGCTCCCGGTCCCTCACTTCCACCCGGTCCCTGCTCCCGGTCCCTGCTCCCGGTCCCTCACTTCCACCCGGTCCCCGCTCCCGGTCCCCGGTCCCTGCTCCCGGTCCCTCCTCCCGGTCCCTGCCCCCGGTCCCTCACTTTCACCCGGTCCCTGCTCCCGGTCCCCGCTCCCGGTCCCAGCTCCCGGTCCTTCACTTCCAACCGATCCCTGCTCCCGGTCCCTGCTCCCAGTCCCTCACTTCCACCCGGTACCGGCTCCCGGTCCCCGGTCCCTGCTCCCGGTCCCCGGTCCCTGCTCCCGGTCCGCGCTCCCGG
>NW_015091144.1:101168-104045 GCF_001431845.1 Calidris pugnax
TTTCCCCGCACTTCCCGGAGCCCCAAAACAAGTTGTGGGGGAGCCCCCGCCGGGGGCGGCGCGTCCGGATGGACCTGGCGGGTCCCGAACCGCCAATTTTGGGCGGCGGCGGCGGCGGCTCCGAGCGCGGTCGGGACGGACCGAGACCCCGACCGGGAGAGCGGGGCGGCCCCGGGCACTCCGAAAACCCGGGCTGGATCCCGCGCGCCCGCCACGGGGGCCTTGCACACGCGCGGGGCCCCTTGCACACGCGGAGGTTTCCCCCCGCCCCCTTGCACACTCGCCGCCGCGCACACGCGTGCACGGGTCCCACACATGGGCACACCCGCGTGCCCTCGTGTAGGCACGTGCGACGTTTGCACCCACGGGTGCAGAGAAGCAGGGGTGCCCACGTGCGTCTGCGCACCCTTGTGTGTGCACAAGCATTTGTGCAGGTGTAGGCAGACAACGCGTGTGCACACCCTGGATCTCGCGCCCACCACGGGGCCCCTTGCACACGCGGAGGTGTCGTCTCCCCCCCTTGCACACTCGCCGCCACCACGCACACGCGTGCACGGGTCCCGCACACGGGCACCCCCGCGTGCCCTCGTGTAGGCACGTGCGACGTTTGGCACCCACGGGTGTGCGCTGGTGTGCGAGCGCACGGGGTGCAGACGTGCCCACGTGCATCTTGTGCCCTTGTGTCCTTGTGTGTGCACAAGCATTTGTGCAGGTGTAGGCAGACACCGCGTGTGCACACACCCTGCCCGCACAGCGCACACCTGCGTGCGGGGCACAAGTGCACACCTGTGTGTGGGGCACAAGCGCAGCGCGTCGCACGTGTGGGACACGGGGGCAGACACGGGATGTCCCAGGCCAACACCTCCCCTCAGGGCAGCACACGCGCGGGGCCCGTTGCACACGGGGGAGCAACGGCCAGGATTGGGGGGGGGGGATTGAGTGCTGTGTCCAGTTTTGGGCCCCCTCCCATAAAAAAGACATCGAGGTGCTGGAGCGGGTCCAGAGAAGGGCGACAAAGCTGGTGAGGGGTCTGGAGAATAAGTCTGATGAGGAGAGGCTGAGGGAGCTGGGGGTGTTCAGCCTGGAGAAGAGGAGGCTGAGGGGAGACCTTCTTGCTCTCTCCAACTCAAGTCCCAGGCGACAGGACAAGAGGAAATGGCCTCAAGTTGCGCCAGGGGAGGTTCAGGCTGGATATTAGGAAAATTTTTTTCACCCAAAGGGTCATCAGCCCTTGGAATGGGCTGCCCAGGGAGGGGGTTGAGGCCCCATCCCTGGAGGTGTTCAAAAGCCGGGTTGATGTGGTGCTGGGAGGTCTGGTTTAGTGATGATGCTCCTTGTTTGTTGTGGGGGTGTCTATTTTTGTCAAAATTAGGTTGACGGTTGGACAAGATGATCTTTGAGGTCCCTTCCAACCTAGAAGATTCTGTGATTCTGGGATTCTGGGCAGGAAAAATCTGCACCTCGGCCGTGGCCCGGCTGTGGCGGGGGGGAGGGTGGTGACGGTGACACCGCGGGGCAGGATTTTGAGGAGGAAAAGTGTCACGGTGGGTCCCCGCCGCCCCCCGGGACACCGCTGCCGTCGGGGGGGCAGCGCCGTCCGGGCGAAGAAGAGTCGGTACCGGGAGCAGTACAACCGCTGGGACCACGCATCACCCTGGACACCCCCCCGGAGCTATATCTTCACAAACTCCACAGAAGATTCTGTGATTCTGTGAAGTTTTTTCTTGTGTTTGAGTGGAACCTCTTCTGGTCCAACTTGTGCCCGTTGCCCCTCGTCCTCTCACTGGGAACCACTGAAAAGAGTCCGGCTCCCTCCTCCTTCAACCCTCCCTTTAGATACTTACAAGCATTGAGAAGGTCTCCTTTTCTTCCCTCAGGCCTGCCCGCAGAGCTGCCCGGGGTCTCCGTGCCACCGCCAGCTGCCTCGCACCGTCAGCTCGGCCTACACCGTGAGCCGCCTCTCGTCCCTGGTGTCCCCGTACCTGGCCGGGCCCTGCCTGGGTGGCAGCGAGGCGGGGGCCATGCCCGGCCTGGCAGACGGTTATGACCCCATCTCCCCGGACACCTCGCGACGTTCCAGTGATGGCAGCCACTCTGGAGGCCTACCAGGCGTGGGCAACCTCACCCCGGCCCAGCGCTACCGGCTCAAGGCCAAATACGCCGCAGCCACGGGTGGCCCACCTCCAACCCCGCTGCCCAGCAGGGAACGGGTGGCCATGGGTGTTCAAAAGCCGGGTTGATGTGGTGCTGGGAGGTCTGGTTTAGTGACGATGGTCCTTATTTGTTGTGCGGGTGTCTATTTTTGTCAAAATGAGGTTGACAGTTGGACAAGATGATCTTTGAGGTCCCTTCCAACCTAGAAGATTCTGTGATTATGTGATTCTGTGATTCTTGCTCTCTCCAACTCCCTGAATTTCACTGAATTTCACTGAATTTCTAGAGTTGGAAGGGACCATAGAGATCATCTAGTCCAACTCCCCTGCTGAAGCAGGATTGCCTAGAGCTAGAGCATGTTACTCAGGACTACATCCAGGCGGGTTTTGAAAATCTCCAAAGAAGGGGACTCCACAACCTCCCTGGGCAGCCTGTTCCAGGGTTCCGTCACCCTCACCGTGAAGAAGTTTCTCCTCATATTTGAGTGGAACCTCTTATGTTCCAACTTGTGCCCGTTGCCCCTCGTCCTCTCGGTGCGAACCACTGAAAAGAGTCTGGCTCCCTCCTCCTTCAACCCTCCCTTGAGATACTTGTAGGCGTTGATAAGGTCTCCCCTCAGCCTTCTCTTCTCCAGACTAAAGAGTCCCAGCTCTCTCAGTCTCTCCTCATAAGGGAGATGCTCCAATCATTGAATCATCTTTGTTGCCCTTCGCTGGACTCTTT
>NW_015091144.1:104788-107456 GCF_001431845.1 Calidris pugnax
GGGGGGGGGGGGGACGGGACGTACCAGGCCGCCCCCGGGAGGGCACAACGCACCGTGGGACATCGCCCCCTGGTGGCGACGAGGGGAAACGGCACCCGCGGGGCGCTCCGGTCCGTGTCCAACCGGACCCCGGTGTCTTTGAATCACAGAGTCCTAGAGTTGTCCAGGCCGGAAGGGACCTCCAAAGGGCATCTCGGGCAGCCACTCTGGAGGCCTACCAGGCGTGGGCAACCTCACCCCGGCCCAGCGCTACCGGCTCAAGGCCAAATACGCCGCAGCCACGGGTGGCCCACCTCCAACCCCGCTGCCCAGCAGGGAACGGGTGGCCATGGGTGTTCAAAAGCCGGGTTGATGTGGTGCTGGGAGGTCTGGTTTAGTGACGATGGTCCTTATTTGTTGTGCGGGTGTCTATTTTTGTCAAAATGAGGTTGACAGTTGGACAAGATGATCTTTGAGGTCCCTTCCAACCTAGAAGATTCTGTGATTATGTGATTCTGTGATTCTTGCTCTCTCCAACTCCCTGAATTTCACTGAATTTCACTGAATTTCTAGAGTTGGAAGGGACCATAGAGATCATCTAGTCCAACTCCCCTGCTGAAGCAGGATTGCCTAGAGCTAGAGCATGTTACTCAGGACTACATCCAGGCGGGTTTTGAAAATCTCCAAAGAAGGGGACTCCACAACCTCCCTGGGCAGCTAATTTCTCACCCGGCAGCACTTTTCCCTGTTGTTTGTTTTTTACGAGGAAGGTCAGTCCCCCCTCTGCGCCACGGCGGCTAAATGTAGGGGAAGAGCCAGGCTGGCCCTGGGTGCAAGCAGCTATTTCAGGGAAAGTGGCCTTTGCCCACCTGTCCCTGGGGCCAGAACGTGAGAGCGTGTGTCAATGCCAGCGGAGCACGATGGGGAGGCAGGGTGACCTCCCCAAGACCTTCTTTAGGCCTGAGGACCCTGCCCCTGCCCCTGCACACCTCGAGGATTGTGTCACAGCTCGAGTGTTGTGTCCAGTTTTGGGCACCTCAATCCAAGAGAGATCTGGAGGTGCTGGAGCGAGGGCAGAGGAGGGCAACGAAGCTGGTGAGGGGGCTGGAGAATAAAATCTTATGAAGAGTGATTGAAAGAGCTGGGACTGTTTAGTGTGAGGAAGAGGAGGCTGAGGGGAGACCTCATCACTCTCTACAACTCCTTGAAAGGACACTGTAGAGAGGTTGGGGCTGGTCTCTTCTCCCAGGTCATTAGTGACAGAACGAGAGGGAACGGCTTCAAGCTCCAACAGGGGAGGTTTAGATTGAACATTAGGAAGGAATTTTTCACCCAAAGAGTGGTCGGGCGTTGGAAGAGGCTGCCCAGGGAGGGGGTGGAGTCCCCATCCCTGGCTGTGTTGAAGGGCCGTTTAGATGCAGTGCTGAGGGACATGGTGTAGGGGAGGACTTTGTAGAGTAGGGGAGATGGTTGGACTCGATGATCCCAAGGGTCTCTTCCAACCTGGACCATTCTATGATTCTATGATTTCTCCTCATCCTTGCTCCCTGACTGCTGGGAAAGTGAGTCCCAAGCTACGACCCCCCCTGCCTGGCCAGCCTTGGTGCTGGTGGCCTCCTGGAGCCTTGGACCCCCGGCAGAAGGACCACCAGGGCTGGAGTGAAGCTGGGAAAGGAGCAGGACCCAGCAAAGGGCTGTTCCTGGGGCTCCTGCTCGAGAAGAGCCTGCTCGAAGCCACCACGCGCCCCACTTTTTGCATGCTCAGCTCCCCAGGTGACCCCAGACGTGCTTATTTTTGGGGGGGAACATGCATTTTCACCCTGTCCCAGTGCTCAGTGGCTCCCAGCTCCATCCTGGCTCTCTGAGACGATGCTGCCCACGCTGAGTGTGAGCCCCAAAGGTGCTGGGAGCCGTGCCCCACACCCAGCCTTCCCCCAGATGGGAAGGGAGCAGCTCCCCAGGTGACCCCAGATGTGCTTTTTTGGGGGGGGAGGGACATGCAGTTTCACCCTGTCCCAGTGCTCCCAAATGGTCTCTTCCCCAAATAGGGAAGGGAGCAGCTCCTCAGGTGACCCCAGATGTGCTTTTTTTGGGGGGGAAACATGCATTTTCACCCTGTCCCAGTGCTCAGTTGCTCCCAGCTCCATCCTGGCTCTCTGGGATGATGCTGCCCGAGCTGAGCGTGACCCCAAAGGTGCTGGGAGCCGTGCCCCACACCCAGCCTTCCCCCAAATGGGGAAGGGAGGTGCTCCCCAGGTGACCCCAGACATGCTTTTTTTGGGGGGGGAGGGACATGCAGTTTCACCCTGTCCCAGTGCTCCCAAATGGTCCCAAATGGGGAAGGGAGCAGCTCCCAGGTGACCCCAGACATGCTTTTTTTTTTTTGGGGGGGACATGCATTTTCACCCTGTCCCAGTGCTCCCAAATGGGGAAGGGAGCAGCTCCCCAGGTGACCCCAGACATGCTTTTTTTGGGGGGAAACATGCATTTTCACCCTGTCCCAGTGCTCCCAAATGGGGAAGGGAGCAGCTCCCCAGGTGACCCCAGACATGCTTTTTTTGGGGGGAAACATGCATTTTCACCCTGTCCCAGTGCTCAGCGGCTCCCAGCTCCATCCTGGCTCTCTGGGATGATGCTGCCCGAGCTGAGCGTGAGCCCCAAAGGTGCTGGGAGCCGGGCCCCACACCGA
>NW_015091144.1:108196-113962 GCF_001431845.1 Calidris pugnax
GTTGAAGGGCCGTTTAGATGCAGTGCTGAGGGACATGGTGTAGGGGAGGACTTTGTAGAGTAGGGGAGATGGTTGGACTCGATGATCCCAAGGGTCTCTTCCAACCTGGACCATTCTATGATTCTATGATTTCTCCTCATCCTTGCTCCCTGACTGCTGGGAAAGTGAGTCCCAAGCTACGACCCCCCCTGCCTGGCCAGCCTTGGTGCTGGTGGCCTCCTGGAGCCTTGGACCCCCGGCAGAAGGACCACCAGGGCTGGAGTGAAGCTGGGAAAGGAGCAGGACCCAGCAAAGGGCTGTTCCTGGGGCTCCTGCTCGAGAAGAGCCTGCTCGAAGCCACCACGCGCCCCACTTTTTGCATGCTCAGCTCCCCAGGTGACCCCAGACGTGCTTATTTTTGGGGGGGAACATGCATTTTCACCCTGTCCCAGTGCTCAGTGGCTCCCAGCTCCATCCTGGCTCTCTGAGACGATGCTGCCCACGCTGAGTGTGAGCCCCAAAGGTGCTGGGAGCCGTGCCCCACACCCAGCCTTCCCCCAGATGGGAAGGGAGCAGCTCCCCAGGTGACCCCAGATGTGCTTTTTTGGGGGGGGAGGGACATGCAGTTTCACCCTGTCCCAGTGCTCCCAAATGGTCTCTTCCCCAAATAGGGAAGGGAGCAGCTCCTCAGGTGACCCCAGATGTGCTTTTTTTGGGGGGGAAACATGCATTTTCACCCTGTCCCAGTGCTCAGTTGCTCCCAGCTCCATCCTGGCTCTCTGGGATGATGCTGCCCGAGCTGAGCGTGACCCCAAAGGTGCTGGGAGCCGTGCCCCACACCCAGCCTTCCCCCAAATGGGGAAGGGAGGTGCTCCCCAGGTGACCCCAGACATGCTTTTTTTGGGGGGGGAGGGACATGCAGTTTCACCCTGTCCCAGTGCTCCCAAATGGTCCCAAATGGGGAAGGGAGCAGCTCCCAGGTGACCCCAGACATGCTTTTTTTTTAGACTCGATGATCCCAAGGGTCTCTTCCAACCTGGACCATTCTATGATTCTATGATTTCTCCTCATCCTTGCTCCCTGACTGCTGGGAAAGTGAGTCCCAAGCTACGACCCCCCCTGCCTGGCCAGCCTTGGTGCTGGTGGCCTCCTGGAGCCTTGGACCCCCGGCAGAAGGACCACCAGGGCTGGAGTGAAGCTGGGAAAGGAGCAGGACCCAGCAAAGGGCTGTTCCTGGGGCTCCTGCTCGAGAAGAGCCTGCTCGAAGCCACCACGCGCCCCACTTTTTGCATGCTCAGCTCCCCAGGTGACCCCAGACGTGCTTATTTTTGGGGGGGAACATGCATTTTCACCCTGTCCCAGTGCTCAGTGGCTCCCAGCTCCATCCTGGCTCTCTGAGACGATGCTGCCCACGCTGAGTGTGAGCCCCAAAGGTGCTGGGAGCCGTGCCCCACACCCAGCCTTCCCCCAGATGGGAAGGGAGCAGCTCCCCAGGTGACCCCAGATGTGCTTTTTTGGGGGGGGAGGGACATGCAGTTTCACCCTGTCCCAGTGCTCCCAAATGGTCTCTTCCCCAAATAGGGAAGGGAGCAGCTCCTCAGGTGACCCCAGATGTGCTTTTTTTGGGGGGGAAACATGCATTTTCACCCTGTCCCAGTGCTCAGTTGCTCCCAGCTCCATCCTGGCTCTCTGGGATGATGCTGCCCGAGCTGAGCGTGACCCCAAAGGTGCTGGGAGCCGTGCCCCACACCCAGCCTTCCCCCAAATGGGGAAGGGAGGTGCTCCCCAGGTGACCCCAGACATGCTTTTTTTGGGGGGGGAGGGACATGCAGTTTCACCCTGTCCCAGTGCTCCCAAATGGTCCCAAATGGGGAAGGGAGCAGCTCCCAGGTGACCCCAGACATGCTTTTTTTTTTTTGGGGGGGACATGCATTTTCACCCTGTCCCAGTGCTCCCAAATGGGGAAGGGAGCAGCTCCCCAGGTGACCCCAGACATGCTTTTTTTGGGGGGAAACATGCATTTTCACCCTGTCCCAGTGCTCAGCGGCTCCCAGCTCCATCCTGGCTCTCTGGGATGATGCTGCCCGAGCTGAGCGTGAGCCCCAAAGGTGCTGGGAGCCGTGCCCCACACCCAGCCTGACCTCAGAGCCTCTTAGCAGGATTACCCCCGCTGTGGGCACCCTGCCTTCCTTGGCATTAGCCCGTCCTCCCTGTGCCCCCGTGTATCGTCACGCACCACGGGTACCCAGCACACCACAGGAGCATCTTTAGGGCATGGCCCACGCCACAGCTCAAGGAAACACCCTCTGCACCGACTGCCCGCAACCCACGGGTGTCACAGAGACACCTCAGCTCCCAGCCACAGCCTGAAAAAGGCTGCTCCCTGCCTCAGTTTCCCCACTAGCCCCCCCCCCCAACACAGCAAAGGGTGAGGAGGGGGCAGAGTGGCTGGAGCTGCCGGGCAGAAAAGGACCTGGGGGGGTTGGTGGCCTGTGGGCTGAAGATGAGCCAGCAGTGTGCCCAGGTGGCCAAAAAAGCCACCAGCATCCTGGCCTGTGTCAGGAACAGCGTGGGGAGTAGGGCCCGAGAGGTGATTGTCCCCCTGTACTGGGCACTGGTGAGGCCTCACCTCGAGTGCTGCGTCCAGTTTTGGGCCCCCTACCATAAAAAAGACATCGAGGTGCTGGAGCGGGTCCAGAGAAGGGCGACAAAGGTGGTGAGGGGTCTGGAGAATAAGTCTGATGAGGAGAGGCTGAGGGAGCTGGGGGTGTTCAGCCTGGAGAAGAGGAGGCTGAGGGGAGACCTTATTGCTCTCTCCAACTCTACAACACAAGGAGGGTGTAGAGAGGTGGGGGTTGGTCTCTTTTCTCAAGTCACAGGCGACAGGACGAGAGGAAATGGCCTCAAGTTGCACCAGGGGAGGTTCAGGCTGGATATTAGGAACAATTTTTTCCCTGAAAGGGTTCTCAGCCCTTGGAATGGGCTGCCCAGGGAGGGGGTTGAGGCCCCATCCCTGGAGGTGTTCAAAAGCCGGGTTGATGTGGTGCTGGGAGGTCTGGTTTAGTGATGATGCTCCTTGTTTGTTGTGGGGGTGTCTATTTTTGTCAAAGTTAGGTTGACGGTTGGACAAGATGATCTTTGAGGTCCCTTCCAACCTAGAAGATTCTGTGATTCTGTCTCTGCTCCCCAGGGGATGCAGGGGAGGTGGCGATGCCCTACACAGTTCCCCCCCCTCCCATTCCCCTGGCACCAGGAGAGGAGGAGGGGGAGCCGTGTCCCAGGGTCCCCCCAGGGAGCTGCAGCCCATCGAGCCCCACGGCATCATCAGCCCCACGGCATCATCAGCCCCACAGCAGGGCCAAGGTGGCGGGTGTGGGGTGAGAGGGGCTGCCTTCGTGCCTGTTTCGTAAGAGGCATAAGCAGCTCAGCAGATTTACTCCTGAGCTGAGTGTGACCCCAACTAAGCTGCCGGGAAAGGTGTCCCCCCCCCCGGGCACTGTGTGGGGCCGGCCCCATCGCCCACAGCCCCCTCCCCAGGGCTGGGGACTTGCCCCAAGACCACCCGCATCTTCCCAAGGTGGCCAGACTGGTCCAGGTCCCTTTTGCCACTCGCTTTGAGCCCCCCAAGTGGAAACCACACTCAGGCAGCTCCTCGCCTCACGGCCAGATCCCCAACCATGTCCCCCACCCCACGGTTAATCTTGGCCTCCTGTTTTGGAAAATTAAAGCGGCTCAAAGGAGGAGGAGATGATCACCCAGCTTAAAGACTTAATGGTACCACCACAGCCAGCTCAGCATCTCGGCTCTGGGCCGGTGGGTCAGCGTGTCAGTGTGTCAGTGAGTCAGCACATCACACACACACACACACACACGCGTGTGGACAACCTCCCCTCTGCCACGGAAGGACGTGTTGGGGGGGGGGGAAGATGCTGTGCTGCTGGCAAAGGAAAACACGCTTTTTGGGGCATCTTTGGGGGATGCCTCCCTGCCAAGTCCCTCAGTGCTGCTGATACAGGGAGGGAGAGGGAAGATTGTAAAGACACCGTGGACATCTCCGTGCATTTACCTGAAATCCAGGCGTGCAACTCTCAGCACGTGCACGGCAGCAACACGCTCCTGGGGGCACGGACACCGACACGGTGCCCCGTTGTGTCAGCCACACACGTGCTGCAGCCCTGGCAGTGCCCAGAAGGCAAGTGCAAGTCGTCTTTTCACAGAATCACCCAATTGTAGGGGTTGAAGGGACCTCTGGAGATCATTTAGTCCAACCCCCTGCCAGAGCAGGGTCACCCACAGCAGGTTGGATGCATCCAGGAGGGTTTTGAGTATCTCCAGAGCAGGAGACCCCACACCCTCTCTGGGCAGCCTCTTCCAGGGCTCTGCCACCCTCACCCCAAAGAAGTTCTTCCTCAGATTGGAGTGGAACTGCCCATGTTTGTGCCCATTGCCCCTTGTCCCATCACCAGGCACCACTGGGAAGAGCCCAACCCCATCCTCTTGACACCTGCCCTTTAGATATCGATGAGCATTGATGAGGTCCCCTCTCAGTCTTCTCTAGGCTGAACCCAGAGCCCCAGGTCTCTCAGCCTTTCCCTATTTTTGGAAAGCCTGGGCAATGGCTGTGCCAGCCCCGCAGCCCCAGGGGGATGCCTGCCATGGCTGGCTGATGAAAGCTGCCCTTTGTCCACTTGCAGGGTGCAGCACAGGGCCAAGCTTGGAAAGCAAGTGGGTTTGTCCCCAGATAAAACAGCCCCAAACTGAGCTTTGAGCAGGTGCTTGCGCAACAAGGACCCAGGCCAGCCATGTGGGATCCCAGAGGGATGAGCGGGGGCCGTTGCCTCCCACCCCAAAATTATGCAGGAGACTCCCCATCATCCACCAGCTCTATGACTGGCTACCATGGGTTTGAGACTGGGATCACGGGGTGGTGTGTGAGAGAAGATTGGGGAGGTCAGTGATACCTGATGAGGATACAATCTCTGGTCTTTGCAATGGGGGCCCAGGATTTGGGGGTGAGCTGCAGCTTGTTCTTCGAGGTCATCCCCCTGGGGCCAAAGTCTCCAGAGTTGGGGCATTTTGAGCTCCATTTGGGATTGATCCATCTTCAGGTTGGGCTATGCCCCTCAGTGGTACCTGCCCTGCTGGGAAACAGCTTCTTTGATGCTCATGTTACAAGACCACCCTTCTCCAGCCCCCAGTAAGTTGGTACCAGTTCCCAGCCCCTGCCCTATCCCTGGGACCCCCCATCCACAAGGAAGAGCTTGCTCACACAGGGTAACACCTGTGGGTAACACCCCATGGCAACCAGGGAGCCCCAAAAGCACCAAGAGCTCCCCTCACCTCCCAGGACAGCAGGTCCCAGGTCCTCCCAGGACCTACTGGTCTTCTCTAGCCCCAGAACCCACCCAGCATCCTCCCAGTCAGAGTGAGGGGCCTGAGCAAGGAGCGGGACCTTCCAGCCAAGCAGGACCATTTCCCCCCATCCCATTCATGCAAGTTGGTGCCTGGAGAAAGCAGTCAGAGCCTGGATAAATTTCCACCCGTTTATTGGGGAAGCTGCACCGAGGTATTCCAATAAATTAAAAGCATAGGCCACGTGGGTGCGTCGCGTACATGAGCATCAGGAAGGCAAAGGCAGAGTGGGATCTGCAGAACAGAGGTGGGTAGACAGGATGGAGCCACCAGGGAGTCCCGACAGCTACAGAAACCTCTAGTGTAAAAGTAGGAATAGCTGCAAAACTAGAGGTTAAAAAAGAAAAAAAAAAAAAAAAAAAAACCTGTACTTTT
>NW_015091144.1:118110-125860 GCF_001431845.1 Calidris pugnax
GTTGAAGGGCCGTTTAGATGCAGTGCTGAGGGACATGGTGTAGGGGAGGACTTTGTAGAGTAGGGGAGATGGTTGGACTCGATGATCCCAAGGGTCTCTTCCAACCTGGACCATTCTATGATTCTATGATTTCTCCTCATCCTTGCTCCCTGACTGCTGGGAAAGTGAGTCCCAAGCTACGACCCCCCCTGCCTGGCCAGCCTTGGTGCTGGTGGCCTCCTGGAGCCTTGGACCCCCGGCAGAAGGACCACCAGGGCTGGAGTGAAGCTGGGAAAGGAGCAGGACCCAGCAAAGGGCTGTTCCTGGGGCTCCTGCTCGAGAAGAGCCTGCTCGAAGCCACCACGCGCCCCACTTTTTGCATGCTCAGCTCCCCAGGTGACCCCAGACGTGCTTATTTTTGGGGGGGAACATGCATTTTCACCCTGTCCCAGTGCTCAGTGGCTCCCAGCTCCATCCTGGCTCTCTGAGACGATGCTGCCCACGCTGAGTGTGAGCCCCAAAGGTGCTGGGAGCCGTGCCCCACACCCAGCCTTCCCCCAGATGGGAAGGGAGCAGCTCCCCAGGTGACCCCAGATGTGCTTTTTTGGGGGGGGAGGGACATGCAGTTTCACCCTGTCCCAGTGCTCCCAAATGGTCTCTTCCCCAAATAGGGAAGGGAGCAGCTCCTCAGGTGACCCCAGATGTGCTTTTTTTGGGGGGGAAACATGCATTTTCACCCTGTCCCAGTGCTCAGTGGCTCCCAGCTCCATCCTGGCTCTCTGGGATGATGCTGCCCGAGCTGAGCGTGACCCCAAAGGTGCTGGGAGCCGTGCCCCACACCCAGCCTTCCCCCAAATGGGGAAGGGAGGTGCTCCCCAGGTGACCCCAGACATGCTTTTTTTGGGGGGGGAGGGACATGCAGTTTCACCCTGTCCCAGTGCTCCCAAATGGTCCCAAATGGGGAAGGGAGCAGCTCCCAGGTGACCCCAGACATGCTTTTTTTTTGGGGAAACATGCATTTTCACCCTGTCCCAGTGCTCAGCGGCTCCCAGCTCCATCCTGGCTCTCTGGGATGATGCTGCCCGAGCTGAGCGTGAGCCCCAAAGGTGCTGGGAGCCGTGCCCCACACCCAGCCTGACCTCAGAGCCTCTTAGCAGGATTACCCCCGCTGTGGGCACCCTGCCTTCCTTGGCATTAGCCCGTCCTCCCTGTGCCCCCGTGTATCGTCACGCACCACGGGTACCCAGCACACCACAGGAGCATCTTTAGGGCATGGCCCACGCCACAGCTCAAGGAAACACCCTCTGCACCGACTGCCCGCAACCCACGGGTGTCACAGAGACACCTCAGCTCCCAGCCACAGCCTGAAAAAGGCTGCTCCCTGCCTCAGTTTCCCCACTAGCCCCCCCCCCCAACACAGCAAAGGGTGAGGAGGGGGCAGAGTGGCTGGAGCTGCCGGGCAGAAAAGGACCTGGGGGGGTTGGTGGCCTGTGGGCTGAAGATGAGCCAGCAGTGTGCCCAGGTGGCCAAAAAAGCCACCAGCATCCTGGCCTGTGTCAGGAACAGCGTGGGGAGTAGGGCCCGAGAGGTGATTGTCCCCCTGTACTGGGCACTGGTGAGGCCTCACCTCGAGTGCTGCGTCCAGTTTTGGGCCCCCTACCATAAAAAAGACATCGAGGTGCTGGAGCGGGTCCAGAGAAGGGCGACAAAGGTGGTGAGGGGTCTGGAGAATAAGTCTGATGAGGAGAGGCTGAGGGAGCTGGGGGTGTTCAGCCTGGAGAAGAGGAGGCTGAGGGGAGACCTTATTGCTCTCTCCAACTCTACAACACAAGGAGGGTGTAGAGAGGTGGGGGTTGGTCTCTTTTCTCAAGTCACAGGCGACAGGACGAGAGGAAATGGCCTCAAGTTGCACCAGGGGAGGTTCAGGCTGGATATTAGGAACAATTTTTTCCCTGAAAGGGTTCTCAGCCCTTGGAATGGGCTGCCCAGGGAGGGGGTTGAGGCCCCATCCCTGGAGGTGTTCAAAAGCCGGGTTGATGTGGTGCTGGGAGGTCTGGTTTAGTGATGATGCTCCTTGTTTGTTGTGGGGGTGTCTATTTTTGTCAAAGTTAGGTTGACGGTTGGACAAGATGATCTTTGAGGTCCCTTCCAACCTAGAAGATTCTGTGATTCTGTCTCTGCTCCCCAGGGGATGCAGGGGAGGTGGCGATGCCCTACACAGTTCCCCCCCCTCCCATTCCCCTGGCACCAGGAGAGGAGGAGGGGGAGCCGTGTCCCAGGGTCCCCCCAGGGAGCTGCAGCCCATCGAGCCCCACGGCATCATCAGCCCCACGGCATCATCAGCCCCACAGCAGGGCCAAGGTGGCGGGTGTGGGGTGAGAGGGGCTGCCTTCGTGCCTGTTTCGTAAGAGGCATAAGCAGCTCAGCAGATTTACTCCTGAGCTGAGTGTGACCCCAACTAAGCTGCCGGGAAAGGTGTCCCCCCCCCCGGGCACTGTGTGGGGCCGGCCCCATCGCCCACAGCCCCCTCCCCAGGGCTGGGGACTTGCCCCAAGACCACCCGCATCTTCCCAAGGTGGCCAGACTGGTCCAGGTCCCTTTTGCCACTCGCTTTGAGCCCCCCAAGTGGAAACCACACTCAGGCAGCTCCTCGCCTCACGGCCAGATCCCCAACCATGTCCCCCACCCCACGGTTAATCTTGGCCTCCTGTTTTGGAAAATTAAAGCGGCTCAAAGGAGGAGGAGATGATCACCCAGCTTAAAGACTTAATGGTACCACCACAGCCAGCTCAGCATCTCGGCTCTGGGCCGGTGGGTCAGCGTGTCAGTGTGTCAGTGAGTCAGCACATCACACACACACACACACACACGCGTGTGGACAACCTCCCCTCTGCCACGGAAGGACGTGTTGGGGGGGGGGGAAGATGCTGTGCTGCTGGCAAAGGAAAACACGCTTTTTGGGGCATCTTTGGGGGATGCCTCCCTGCCAAGTCCCTCAGTGCTGCTGATACAGGGAGGGAGAGGGAAGATTGTAAAGACACCGTGGACATCTCCGTGCATTTACCTGAAATCCAGGCGTGCAACTCTCAGCACGTGCACGGCAGCAACACGCTCCTGGGGGCACGGACACCGACACGGTGCCCCGTTGTGTCAGCCACACACGTGCTGCAGCCCTGGCAGTGCCCAGAAGGCAAGTGCAAGTCGTCTTTTCACAGAATCACCCAATTGTAGGGGTTGAAGGGACCTCTGGAGATCATTTAGTCCAACCCCCTGCCAGAGCAGGGTCACCCACAGCAGGTTGGATGCGTCCAGGTGGGTTTGGAGTATCTCCAGAGCAGGAGACCCCACACCCTCTCTGGGCAGCCTCTTCCAGGGCTCTGCCACCCTCACCCCAAAGAAGTTCTTCCTCAGATTGGAGTGGAACTGCCCATGTTTGTGCCCATTGCCCCTTGTCCCATCACCAGGCACCACTGGGAAGAGCCCAACCCCATCCTCTTGACACCTGCCCTTTAGATATCGATGAGCATTGATGAGGTCCCCTCTCAGTCTTCTCTAGGCTGAACCCAGAGCCCCAGGTCTCTCAGCCTTTCCCTATTTTTGGAAAGCCTGGGCAATGGCTGTGCCAGCCCCGCAGCCCCAGGGGGATGCCTGCCATGGCTGGCTGATGAAAGCTGCCCTTTGTCCACTTGCAGGGTGCAGCACAGGGCCAAGCTTGGAAAGCAAGTGGGTTTGTCCCCAGATAAAACAGCCCCAAACTGAGCTTTGAGCAGGTGCTTGCGCAACAAGGACCCAGGCCAGCCATGTGGGATCCCAGAGGGATGAGCGGGGGCCGTTGCCTCCCACCCCAAAATTATGCAGGAGACTCCCCATCATCCACCAGCTCTATGACTGGCTACCATGGGTTTGAGACTGGGATCACGGGGTGGTGTGTGAGAGAAGATTGGGGAGGTCAGTGATACCTGATGAGGATACAATCTCTGGTCTTTGCAATGGGGGCCCAGGATTTGGGGGTGAGCTGCAGCTTGTTCTTCGAGGTCATCCCCCTGGGGCCAAAGTCTCCAGAGTTGGGGCATTTTGAGCTCCATTTGGGATTGATCCATCTTCAGGTTGGGCTATGCCCCTCAGTGGTACCTGCCCTGCTGGGAAACAGCTTCTTTGATGCTCATGTTACAAGACCACCCTTCTCCAGCCCCCAGTAAGTTGGTACCAGTTCCCAGCCCCTGCCCTATCCCTGGGACCCCCCATCCACAAGGAAGAGCTTGCTCACACAGGGTAACACCTGTGGGTAACACCCCATGGCAACCAGGGAGCCCCAAAAGCACCAAGAGCTCCCCTCACCTCCCAGGACAGCAGGTCCCAGGTCCTCCCAGGACCTACTGGTCTTCTCTAGCCCCAGAACCCACCCAGCATCCTCCCAGTCAGAGTGAGGGGCCTGAGCAAGGAGCGGGACCTTCCAGCCAAGCAGGACCATTTCCCCCCATCCCATTCATGCAAGTTGGTGCCTGGAGAAAGCAGTCAGAGCCTGGATAAATTTCCACCCGTTTATTGGGGAAGCTGCACCGAGGTATTCCAATAAATTAAAAGCATAGGCCACGTGGGTGCGTCGCGTACATGAGCATCAGGAAGGCAAAGGCAGAGTGGGATCTGCAGAACAGAGGTGGGTAGACAGGATGGAGCCACCAGGGAGTCCCGACAGCTACAGAAACCTCTAGTGTAAAAGTAGGAATAGCTGCAAAACTAGAGGTTAAAAAAGAAAAAAAAAAAAAAAAAAGAATCTGTACCTTTAGTACTGTCTTAAAGGCAAAGTTTGAGTCAGACCTCCTTGTAAGGAGGCACTGGGCTGGAAGAGACCTGGCTGGTGGGTGGGCAAAAGGGAAAAAAAGCACAAAACTCAGGGAAATTAAAGGGGAAAACACACAGGACCTGGCCAGGAAGCAAGACCATCCCTCACAGCTCCATGCCCTCCTGGGAGCAGAAGACCGTGTCTAGTCATTGCGGTTTTGGGGTTCTTGACAAAAAGTCATACCCTTCATCCTCATCTTCCAGGTCTCTTTGTGCCTCATTCCACCTGTTCTCAAAAATAGGCCCAAATTTGACGCAGGAAGATTTGTAGCAGCAGGGGAGAAGTGGGACTATCTCTTGTCCTCCACTTGGAGGAAACGGACCTGGTCCCCCATCCCACTCGGCTCTCAAGGGTCCCAAACTGCCCCCAGACGCTCTGACTGTGAAGAAAGCAGGGCCCCCTCACCCCACACAAAGAGGGGAACCCAAGGGGAACCAGAAATGTGGGATCAGCTTGGGAGCAGAGGGATGCTGCCAGTCAGGGCAGGGACACACACCCAGAGTCACCACCCGCACACAGCTCAGTCTGACGTGGCCTTGGCTCCGTCCTGTGTGTCCCCAGAGACCCCTGCCCCTCTGGAAACATCCCCTGCTCCCTCAGATGAGGGAACACTCCCTCCCTCCCTCCCCACTTTTCCAAAGGGGTCCGTCGCACCACAGTCTGACTCCAGCTCAAGGGAGCCCTCCCTCCAAATCCCCCACCAGAGACACAGTCCTGGAGAAGGGGGGGGTGGCTCCCCCAACCCCTAGCTACAGCCACAGGCGTCGACAATCATGTCGGGGATGTCAGTCTTGACAATATTGCTATTGCGATCGAAGTAGAGGACGGAGAGCGGCCGGCGCCGCGTGGGCACGCAGCAGGAGTGCCCCGAGGCCTGGATGTTGTTGGCTTTGACCAGGTTGAAGACGGCGGTGTGGAAAGAAGAGGCCATGCCGGGGCTGCCGGCCACGTGGAGAGGGCACTGGCCCACACAGTAGTTTATCTGGTAGCCCTCGGGCTTAATGATCCAGTCGTTCCAACCGATGTCGCGGAAATCCACGTAGTAGTCCTTGCGGCAGCAGAGGTTGGAGTTCTGGCTGCAGCGGAGGCTGCGCTTGGCCACGCGGTGCCCCGGCTCCCTCACCCTCGCCTTGGCCACCAAAAAGGGCTGTTGGGCTCGGCTGGCGTTGACCAGAGCCATGATATCACCCCCCTTCCCCCAGCTTTCCAGTTCCAGCCGCAGGGTCCTGCCTTCTCCCCCCAAAAAACCCCGCAGGGCGGGCAGGAGGGGGAAGGCTCGCCACCCGCTGCCCTTGGCACCCAGGCGCCTCTCGCTCAGCAACGTGCGGTTGCCCCCCCCCACCAAACCCCCCTCCCCACCCACCAGGAAGATTCGTAGCCGGAGACCGGCCGCCGGGTCTCGAGGGACTCGAAGGTAGAGCCAAAGCTGAGCCTGAAGGATGTGAACGTCCTGGTCTCGCGGGCGGCTGAACTGGAAGCGCAGCCCCAAGGCAGAGGGGGACGTGGGCTCTGGGGGGAGAAAGGGATTTCACTCAATTTCACTGAATTTTTAGAGTTGGAAGGGACCACAGAGATCATCTAGTCCAACTCCCCTGCTGAAGCAGGATTGCCCAGAGCTTGTCAGAGCACGTTACTCAGGATCATCTTGAAAATCTCCAAGGAAGGGGACTCCACACCCTCCCTGGGCAGCCTCTGCCACCCTCACCGTGAAGAAGTTTCTCCTCAGATTTGAGTGGAACCTCTTCTGGTCCAACTTGTGCCCGTTGCCCCTCGGATGCCCCAGGACGCCGGGGGAGGCGAGGCTGCACCCCCATCCTGCACGTCAAGGCCAACCTCTTTCAGCTTCTTCTCAGGAAAGACCCCCCAAACTTTTGTCTTTCTACAAGGACCCTCGGTCAATCCCCTTCCCTTCCTTGGGAATGCTGCCCGGAGGAGAAGGTGGTGTTGGGAGGAGGGACTATCCCACCCTGCCTGGCAGAAGGGGCACAAAAGGGGCACAAAAGGGGCACAAAAGGGGCACAAAAGGGGCACCTGCTCTCACCTGGCCCTTCTTCGCTGCACAGGGCAAAACCAGAGAGTGTTCCCCCCTCCAAACTAGACCTTGCAGCTCCCAAATCCAAAAATTGGGAGTCCCAGGCACCCTGAGCTGCCCCCATCCCTCGGGAAGGGGCCGGGCATCGCAGCACTTCAGGTGGGGGGGGGAGGGGGGGCAAAAGAAGGGCCATCTCTCCTTGTCCCGGGCTGAGCCCTCCCGCATCAGCGGCACCGGGAGGTCACCGGTGACTAATGACTTAATCACAGCCTGGCACTCCCGGCATCCTCACCCCACTGCGGGGGGGCAGACGGCCAGGACCCCGACCCCAACCATCCTGCAGCACCCCCAAGGTTCAAGGGGGGGCTGCACAGCCTCGCAGGTCCTCAGCAACGAGCCCCCGGGGGGCTCTGGCACCGGGGGCAACCCGGCTCAACCGAGCCACGTCGGGGGGCGCGGGGGAGCCCACGGGAGTCGAGGTCACCGGGAACTAATGACTTAATCACAGCCTGGCACTCCCGGCATCCTCACCCCACTGCGGGGGGGGGAGACGGCCGGGACCCCGACCCCAAGCACCCCAAGGTTCAAGGGGGGGCTGCACAGCCTCGAGGGTCCTCAGCAACGAGCCCCCGGGGGGCTCTGGCACCGGGGGCAGCCCGGCTCAACCGAGCCACGTCGGGGGGCGATGGGGGACCCCACGGGAGTCGCGGGGGAGCCCACGGGAGTCGCGCCCTGCCGCCCACGGGGTGTGGGGTGTGTGTGTGGGGGGGAAACGGGCACCCACCTGGCTCGGCGAAGCTGATGATCTCGTAGCCCCTCTCGTCGCCGCCGTCGCCGCCGCCACCGTCGCCGTCGGGGCCCCGGCGGGAGCCGCCCGTCTGCAGGCGCCGCGGGGC
>NW_015091144.1:126614-131569 GCF_001431845.1 Calidris pugnax
GCAGAGGGACCTGGCCAGGCACCCCCCCGGGGCAGCAGGGCTCCTCTGCCCACTCCACAACCTGCAGGAAGGGAGGTTTTGGGCAAATCCCGGGAGAAGTGAAGGAATTGAGCAGCCCGAGGGATGGATCCCGGCCTCACCTGCCTGTCCTGGAACCTGCAGACCTGCCCCACAGCCCGTGTGCTGCCCCACACCTCCCCACGCTGCCCCCCAAACCCACCCCCGGGCACCCCCTTAGCCATCCTAGTGGGCTCAGTCTCATTTATTGCTCACAGAAAACCCATCAGGGATTAGGGATGATCCCTGCAGCTCCCTGGGGACTGTTCACATCTCTGGGCTTTCATCACTCCTACCATGTGATGAGTTTTTAACGGCCTCAAGCAATCCCTTTGGGCTGCCCCGTCCAGCCTCACCCCAGGATGGAGCTGGGCAGGGCCAGAAAAGGTGTATTCCTGTGCCCCCCTTCTCCCCACAAATTAAAATGGATGCACTGAGGGGCTCGTGAGGTGGCAGCTGGTGGCACATCACCCTGGAGGTGTTCTTCAGATTATTCTCCCCACAAATTAAAACGGATGTTGGTGTGTACTGAGGGGCTCGTGAGGTGGCAGCTGGTGGCACATCACCCTGGAGGTGTTCTTCAGATTATTCTCCCCACAAATTAAAACGGATGTTGGCGTGTACTGAGGGGTTTTTGAGGTGGCAGCTGGTGGCACATCAACCTGGAGGTGTCCTTCAGATCCTTCTCCCCACAAATTAAAACGGATGTTGGCGTGTACTGAGGGGTTTTTGAGGTGGCAGCTGGTGGCACATCAACCTGGAGGTTGTTCTTCAGATCCTTCTCCCCAGCTGCCGTGCTCAGAGCGGGGGGCACACAGCCTGAGCCTGTAGAAATCTCCCAAAAAAGCGGTGCAAAGTGCCCTCCTCTTGTTGGCAAAAGCGGGAGAGCCCCGGAGCTCTTGTGCCAGAGCAGAGGGCAGTGGGAACCTGAAGCCCGGCCAGAGCTTCCAGCATGTCCTGTGCCCACCGTGCCGCACAAGAACCCGCTCCAAGGTCTTGACCACACGGAGCCTCTGCCTCTGGCCAAGCACAGAGGTGACGTGTAAACAGAGTGGGCTTGTCTGGGAAAAAAGCACCCACCGGAGATGATGCAACCAGGGTGCAAGGGGCGAAGTTCTCAGCTGGCCGGGCCTGCTGGCAGCTCCCAGAAATAGCTCAGGAATGTCAACAGGGAGGAAAAAGAGTGGGCACAAGCCTGGCCTGGGAGCACCGCTCCCACGGGGCCTCGGGCAGCGCTCCCCGGGCACCGGCAGGACCCAGCAGATGGCACCTTCACCTTCACACTCATGGTGCACACACACGCTCACTTGCACGGACGCTCAGTGGTGCACACACCTCCGTACGCTCCCTTGAAAATACATGTGTGGTCACCCACCCCAAATATTTGGGGACATGCCCTGTTTGGGAACATACACGTGCACCCACGTGCCCATTGCCCTGCCTTTCATTCCATGATCCCCCATGACCCAGCAGATGGCACCTTCATCTTCACCTTCACGCTCATGGTGCACACACACGCTCACTTGCACGGACACTCAGTGGGGCATACACCTCCGTGTGTGGTCACCCACCCCAAATATTTGGGGACATGCCCTGTTTGGGAACATACACGTGCACCCACGTGCCCATTGCCCTGCCTTTTATTCCATGATCCCCCATGACACAGCAGATGGCACCTTCACCCAGGCACGGTGCACACACGCGCTCACTTGCACGGACGGTCAGTGGTGCACACACCTCCGTACACTCCCTTGCAAATACGTGTGGGGTCCCCCACCCCAAATATTTGGGGACGTGCCCTGTTTGGGAACATACACGTGCACCCACGTGCCCATTGCCCTGCCTTTTATTCCATGATCCCCCATGACCCATCAGATGGCACCTTCACGCTCATGGTGCACACACACGCTCACTTGCACAGACACTCAGTGGTGCATACACCTCCGTACCCTCCCTTGCAAATACGTGTGGAGTCCCCCACCCCAAATATTGGGGGACATGCCCTGTTTGGGGACATGCTCACACGTGCACCCGTGTGCCCATTGCCCTGCCTTTTATTCCATGATCCCCCATGACCCATCAGATGGCACCTTCACGCTCATGGTGCACACACACCCTCACTTGCACAGACGCTCAGTGGTGCACACACCTCCGTACGCTCCCTTGCAAATACGTGTGGAGTCCCCCACCCCAAATATTTGGGGACGTGCCCTGTTTGGGGACTGCTCACATCATGCGCCCGTTGCCCTGCCTTTCATTCCATGGTCCCCCATGACCCAGCAGATGGCACCTTCACCCAGGCACGGTGCACACACACACTCACTTGCACGGACGCTCAGTGGGGCACACACCTCCGTGTGCAGTCCCCCACCCCAAATATTTGGGGACATGCCCTGTTTGGGGACGTGCCCTGTTTGGGGACTGCTCACATCATGTGCCCGTTGCCCTGCCTTTCATTCCATGGTCCCCCATGACCCAGCAGATGGCACCTTCACCCAGGCACCGTGCACACACACGCTCACTTGCACGGACACTCAGTGGTGCATACACCTCCATACGCTCCCTTGCAAATACATGTGTGGTCGTCCACCCCAAATATTTGGGGACGTGCCCTGTTTGGGGACATGCTCACACGTGCATCTTGTGCCCATTGCCCTGCCTTTTATTCCATGATCCCCCATGACCCAGCAGATGGCACCTTCACCCAGGCACGGTGCACACACACGCTCACTTGCACAGACGCTCAGTGGGGCATACACCTCCGTGTGCGGTCCCCCACCCCAAATATTTGGGGACATGCCCTGTTTGGGGACATGCTCACACATGCATCATGTGCCCATTGCCCTGCCTTTTATTCCATGATCCCCTACTCTTTCCTTCTGACTCTCAGGATGGATTAAACTCCTCACAAGGCAAGGCTGCTCCTGGATTCAACCCCTGGGGGGAACAGGGTCACTCTCCCCACGTGCAGCACGATGGAGGGAGTTAGTTGGAGTTCCAAGCTGCATCTCCTGGCCCAGGTGCCAGGCCAGGGGGGTTGTTAAAACCTTTTGTGTCACCACCACCTCCCAGCTGACACACCACAGCTTCACACATGCAGGAAAGGGAAACTGAGGCACGGTGCCGTGCTGAATTCCTCCTTCTCTGCCAGATTCACAGAGCCAGGATCAGGGCTGGGGCAGGTGGCAAAGAATCATAGAATCATCATTCAGGTTGGAAGAGACCCTTGGGATCATCGAGTCCAACCATCTCCCCTACTCTACAAAGTCCTCCCCTACACCATGTCCCTCAGTACCACATCCAAACGTCCCCTAAACACATCCAGGGATGGGGACTCACCCCCCCCCCTGGGCAGCCTCTTCCAACGCCCGACCACTCTTTGGGTGAAAAATTCTTTCCTAATGTTCAATCTAAACCTCCCCTGTTGGAGCTTGAAGCTGTTCCCTCCCGTTCTGTCGTTAATTACCTGTGAGAAGAGACCAGCACCAACCTCTCTACAGTGTCCTTTCAAGGAGTTGTAGAGAGTTGTGGCATAAAGGGTGAATTCTCTCCTACGAGGACGGGCTGAGGGACTTGGGTCTTTTTAGTCTTGAAGAGAAGACTTAGGGGGGATCTAATCAGTGCTTAGAAATACTTAAAGGGAAGGTGCCAGGAGGACGGGGCTGGTCTTTTTTCAGCGGTGCCCAGTGACAGGACAAGAGGAAATGGGCACAAACTTGAGTATAAGAAGTTCCACCTGAACGTGGGGAGGAACTTCTTTACCGTGGGAGTGGTAGAGCCCTGGAACAAACTGCCCAGAGAGGTGGTGGAGTCTCCTTCTTTGGAAACATTCAGAACCCTCCTGGACAAGTTCCTGTGCTCTGGGTAGACCTGCTCTGGTGGGGGGGTTGGACTAGATGATCTCCAGAGATCCAGATCTTCCAACCCCATGTGATTCGATGAATTACTCTCTAACCCACCACCCTTTCCAGGCCGGGGAGCGGGGTCTCCCCAAAGGGATGAGATCCCCCTGCACTGCCCAGCAGTGAAACCCCCGTTTCACCTCTAGCATGGCAAGAGCATCCCATCTGCTGGCCCCCTCCCACCGCCGCTGCGTGTCCCCCCCAAAGCGCACTCTGGCCCACCAGATCTAGGGCAGGGGTCAATGCGGAGCCGTGAGTGGTTCTTGCACCCATTGCATAAGTGTGTTGTTGATTAAGCAGTTCCCAGAAAGCAAAGCCCGGGGACTGGCTTGACCAAAATACCCCCCCGGGTCCCCCCCCCCCGGGGCCCGGCACTTGCTGCACACATGGCTTCTGGGCCTCTGACCTCGTGGCCGCTGGGGCAAGCGTGGCACCTGACGACCTGACCTGGAGGTGCCAACGGACTGGGTTAAGCAGGGACCCCCCCCAAGCCAAGACCTCACACCCCAGCACCCGAGCGTGCCCATTTCTGCACGGAGATGCCACCACCATCACCCCTCGCCCAGCGGGGCCTGTGACACCGAAAACCTTCCTCCTCACAGGCCCATCCTCCCTGGAGCGAAGGCTGGAGGCTCCAATCCGGAGGAGCACCCGGGCCGGGGGCTCGGGGCAGGCCTGGCGGGGCAGGGAGAGCCGGAGCGGGGGCAGCCCGCACCCCCGGGGCCGAGGGGGCCGGCACGGAGACGGAGGCCGGGGTTTGAGGCCTGCGAGGCCGGGATCCAGCCGCGGGAAGGGGTCGAGACCGGGGAGGGGAGGCCCCGCTTCCCTCGGCGCCCGCGCCCCCTCGCTCCGTTAACCCCGGGCCGGGCCCGCCGAGGGGAGAGGGGCGAGAGGAGCGGCCCGGCCCGTTCGCCCGCGGCCGGTCCCGGCGCTGCCCCGAGGCCCGGTGCCTCCGGTGGCCCACGGGCGCCTCCCGGCGGCGCGGGGGGGTGAGTT
>NW_015091144.1:131579-140613 GCF_001431845.1 Calidris pugnax
CCAGCTCCCCCCCCACGTCCCCCCCTTCCCCAGGTCCCGCACGGGCGCTGAGTGGGGCCGGTAATGCGGGACCGGCGCCTCGCACCAGCCCGGGCCCGAAGACTCGGAGGAACCCCCGAGTTTTCGGGCCCGGGCTGGTGCGAGGCACTGGCGGGGGCCGCTGGCTGGAAAGTGCCTTGGGAGACTGCAAATTAAAAATTAACGCTTTTCAAGGCAACAGCGGGGGCTTTCAGGAATTCCCACCCCTCCCCTGAGAGCCAGGCCCTGCCAAGGGACACCCTGGCACACGGCGCTCAGACCTTTGATTCAGGATCTGTTGATACTGGCAAAAAAACTCCTTCCAGGAGCCACTGGCAGCCGCTGCGGTTGCCGTCCCTTTCCCAAGCGATGGGCGAGGGGCTGGCACCCCGTGGAGCCCCACGTTCGAGTAAGGCCCAAGAGGTGATTGTCCCCCTGTACTCGGCACTGGTGAGGCCCCACCTCGAGTACTGTGTCCAGTTTTGGGCCCCCTACCATAAAAAAGACTTTGAGGTGCTGGAGCGGGTCCAGAGAAGGGCGACAAAGCTGGTGAGGGGTCTGGAGAATAAGTCTGATGAGGAGAGGCTGAGGGAGCTGGGGGGGTTCAGCCTGGAGAAGAGGAGACCTTCTTGCTCTCTCCAACTCCCTCAAAGGAGGTGGTAGAGAGATGGGGGTCGGTCTCTTTTCTCAAGTCAGAGGCGACAGGACGAGAGGAAATGGCCTCAAGTTGCGCCAGGGGAGGTTCAGGCTGGATATTAGGAAATTCTTTTTCCCTGAAAGGGTTCTCAGCCCTTGGACTGGGCTGCCCAGGGAGGGGGTTGAGGCCCCATCCCTGGAGGTGTTCAAAAGCCGGGTTGATGTGGTGCTGGGAGGTCTGGTTTAGTGATGATGCTCCTTGTTTGTTGTGTGGGTGACTATTTTTGTCAGTTAGGTTGACAGTTGGACAAGATGATCTTGAAGGTCCCTTCCAACCTAGAAGATTCTGTGATTCCGGGTCACGTCTGGCACAGGCCAAAGGCTGGGTCCATGGTGTCTGCGTGGCATCACCTGCGCTGGGCCAGGCTGGGGGGCTGGGGGTGGGCTCCCCACCGGGACCGGTGCATGAGGACGAGGGGCAACGGGCACGAGTTGGAACATAAAGGGTTCCACTCAAATACGAGATAAAACTTCTTCACGGTGAGGGTGGCAGAGCCCTGGAGGAGGCTGCCCAGGGAGGGTGTGGAGTCCCCTTCTCTGGAGATTTTCAAGACCCGCCTGGATGCTCCTGAGGAATGTGCTCTGACAAGCTCTGGGTGGTCCTGCTTCAGCAGGGGAGTTGGACTAGATGATCTCTGTGGTCCCTTCCAACCCTAAAAATTCAGTGAAATTCAGTGACCGTATCTTAGGGTGGTTGGTCATGCCAGCCTGGGACACCTCCTGCCACACCACCTGAGGGAACAGAGGACCCCAGCAGAAGTACGGTGTCACGGCAGGGGGAGAGGGGACGCAGTCGTGTGGACGCTGTCCTCCTCCCCTCTCTTTTCCCACCAGCCAAGGGGGGGTGGATGCCCCTCTGGAGGTCGCACCCTGCTGCTCTCAGGTTTTCCTTCTGTTCCCTGAAGAGCCTGAGGTGGTCCTCAGCCTTCGTGCTTACACCGAAGGTGTAAGGGTTACTTTCCCTGACAAGGGAGCAGACTTGCAAAAGAAGCCGGGCTGTGGCAAAGCCCAGGTCATCACTTTTCCATGTGCAGCTCGTTAGGGCTATAAATACACAGGTCCTGCCTGGGCCACCAGCTGTAGGGGCTGAGCAGCTCCTCGTGTGCTCTGGGGGTCCCTGCCAGCCCCACAGTGAGCAGAGAGGACCATGCCTGATCCATCCTAATGGATCACCCTTCCTTGACCATAGACTTCCTCACCCTGTGGTGTTCCCCGGGTGGGAGTGGGGCTTCCAGAGCTTTGGTCCCCCTTGTCCCAGCTGCTGGTTGCACCCAGGCATCCCGTTTGCCACGGGAAGGGGACAAGCCGCACGCGTGGAGAGGAAGGTCCTGTGTTGCAGGACCCTGGACCTCTGACCCAAAGGCACGTTTTCAGGTGGTTGGCAAAACCCCCAGGACAACGTGTTCTGCCCTAATCTCGAACTGCCAGGGACAGGGAGGGGCCTCAGAGACTGGGACCTGTCTTTGAGGGGGGCTGCTGGTAACCCAGGCACCCCCAATCAGCAGGTCCTTCGTGTCCCATGGGGTGCAGCCACCCTGTGGGGCTTGGGCTGGTTGTACCACAGCCTGAGCGGCCAAAGGCAACGTGGTGACAACTCAGGAGTGCAGGGATGTCTGGACTGGGGGGTGCCCCCCATCCCCTGTGCCTGACATCAAGGGACAGGGTCATAGAGTTAGAGTCATAGAGTTGTCCAGGCTGGAAAGGACCTCCAAAGGTCATCTCGTCCCACCCCCCCGCAGTCAGCAGGGACACCCCCAACTAGACCAGGTTGCCCCATCGAGCCTCCCCTTGAATATCTCCAGGGAAGGGGCCTCAACCACCTCCCTGGGCAACCTGTCCCAGTGCTCCACCACCCTCCCAGTGAAGAACCCTCTCCTCATCTCCAGTCTCAAGCTGTTCCCCTCCAGCTTGAAGCCATTTCCCCTCGTCCTGTCACTGCAGACTTTTGGAAACAGGTTCTCCCCAACCTTCTTGTAGCCCCCTTCAGATCCTGGAAGGCTGCTCTAAGGTCTCCCCGGAGCCTCCTCTTCTCCAGGCTGAACAACCCCAGCTCCCTCAGCCTGTCCTCGCAGCAGAGGTGCTCCATCCCCCTCCTCATCCTCGTGGCCCTCCTCTGGACCCTCTCCATCAGGTCCATGTCCTTCTTCTATTGAGGGCTCCAGCCCTGCACACAAGACTCCAGGTGAGGTCTCACCAGAGCAGAGTCAAGTGGCAGAATCCCCTCTCTGGACCTGCTGGCAACGCAGCTTTTGATGCAGCCCAGGATGGGGTTGTCTTTCTGGGCTGCAAGTGCCCACTGCCACAGTCCCCACAGGGCAGGTGGGCAGAGCCTGCCGTGTGTCCTGTGGTGTCCAGAGAGTGTGTCTGCAGCCCAGCAAAGGGCAGAGCTGGGCTGTGGGGAGCAGGTAAGGAGAGGGGGCCATTCCAGTCAAGGCACCCATGCCCCACAGGGGCTGTGTATCAGCAGCGGGCACCAGCCCTGCTCTGGGCCCCTTGGGCAGTGGGTTAAGTGCCTGGAAGGAGGGCTGCAGGGCCAAGGAGGAGAATTGGGGCCCTGCTCAAACCCCGCTGTATGTTTGCAGCACCTACAGATGCCTCAGCTCAAGGTGTTGGGCTTGTGCCACCCTCAGCTGTGGCATCTGTAGGGCCACAGAGCCCAGCCAACATCTCCTGTGCCGCTCACTCGGCGCCTCTCTGCCCGTGCAGCCTAGAGAGCTCCAGCACTGGCCCCCAAAAAAGCTGTTTGTTCAATAAATACAGACAGTGAAAAGAGGCGTTGGAAACAGAAGGGAAAAAAACAGAAAAAAACAAACACCAAACCCTCTTTGGGTTTGCGCAAGTGGCCTTGGGTCCCAGACAGTATTGATCCCCGAGTTTTCCATCCTGCCTGTGCAGCAGCTGGGTCAGCGGGAACCCTTCAGGTCCAAGTCCTGGAGGCACCAGAGCCTGGAAGCCTGGATGTCAGCACGGTGGGGATGATGGGGAGATGCAGGTCCTCGCTCCAGCAGGGCTTGGTGGTCGTGTCCACCTCAGGACGCATGCAACGGGGACAAACACTGTCCCTGTTGGTGGTTGTTTCATCCCTGCTTAAGGTGTCACGGGTCCTCTGGGGCAATGAGCATCCCGACCCCCCGGTTCAGTCAGAGCTGCTCGTGGCTCCGACCACCCCAGCCAGACCCTTGAGTGGGACAGGAGATGAAAAGCCACCCTTCAAGCTGGATGGGGAGAGGGGCTGACACCATCCTCCTCCCTCTGCTTCATCCTCCTTCTCCCTCCTGCTCCATCCTTCACCCTCTTCCCATCTGCTTCAGCTCTGTCTTCAGCCTCTGGGGTAGGGTCATCAGAGGTGGACCACGGGGCTGCGGTCACCCAGGTCCACCCCAGCCAGGTGCATCCACCTCAGAGGATCACCCCAGGAGCTCCCTTTGAGAATCTCCTTGCTTTCCCACCCCCAGCACCCTCTCCCTGCTTTCCCACCCCCAGCACCCTCTCCCTGCTTTCTCAGCCCTCCCACGTGGAGGACACGTGGGGAAGCGATGGAGAAACACCCGATTACCTAATGGGGCTGATGTGTCAGAGCCGCCCTTTGTCCCCAGCTCTCACGGCACTGACATGTCCCACTTTGTCACCAGCCAGGCTGGTGAGGGGCAGCGAAAGGGGGGGGGGGATGCTCTGGGACGCGGGCCAGAGACGTGCCGAGAGGCTGCTGCGCCCCAGTAAGGGAGATGCCATGGGGTTGTGGGCAAGGGTGGGGTGTCCTGGGCACCGTGGCTTTGGCCAAGTGGCAGTCTCTGCCCACTTCAAAAGGGAAAAGAGTTGCTCAGTTTTGTGGTGACTTCGGACAAGAATGGCCCAATACAGATGATTTTGGTGGAACGGAAAATTTGGCTCAATCAAGGAATGGTGCTTTCCCCGGTGAGAAGCACAAGCCCCCTGTATCCAGGGGGTCCCATACCGTGCCCAGGAGCTGGTTGAGACAAGTCAGAGGTTCTGCACCCCCCTGGAAAAGGCAGCCAAGGGGCTGGGGGGGCCCAGCAGCACCTCAGTCTTTGGGCACCGTGTGTCCTGGTGACGGATTCTCAACCCCCCTGCCTGGAGTTTATAACCAAGTTGGTTAGAAGAGAACTGCAGCTGGTGGAGTGGGTCAGTTCTGGGCCATCTTGGGGCTGTCTCTGCTAGGGGGAGGCAGAAGATGTGCTGGCTAATGACAGGGCACACACATATGTGTCACATACATGTGCACACACTACGGCTAGGAGTCTTTTATTGAACACCGGGATGCTTGGAGAAGGAGACACTTTCCTCCTACTGGGATCAATTTCCCCTTCCTCACCCCCCTCAACATCATGTCTGGCTGAGGAGTGGGGCCCCACGGATGGCCCTCTCCCCTCTGGCCTAGCCATCCCCCAGCATCTTTTCAGCTTCTGTCTTCTCCAGCAGCCTGAGGTGGCCACTGCTGGGACCCGTGACCTGAAGAGCAACGTATTCGTGTTGCAGCACCGAGGGCTGCGCCGTGGCCTTGGCCTGGGACCAGCAGCAGGACGAGCTGGGGCTGCCCCGAGCTGCCCGGGGAGAGCCCTGCGGGGAGAAAGGTCTGGTGTCCACCAGGAGCCAGCCCTAGAGACCGTGGCTCGTGGGCAGGGAGGAATCCATGGGCAGATGAGAAGGGGGAACAGAGCCGCGTGGGAGGTGAGGGAGGAGAGGACTTGCAGATCCAGCATCGCCCTCGATGCTTGAACCTCAGGAGGAGAAAACACTTTGAGAGGGCTCCCATCTCTCAGCAGTTCGCCAGGTCTCACGCTGGCAGAGAGGGGCTGGGAGGAGGAGAGCCCTGCCCAGCACCCATCCTGCCCTCCCCGCTCCTCAGGCACCCGGTCAGGTACAACCACAGGCATCGACAATCATGTCGGGGATGTCGGTCTTGACGATGTTTTTGTCCCGGTCGTAGTAGAGCAGAGAGAGGGGACGACGGTGTGTGGGGACGCAACAGGAGTCCACGGCTGCGTCCGCGTTGTTGGCTTTGATGAGGTTGAGGACGGCCGTGTGGAAGGAGGCAGCAAGTCCGGGGATGCCAGCCATGTGCAGGGGGCAGAGCCCCGTACAGTAGTTCATGTGATATCCCTCCGGCTGGATGATCCAGTCTTCCCAGCCGATCTCCTTGAAGTCCACGAAGAATTCCTTGCGGCAGCACATCCGAGAGTCCCCGCTGCAATCGATGCCGCGACGCTGGACCCTGTGGGGCCTCCTGGCCCGGGCTTGGGCTGCCACAAACGGCCAGTGGGAATCACTGCGGACGGCAAGGAGAGGAGAACCTCGGTCCTCTGCCACCTCCAGCTCCACAATCAGCTTCTGGCTCCCTCGGCTGAAGAGGTTCTGGACAGCTTGGCCCACGTCCAGCGTGGCCCAACCACCCCTCTGCACCTCCAGCCGTGTCTCGCTGGCCACGGTCACGTTCAGTCCCTTTGGGTCTGGCTGCAAGAGCCTGAGGGTGACAAGGTGCCTCCCGGGGTCGGGGACTGTCCAGAAGAGGTAGAGGGTGGCTTGGAGGATCTCGGTGCTCCCAGCCAGCTCCCGGGTGAAATGGAAATGCAGGCGAAGGCTGCGGGAGGTGGAGGACCCTGGGCACAAACCGAGAGCAGAGTCAGAAGGTGAAATATGGGGGGGGAACAGGGGTCTCCTGCAGTCGGGGGCCACCGAGTCGGAGCGAAGGGGAGGTACATACGAACCAGGGAGCGAGGGCACATCGAGGAGCCCCAACCTCCCTGCGCTGCTGCTCTTCCTCCTCCTCCTTACACTGCGTCTGCGCCTTGGTGCTAAACGCAGCAACCAGGCTTGATTCCACCTCCTCTGGCCTGATAATCCCCCTGTCAGCAAAGCTGCTGGAGGGTTTTGGAGCAGGTCATCTGGCTGTGTAAACCAGCCCTGGATTCAAATCAGTCACACTGATTTGCACCTCTAGTTTCCATGGCTGGAACCACCACCCAACATTGCTCCAGAACATCCCCCCCTCTCTACTGCTGAGGCTGCGGAGCTGCCTCTGCCTCTCCTGAAGGAAGGGCTGATGGAAACTTCTCCCTTATGAAGAAAGGCTGAGAGAGCTGGGACTCTTTAGTCTGGAGAAGAGAAGGCTGAGGGGAGACCTTATTAATGCTGACAAGTATCTCAAGGGAGGGTTGAAGGAGGAGGGAGCCAGACTCTTTCCAGTGGTTCCCAGTGAGAGGACGAGGGGCAACGGGCACAAGTTGGAACAGAAGAGGTTCCACTTGAATATGAGGAAAAACTTCTTTGGGGTGAGGGTGGCAGAGCCCTGGAAGAGGCTGCCCAGGGAGGGTGTGGAGTCCCCTTCTCTGGAGATCTTCAAGACCCACCTGGATGCTCCTGAGTAACGTGCTCTGACAAGCTCTGGGCAATCCTGCTTCAGCAGGGGAGTTGGACTAGATGGTCTCTATGGTCCCTTCCAACTCTAAAAATTCAGTGAAATTCAGTGAACCACGAGAGCTGGGTTCCTTGGCACAGCTCTGCCCGTGAGGACACAACCCCCCTCCTCCATGGGGCCGGGGGACGTGCAGTGGGTGCACATTTCTCAGGAGCTCTCTCCCCCCAGGAACTGGTTCTGGAGTGAGAGGTGGCAGCCCACCCTTTTGGGTAGGAAGGGGAGACACCGCTGCGTGTGGGGAGCAAGATGGGGTTTTGGAGACCTAAGTCCACCCGCTGCGAGCTGACAGGGGATCTAGGCTTAAAATTTTGGAAAACATGGCCATCTGACCCCCCCCCCCCCCCACCTCTACTGCAAATGGGGAGGGTTCAGCAGGAACGGACAACATCTTCATGTGATAGAGCAGCCCATCTGTGCTCCTGCACCCACACCCTCGCCCCAACATGCCCCATAGGTAAATGAGAGGGGCCCCAGAGCCTTCCCCTGTGTGTGGCGAGGGGGGGGCTGGTTGGGCTCTGCTCGGGATGGGGATGCAAATGTTCTGGGTTTGAAACCTCTCCTTGCCAGCCCTTCCAGCAGTGCCCACCGGCCGGGCACGTGGCCTGGCATCGCTTGCAGGAAGGTGATCATAGAATAGGGTTGGAAGGGACCTTAAAGATCATCTAGTCCAACCATCAACCTGACTCTGACAAAAAAAAATAAATAAGAAATAAGCAATAAAAAAATCCCTAAACCATATTCTTGAGGATCATGTCAACCCGTCTTTTGAACACCTCCAGGGATGGTGCCTCAACCTCTTCCCTGGGCAGCCCATTCCAATGCTGGAGAACCCTTTCCGTGAAGAAATGTTTCCCAATATCCAATCTAAACCTCCCCTGGTGCAACTTGAGGCCGTTTCCCCTTGTCCTATCTCCTGGGACTTGGGAGACGAGACCAACCCCCCCTTCTCTACACCCCCCTTCTCTACACCCCCCTTCAGGTAGTTATGGAGCACGAGAAGGTCTCCCTTCAGCCTCCTCTTCTTCAGATTGAACACAGAATCACAGAATCGTAGTGGTTGGAAGGGACCTCAGAGATCATCGAAAACCATCACCCACCCACACAACATCCCACCACAAACCAATAATCTTGGGCACCAGAGCATGCCCTGAAGAGCCATGTCTACACGTTTCTTAAATCACTCCAGGGATGGTGGCTCCACCACCTCCCTGGGCAGTCCATTCCAATGCCTGACAACCCTTGCAGTAAAGAAATGGTTCCTAATATCCACCCCAGCTCCCTCAGCCTCCTCAGACTCACTCCCCATGAGTGATGCCCCTGTGCAGAGGAGGAAACCCATCACCCAAGACCTTTCTTCCCTCCGTGCCCCCCACCTCAGGCCCCTTCCCTCCGTGCCCCCCACCTCAGGCCCCTTCCCTCCGTGTCCCCCACCTCAGGCCCCATCCCGCCGTGCCCGTGGGCTGTGGGATCCGTACAGACCTGGCTCAGCAAAGCTCAAGATCTCATATTCCTGCACAGCCGTCCCAGGCCGCGGGTGTGGGGCACCACCGTCCCGGGGCAGCCCCGGGGAGAAGGCCGTGTCCGTGCGCTGCGCACGCATCCTGCGGAGAGCGGTCAGCAGAGCCCCCCTGGACGTGGGCTTGGTGATGTTGGGCCTGTCCTCCAAGTGGAGCTTGGAGAGGATGCTCTGCTTGGCCAACGCGATGAGGACGTCCCGTTGCGTGGTGGGGGTGAGGGCCGCCAACCCGCAGGCTGGGCACCGCACTCCCTTGGGTGCTGCCGTCCTCAGAAGGCTCAGGAGCAGGAAAGCCACCACGGGTGTCATCTCTGGTGTCACGGGGGGCGACGACTTGGGGGTGTCTCAGCAAACCAGCCTTCCTCCAC
>NW_015091144.1:149941-151387 GCF_001431845.1 Calidris pugnax
CCGCCCCTGGTGCAACTTGAGGCCGTTTCCCCTTGTCCTATCTCCTGGGACTTGCCCCCCTTCTCTACACCCCCCTTCTCTACACCCCCCTTCTCTACACCCCCCTTCAGGTAGTTATGGAGCACGAGAAGGTCTCCCTTCAGCCTCCTCTTCTTCAGATTGAACACAGAATCACAGAATCGTAGTGGTTGGAAGGGACCTCAGAGATCATCGAAAACCATCACCCACCCACACAACATCCCACCACAAACCAATAATCTTGGGCACCAGAGCATGCCCTGAAGAGCCATGTCTACACGTTTCTTAAATCACTCCAGGGATGGTGGCTCCACCACCTCCCTGGGCAGTCCATTCCAATGCCTGACAACCCTTGCAGTAAAGAAATGGTTCCTAATATCCACCCCAGCTCCCTCAGCCTCCTCAGACTCACTCCCCATGAGTGATGCCCCTGTGCAGAGGAGGAAACCCATCACCCAAGACCTTTCTTCCCTCCGTGCCCCCCACCTCAGGCCCCTTCCCTCCGTGCCCCCCACCTCAGGCCCCTTCCCTCCGTGTCCCCCACCTCAGGCCCCATCCCGCCGTGCCCGTGGGCTGTGGGATCCGTACAGACCTGGCTCAGCAAAGCTCAAGATCTCATATTCCTGCACAGCCGTCCCAGGCCGCGGGTGTGGGGCACCACCGTCCCGGGGCAGCCCCGGGGAGAAGGCCGTGTCCGTGCGCTGCGCACGCATCCTGCGGAGAGCGGTCAGCAGAGCCCCCCTGGACGTGGGCTTGGTGATGTTGGGCCTGTCCTCCAAGTGGAGCTTGGAGAGGATGCTCTGCTTGGCCAACGCGATGAGGACGTCCCGTTGCGTGGTGGGGGTGAGGGCCGCCAACCCGCAGGCTGGGCACCGCACTCCCTTGGGTGCTGCCGTCCTCAGAAGGCTCAGGAGCAGGAAAGCCACCACGGGTGTCATCTCTGGTGTCACGGGGGGCGACGACTTGGGGGTGTCTCAGCAAACCAGCCTTCCTCCACCTGCCCAGTAAGCCCAACTGGGAGCGCGGGGGCGGGATGGCAGCGCTGGACTCCGCCGGGGGCCGGGAGGGAGGAAAGTGCTGGTTTCTCCTGACGTGGCCACAAATATTGGCTGATCCCGGGCGAGATAAACGCCCCTCTGATCCCGCAGGAGCCTCTCCCGGGCACAGGGCAGCGGCGGCACGGGTTCGCCCGGGGGGGAAGATGGACCCTGGCGGCCGGGGCTCCCGTTCGAGGGGCTCAACCGGGGCCGCCTCCCTCGGGGCTCGGGGCTCGGGCTCCGGACAACGACCGGCTCCGGTGGAGGGAGGTCACCCCGCTCCCGCCTCGCTGCCCACCCCCGCGGGGGGCGCCCAGGCGGGTGGGGGGGCCCCCGGGGCGGCGGGAACCGAGAAGGCAGCGGGGACACCCCCGGTGCGGGACCCCCCCGG
>NW_015091144.1:152076-163729 GCF_001431845.1 Calidris pugnax
TCGCGCTCCCGGAGCCTGAGGCGGGTGGTTTGGGCCGAGCCTGGGGCTGGGGGTGCTGCCGGGGCGGGGGGGAGGGCCGCGCCGCCCGCGGGGAACCCTCCCGCCGTGTCCTCCCCGCGTCCTCCTTCCTTCCACCGGGCTCCGCCGTGTCGCCCCTCCCGGGCCTCTCTCCGGTTCTCCGTTATCTCCGAGGGGTTTGCGAGGCTCGCCGTGCTCTGGGGGGCGGGGGGCGGCTCGCAGAGGGCCGCTCGGAGCACATGGTGGCCGGGTGCTGCCCTGCCCCGTGTATACCCGGGGAGAAGGGGCATCCCTCCACCGGCCCCCGGTGCCGGAGCCGCCGCGGCTGCCCCGTCCCCCCGGTTTTCTGCGAGAGGCTGAGGAGGAAGAGGAGCAACAAGTGGGAGAGGAGGCCTCATGTCGCCGGTGGCCCCCGCGTTCCATTCTAAGAGCCCGGGAAGCTCAGTAACGATTTCCACTCTCCTCACGGACAACGTTTTTGGGTTTGGAAGGCTTTTCTGGAACCATTTCTGCCTTCTGTGGCCCTGCTGGGTGGAACAATCCAATGCTGGGGTGTTAGGTGTCTTCTGGCTCGGCCGGAGTGTGTTCAGGAGGGATTTCGAAGGTTCTGTGTAGGCTACCGATGGGATACGTGGAAGGGTTGTTTTGTTGCTTGTTACCCCGTGTTCTGTGCCCTGTGACACATTTCAATCCTCACAGGCCTTTTTTCCGTACCCGTAGATGTTTGGGCTGTCTGCCTGAGTGTCAAAATTGCCTCTGACTCCTGCCAGTGCAGTATTCTGGCAGCAAATTTTACAGGTAAGTTGACATTATTTAAAGCCTGGAGCCTCTCATCTCTTTAAAATGGTCTGAGAGAGGTTGTCCTCCCGAGCTGGTGATGCAGCCTGTAAATAGATGTAGCTGGTGGATTGTTCCCTTTCTTCTGTTGCTCACTCTGTGACTCTTTTTTTAATCTTTCCCCATTATTTCCTTTAGAATTTGGTCTAGATGTATCTTTCATCGATGACAGTCTTTTATGGTTGCCAGTCATTTTTCTTTCTGGCCTCTTTCTTGGTATTTTGAGATGGGCAAGAAGGCTGAGCCCAGGCTTGGGCTGCTGCACCGGCCCCTGTTCTTGCAAAGGGCTTGATGATGCTCTGTCTTTCAGAACCTGCTTGCAGGAGGGTCTTCTCCTTTCAAAAGGGCACTGCACATCTGGGGGAGTGCTGTGCAAAGACTCTTCTAGCTCCTTAAATATTGGGTAAAAGCTCCCACCGGTTCCTAATCGGCTCATTGAGGGCGATCTGCAGACTCCAGTTGTTTTTCTGCAGTCTCTTTTATTATCAAATGTTCCTTAAACGAGGCCACAGAGAATCTGAACTTGCTGGTAAAGTCGTTATTAGCCTCTTTTCTCTCTAGAGTCCGTGCTTAGTTCTGTTACAGCTGTGTCCTTTTGAGTTACTCCAACTTATTGGTCCTGTGCAGCGTTCTGGGTAAGATCCCTCTTATTTCCCTCTGTCCCAGGATATACCCTTTTCTGCCAGGTCTTCACCCATTTCCCGTGTAGCGTGAGAGCGCTTCGTGTTGGTGAGGTTCTCTCTCAAAAGCAACGAGGATGGACATGTCATTACCTGCTGGCTGTGTTGGGAGGGCTGACTGGGGGTACAAATCCTGATCCTGTGGAGCAGAGCGTGCCGTCGGCCACGAATATCCCAAATCATTGGTGTTTCAAGGGCTGTTTTGCTCAGTTTGCACAGGGAGCGTGTTGTGGGACCTGGTTTGCTTGGGACCTTGTCAGAAGGCAGGTGAACACACATTTACAAATCAAAACAGTGCCTTAGCAAATTCTAAATCTCTGTCTCGGTGTCTCTTTTCCTGCTGGCACTGTGCAGAGAGGTCCCACACGTGGGTGATCTCAGTTTGGTTTTCTGTTACTGGTACTTGTTGAGCATCTGGTCTTATCTCTTGACCTCTTCTTCGCCTCCCTTTGAGAACTGAGACCTGGTTTCCTGTGGTTACTTCAATTCCTCAATTCTGATTCCTTATGCTCCATTCTTTTTTATTTCTATCCCATTTGCTACCTATAGCCTGTTAAGGCTGACAGATGTAACCTCTGTGTTCTTCTCCTGGACTTTGCGTGGAGAAATTCTCAATTAAATCATCCAGGTATGCTTGCCATAATCTTCCTTCCTGATTAAATGGCAATTCACTAGTTCACAGGTGATTTGCTGAAATCTTTTTTTATCTTTTTTTCAATAGATGTTCTCTTAGGGTCTCCCTTCTCCATCCACAGCTCTTTTTGTATTTTCAATGAGCTGTAGGACATGTATTGGTAAAGAT
This sequence comes from Calidris pugnax, assembly GCF_001431845.1. Taxonomy (NCBI): domain Eukaryota; kingdom Metazoa; phylum Chordata; class Aves; order Charadriiformes; family Scolopacidae; genus Calidris; species Calidris pugnax. The sequence goes on from NW_015091144.1 coordinate 154,414, forward strand.
TTCCCCTTGTTCCTTCCTGTTTCTTTGGATGCAAGGACAAATTGTATCTGCAGAGAAAACTTTGGAAAGTGTGTGTTTACAAATATAAGGGTTTTTTGTTTGTTTTGTTTTTAATGGAACAAACTAGATGATGAGGAAAGAAATTAGACTGAATTTCTTCTTCACTGTCCACCAAGATGGCAAACTGTGATGTTTGATGGCAGCTTCACTGGAGAGTGAACCCTTGCTCCAGACTCCAGGGACTGCACAAGTGAGGATGGATCTCAACAGGTTGTTTGCAATGATGGTGCTTTGCTGGAGACAGTCACCTGGCTTTTGAGGAGCTGGATTGAGACTCCCAAATCAACTCCTGCCAGTTGTGAAGGAGAAACATCCCTTGGATGTGGTCTCTTATCTCTCCTCCTGCTCATGCTTGGGCACTGGTGCCCTAGAGGTGAGTCAGTGTGGGGCCAACTGACCCCTTAGTTCCCCAGCGTTGCGATTTTTGCTACTCCTTCCTCCAAGGGACAGTTTGAGCTATTTGTATTGCAGGAACAAGGTGAAACCTGGAGTGATTTCTCTCGGGCAGTGGTTCGTATCGTTGCCTCCTCTTTGACTGAGTCATAGAATCATAGAATTGCCCAGGCTGGAAGGGACCTCCAAAGGGCATCTAGTCTGACCTCCCCGCAGTCAGCAGGGACACCCCCAACTAGACCAGGTTGCCCCATCGAGCCTCCCCTTGAATATCTCCAGGGAAGGGGCCTCAACCACCTCCCTGGGCAACCTGTCCCAGTGCTCCACCCCCCTCACTGAATTTCACTGAATTTTAGAGTTGGAAGGGACCATAGAGATCATCTAGTCCAACTCCCCTGCTGAAGCAGGATTGCCCAGAGCTTGTCAGAGCACGTTACTCAGGAGCATCCAGGAGGGTCTTGAAAATCTCCAAGGAAGGGGACTCCACACCCTCCCTGGGCAGCCTCTTCCAGGGCTCTGCCACCCTCACCGTGAAGAAGTTTCTCCTCATATTTGAGTGGAACCTCTTCTGGTCCAACTTGTGCCCGTTGCCCCTCGTCCTCTCCCAGTGAAGAACCCTCTCCTCATCTCCAGTCTCAATCTGTTCCCCTCCAGCTTGAAGCCATTGCCCCTCGTCCTGTCACTGCAGCCCTTTCTAAACAGGCTCTCCCCAGCCTTCCTGTAGCCCCCCCTCAGGTACTGGAAGGCTGCTCTTAGGTCTCCCCGGAGCCTCCTCTTCTCCAGGCTGAACAACCCCAGCTCCCTCAGCCTGTCCTCGGAGCAGAGGTGCTCCATCCCCCTCATCATCCTCGTGGCCCTCCTCTGGACCCTCTCCATCAGGTCCATGTCCTTCTTCTATTGAGGGCTCCAGCCCTGCACACAAGACTCCAGGTGAGGTCTCACCAGAGCAGAGGAAAGTGGCAGAATCCCCTCTCTGGACCTGCTGGCAACGCAGCTTTTGATGCAGCCCAGGATGGGATTGGCCTTCTGAGTAGTCCCTGAGTAGGAGCTTTGTTTGCTTACACCTTCCTGGGTTCCAAACTGAGAAGTTATTTTCTTTAGTGCAGCTCTATTGCTCTCCATTCAGAGATGTACAATGTTGGTCAGTCAAGGGCTGCTTCATGCTGTAGCCATCTGAGTGGTGAGCATCAAGTCTTTGAGCTGGTTGTCCACTCAGCAGAGTAGAATTAAAGGAACTAGTTAGTTCTCTCAGATTCCTTCTTGGGTATCTTTGGTTTTTGTTGGTTTTTTTTTTTTTTTTGGACAGGATCTGCAGTATCCCCGTGTACTAGTCACCAGGCTGGAAGAAGCAGATGCTTCTAAATCTAGTTCTTCAGCTTGCCAGAACATAATGCATCTTCTAGCAGACTGTGGCCTCTTACATCCTGCGAGTTGCAACATTAGAATTTCTCAGATACCTGTGGATCATCTCTTGCTGAGGTGCTGGAGGGAGCTGGTCTGTTTGTGCACCGTTCTTTTTTTGATGGACTTCACAGACAGATGAACCATCTCGGCACCTCCAGCTGTTGGTGTCATGGTCTTCTCACTCCTGCTAGAGAATTTTGCCCTGGGGAGGAGGCATGGCCCTGGGGAGGAGGCATGGCCCTGGGGAGAAGGCATGGCCCTGGAAAGTTTAAAGTTGATATAATTTATGGGGTACCTTCCTCTTTGCAATGGAACACGAGTTGATGACTGGGTAGACCTTTTCTCCAGCAAGCAACCAGGTTTCTGTCAATGTATTTGTCTTTAATTCTAGCTGATCCTTTCCATCACATAAGGTGAAAAAGGGTGTTTGCAGTGTCTGTCTGTTTTGGTTTTTTTAATGCCTAAAGGCTTGTTCTCTGGCTTAACTGTGGGATGATTTGGCTGTGATTTAGAGGCAATTAGTGCCACCTCTTAACTTCCTCTAGCAAGAAGTTTTGCTCGTGTATAAATGTGAGTGGAGGGTGTATACCCACTGCGTTATACGAAGTAAAATTTATGGGTTTCTGTCTGTAAACCAGAGAGAAGCCTGTTGTTTCACAGCAGCTTCTCCTGCCTGTAGTGTTCCCTGTGCTGGAGCACAAGGTGGGTGCGAGCTGCATGAAGCCTATAGGGATCTGAAGAGCTTTGGTGGCCAGCACTGCTTGGAGAACCTTTGGGTGTAGAACAAGAAACGTGGCAAAATTCAGGGAGGCCATCCCTGTGCCACTGGGTTGGTCCCAGCTTGATGGCCCATCCTGTCCCTGTGCGTGACTGTCAGCCAAGGAATTTAGAAGGGGCTTTTGGCAGCACTAATATATGAATGACCTTATTGCTCTCTCCAACTCCCTGAAAGGAGGGGGTAGAGAGATGGGGGTCGGTCTCTTCTCCCAAGTCACAGGCGACAGGACGAGAGGAAATGGCCTCAAGTTGCGCCAGGGGAGGTTCAGGCTGGATATTAGGAACAATTTTTTCCCTGAAAGGGTTCTCAGCCCTTGGAATGGGCTGCCCAGGGAGGGGGTTGAGGCCCCATCCCTGGAGGTGTTCAAAAGCCGGGTTGATGTGGTGCTGGGAGGTCTGGTTTAGTGATGATGCTCCTTGTTTGTTGTGGGGGTGTCTATTTTTGTCAGTGAGGTTGATGGTTGGACAAGATGATCTTTGAGGTCCCTTCCAACCTAGAAGATTCTGTGAATCCTTTTTACCCTGCTGTGAGTAGGTGCCTGTAATCCCTCCTTTAGAGGTGGATGATCTGAAGAACAGGGAGAAGAAATTATTTGGCTAAGATAGGATTCAGCAGGTCAAGGGAGGTCATCCTGCCCCTCTGCTCTGCACTGGGGAGGCCACAACTAGAGGACTGCATCCAGTTCTGGGCTCCCCAGTTCAAGAGGGACAGGGAACTGCTGGAGAGAGTCCAGCAAAGGGCAACAAAGATGATTCAAGGATTGGAGCATCTCCCTTATGAGGAGAGGCTGAGAGAGCTGGGACTCTTTAGTCTGGAGAAGAGAAGGCTGAGGGGAGACCTTATTAATGGTGACAAGTATCTCAAGGGAGGGTTGAAGGAGGAGGGAACCAGACTCTTTTCAGTAGTTGCCAGTGAGAGGACGAGGGGCAACGGGCACAAGGTGGAACATAAAGGGTTCCTCTTGAATATGAGGAAGAACTTTTTCATGGTGAGGGTGGCAGAGGCTGCCCAGGGAGGGTGTGGAGTCCCCTTCCTTGGAGATTTTCAAGACCCGCCTGGATGCTCCTGAGTAACATGCTCTGACAAGCTCTGGGTGGTCCTGCTTTAGCAGGGGAGGTGGACTAGATGATCTCTATGGTCCCTTCCAACTCTAAAAATTCAGTGAAATTCAGCATGAATACGGGAGCGTGATTTGTGAGGGAGCCCGATGTTTCCATTGGGCAGGAAGTAAATTGCAGTAATTGTATACCTAGAGGTTTTTACTGGAAGTATGATTAATCCAGTCACACAATGGAGCAATTTAATAAAATCATGCATGCATTTCTATTTCTCTGAGGGGAAAATAATAAAAAAAAAAGAGTTGGAGGTGATATCTGAAAGAATAGTGGGATGTAGCTGAGGACCATAGTTCGATTCCCTCTCCCTTTAAATATATCACACTCTCCTCCAGCTTTTTTTTTTTTTTTAAGCCTTGTTTTGATTTTTTTGAGTCCTCCTAAACCCAGCTGGAAGGCAACACGACCTGTTTCCTGCGTGGAGGCAAAGGTGAGGCTTCGGAGGAGAGGTTTTTTGGGTCGGAGTGTGGGCAGCAGCAGGAGGAAGGGCTGATGATGATTCCCCTCCCGCCCGGCAGCGCCGGGATTCCCCTGCATGGATGATGTCAATGGGGGCGCATGCGGATTTATGATTTTATTTTTTATTTTTTTTTTTAAATAAAGCCCAGTTTCATTATGTATTGGGAGCACAAGCTGTCTTTGTGTACTGCAGGCTGAGTCACTGCTGCCTCCCAGCGAATTTCGGTGACGATTATTGAGTGTGGGCAGATGCAGCCTACTCTTTATAGCAGCTCGCTTGTATTTTTTTTTTAATGAAGTTTAAAAATTTTTTCTATTGCTTTGACATCCTTTTCTTTGAGAATCTAATTTATTCCGAGCTGAGTTTAGACACAAGCACCACTTTATTACGGAAGGTGTTTGCTGTAGCTCAGAAACTGACCTCTTTTGGGAGGATTTAGGCATCTGTCTGTTAGGAAATAGAATCCTGTCCCGCCTGCTTCCCTGTGAGCAAACCAAAATGAACAGATCCTAGAGTCATAGAGCAGTTTGGGGTGGAAGGGACCTTAAAGCCCCCCCAGTGCCACCCCCTGCCCTGGGCAGGGACACCTCCCACTACACCAGGTCCCTCCAAGCCCCCTCCAACCTGCCCTTGAACCCCTCCAGGGATGGGGCAGCCACAGCTTCTCTGGCCAACCTGGGCCAGGCTCTCACCACCCTCACACCGAAGAACTTCTTCCCCAGATCCCACCTCAATCTCCCAGTTTTTGGTTGAAAACCCTTCCCCCTCGTCCTGTGGCTCCACTCCCCAAACACCATCCCTGGAGGGATCTAAAAGCTGGTGCTGAGGGCCATGGGGCAGTGGTGGGTTGGGCAGTGGTGGGTTGATGGTTGGGCTTGATGATCTTCAAGGTCTCTTCCAACCCAGGGAAGTGGTGGAATGGCCAGAGAATCCCAGAACATTTTGGGTTGGAAGGAACCTTAAAGCTCATCCAGTTCCATCCCTTCTGGTGGAAGGGCCACCTCCCACCAGACCAGGTTGCTCCAAGCCCCCTCCAACCTGCCCTTGAACCCCTCCAGGGATGGGGCAGCCACAGCTTCTCTGGCCAACCTGGGCCAGGCTCTCACCACCCTCAAAATAATTTCTTCCCAAAATCTAACCTAAATCTCTCCTTTTTGAGCTTCAAACCCTTCCCCCTCATCCCATCACTCCCCTCCCTCATCAAGAGTCCCCCCCCCCAGCTTTCCTGGAGCCCCTTGAGGGACTGGAAGGGGCTCCAAGGTCTCCCCGGAGCCTTCTCTTCTCCACGCTGAACCCCCCCACCTCTCTCAGCCCCCCCTCCCTGCAGAGGGGCTCCATCCATGGATCATCTTCGTGGCATGGATCATCTCTGTGGCCTCCTCTGGCCCTGCTCCAACAAGTCCATGTCCTCCTGATGTTGGTGGCCCCAGAGCTGGAGGCAGCACTCAAGGATGGGGGGTCTCCCCAGAGCGGAGCAGAGGGGCAGAATCCCCCCCCTCTCCCTGCTGTCTTGGTGATCGATGTCTTGTGGATGGATTCTCTGCTAAGGATGGAGCTCCTGCTTCTGTCTTCCCACCAGTGGGACCATTAATGGGTTCTCATTTGTCTGGTCACTTACAGGAAGGCTTTTTATTGAAGTTTTAACTATTCCATCAGAGCACCCTCATGGTGGCCGCTGTGTTGAGATGTTAGTTGGCCAAGGAAGAGAAGCACACAAATTAGGTCAGCACAATTGTATAAGCCTTATTTTTTTTTATTTTTTTATTTTTTTTTTAAATTTTATCCCTCTCCACAACCCTGAAAGTATTCTGATAACAGCATGTCCCAAGCTGATGGAGGCAGCTTTGGCTGAGGAGCTTTTTCATCCAGGCATAACACGTTCCTGGAGTTAAAAACTTCCCAAAACTGAAACCTCTAGCACTGCCTCGATGCCTCCAGAAGCCACAGCCTGTTTCTTAAGCTTATTCTCTCTGATAATTTTAGGTTTGAATCCAATGGAGTTGTAAAACGCGGAGTAATTTTTTTGGAGAGGAAGCATCTTTGTACCAAGTCATTCAGGAATAGAGCGGTGAGGTTTTACCCAGAGAAACCACTGAGCAATATTGGTGGTGAAGAGTAATAACAGGAAAATTCTGCACTGGGGGGGCAGGAGGGGGGTGGGAGTAGAAGTTGCTGCCTGCTGTGACCTCGAGCAAGCGATGCTCTAATCAGGGGCTGAGGCATAAATGGGTTTTTTAACGTGTAAAAGTCTGTTGACTTCAGGTGGCCATTACGAACTTTTCGATATTTTAAATGTACGAAACATTGAAATTAGAAATTCTGAGGCTGGTGGGACATTTGTGTTCTTTTCATAACCACAGTTCTGATAATGTATATAAAATGACTAAGTCCCAAGACAGTAGCTGGACTACTTTTGTTAAATCTTCCTTTATTTAGTCCTGTAAAGTACCGTTACGTGCTGGCCCCAAATAGCAGCTGGTTGAGAGAGAGCATCACCCGACTGCGGGTGACTCCTGGCCACCCCAGGCCAGTCGAGCAGGTCTTGGTTCCTCAGCAGGGGCTGGTGACACGCTGACACCAACCTGTGTGTGACCCCCAGCGTGTAAATAGGACCATGAAAGCATCAATTTTAGGGCAAAGCAGAGAAAACTCTAAAATTAGACCTGGCGTGGCAGTTGTGGGTCTGCTTTGTAAATGCCAGTGCGTGTTCTTCTTTCCCTTTTCTTTTTTTTTCCACTTTTATTCCCTCATGTCTTCGAGAATATTTTTTTTATATCTGGGGGGAAACCCCAAAATATTTATGGAAAGCTTGTTCTGTGTACAGATTTAATAGATTTTGGATTAACTACACGGCAGCATTCTGTTTTTCCTTATCAAAAATTTACTCTGCATTTTCTTATTAGTAGCAGTTTCCTGTCTTAGAAGTATTTGGGAAATTGGTGTCGTTCTTCTTCATGAAGAAACGGGGAGAGATCGCTGTCTTTCTGGTGTTATTTTCTGAAACTGCGAGGAGGGGAAGAAGCAGACATCTGTTAAAGTATTTTCACAGGTTCTGCAAAACCTGGAAAGACCCATCTTTTTCTTTAGAGCAGCCCAATGGCAAACTGAGATAAAGGGGCTCTATCTGTGACTGTGGCTTCTTCGTTATTAATCGTAAATGTGAAATATGTTGGGCTCTGCAGCTGAAAGGAGGAACTCTTAGGTCTGATCATGCCCTTTCTAACCTGACTTTCACCACTTCTGCTGCGTCCTAATTCCCACCACAAAAAATAGAGGTTGTGGACTTGTTCAGACAGTAGAATGTTTTAGGTGAGCGTGAAGCGTGGGGCTGTGGTTTGGTTTCTTACCTTGCAGTTACTAATGCAAGAAGGGGAGTGGAATCCATCGAGAACAGTTTTCTTCCCCAGATCTTCCCTAAATCTCCCCTCTTTCAGTGTCAAACCCTTCCTCCTCATCCCATGGCTCCTCTCCCTCATCGAGAGTCCCCCCCCCAGCTTTCCTGGAGCCCCTTGAGGGACTGGAAGGGGCTCTAAGGTCTCCCCAAAACCTTCTCTTCTCCAGGCTGAACCCCCCCAACTCTCTCAGTTTGTCTGCATAGGAGAGAGAATAATTGTTTTGGTTTTCCAGTTTAAAGGGTAAGCAAATGAACATCGAGTGCTGTGTCCAGTTTTGGGCCCCCTACCATAAAAAAGACATTGAGGTGCTGGAGCGGGTCCAGAGAAGGGCGACAAAGCTGGTGAGGGGTCTGGAGAATAAGTCTGATGAGGAGAGGCTGAGGGAGCTGGGGGTGTTCAGCCTGGAGAAGAGGAGGCTGAGGGGAGACCTTCTTGCTCTCTCCAACTCCCTGAAAGGAGGGGGTAGAGAGATGGGGGTCGGTCTCTTCTCTCAAGTCCCAGGTGACAGGACGAGAGGAAATGGCCTCAAGTTGCGCCAGGGGAGGTTCAGGCTGGATATTAGGAACAATTTTTTCCCTGAAAGGGTTCTCAGCCCTTGGAATGGGCTGCCCAGGGAGGGGGTTGAGGCCCCATCCCTGGAGGTGTTCAAAAGCCGGGTTGATGTGGTGCTGGGAGGTCTGGTTTAGTGATGATGCTCCTTGTTTGTTGTGGGGGTGTCTATTTTTGTCAGTGAGGTTGATGGTTGGACAAGATGATCTTTGAGGTCCCTTCCAACCCAGAAGATTCTGTGATTCTGTGATCTGCTGGGATCAGTTTGTGGACTTAGGCTGCTGCAGCCTCTGTGAGCTGCCCGGTTTGACACACGTGCTTTAGTTCATGCCACCTTCTCTCTGCTTTTCTCTCCTTCCCCTCCGTTCCTCTGGCACCGGCGCCTGTTCTATTTTTAAACCGTGCTGTGCTTCTGTATTGCGGCATTTCTCTTCTTGAATTATTTATCAGTGTTTGGAGCTGAATGGAGCGTGTTACGTTTTTTCCACTGCTCATTATATTGCCCACGTGTCTTGTCTTGAGCCATTGACAGATTCGGTTCATGTCAAATCAGGCTCGGCCTCAGCTCGGAGAGGGGCTGGAGGGGTTTGGGCGCAGGATCCCTCAGATCCGTGTGTGTCTGATCCTCTCGCTGCTGGGGCAGACGGGGAGCGGGTGGTTGCCATGATAACACATCCTCGACTGAGCCGGATTTGAATGGAAGGTCCCTTTTTTAAAAAAAAAAAAGAAAATAAATTAAAAAAAAAAAAAAATCATCTTTCTTGCTGCCTGGAGACTGACTTCAGCTGAGGAAGAAGACACCTCCGTGCATGTGTGTGTGCCGGCACGTGCGGAGAAGAAGACGGCGTCAGAGACTTGTGGGCATGGCTGAGGTTGCCTCAAAGCTCCTCGGTGGGGAGGAGGGGTGTTTAATTTTCACTGAGTAGAAAAGGGGTAATTTCTTTTCCATTTAAAAGCCTTCTCCGTTCCTCCCTGCCATGCCCAGGGCACGCACCCTTATCCATCAGAGATTGCAGCGCGGCCTTTGAAAGCAGCAGGTGGGCAAGATATTTCATTTCTGGAGGGTTTTTCCAACTGCTCACTAAACTTCATTTGCCCCTTCCCCTTTCTTCCTCGAGTATCTCTCAGCGTTTAGATTTCCTCCTGCTATCCCTTTCTCCCC
>NW_015091144.1:163739-219071 GCF_001431845.1 Calidris pugnax
TCTCCTGCATTATTTTGCCTTTTTTTGCCTTTATTTTGCCTTTATTTTGTCCCTCTGAGGAGATGGATTTACCTGCTCTGCATCCCTGCTGCTTCTGGACTCCCATCCCAATGGAGCCAGGGAGACTGCCCCATGGGAGAAGAAGGGTCTGGCTGGAGGAAGGAGCTGCCCCGTGGTTTTCCTGCATAGGGAGGTACTGGGGGGACTGGAGGGGGTGGCTCTGCCAGCCCTCCGTCCCAGAGTGGGTCCAGAAACCTCCCCAACTAGAAAATTCCCCACAGTGCTTTTTTCTGCTGGGCTCTGAAGTACTAATTCTGCCTTACGATCTCATTTCCGAATTCTTCTCTGTCAGGCCAAGGAAGCTTCTTCAAGGGTTCTTGTCTCATTTCTCACAGTTTCAGGAGCCCCACCCCTGTCCTCACCTTGGTTTTTAGGTCCTGGGTGGAAGAGTAGTCGGTGCCTTGATTTTGTGTGTGTTTGTGCAGCACTTGGAGCGAAACTGATTGCCAGCCACAGGGTGAGCTGAGGACAGGATGGGCCAGGGCTTGACTCCTGGATCTTGCTACTTTGGGCATAAGCCACGTTTTGTCTTTTCTGGTAGTAGAAGCCATTCAGATGGAGTTGTTGATGGCCTGGGCTTCTCTGTCCTCCTTAGAATGTCATCATCCTCATGACTCTCTGACTTGTGACTTTTGAGAGTGGAATCTCCACTATACAGGTACTATTATTATTTTTTTCCTTCAATCTACCCCTTGTTCCTTTATTACGGCCTCTTCTGAGCAGACCTTGGGCCTCATAAGATAAACATGCTGGTTATAGGACTTCTATGGAGAGATCTTTCAGGTGGTCATCGTCTTGATGAGGAATCCTGGCTGTTCTCAATCACTCCCATTTGTGTGCCCCATGGAGAAGGATGAGTAAGACCAGAACATCCTTCCTTCAATCTGTGGGGATTCTGCTGGTCTCCTGCTTTCAGCTTTTCCACGGGTGCCTGCTCTGGTTCTGGATATTCATGGAGCTTTTTTTTTTCACGGAATGTGTTAGAGTAGGTAAATCCCAGAAGCAACGGGCTGCAGTTCTCATCCTTCCCACTTTGTGACTCCAAACACAAAGAAGTCTTTCTGCTGCATACACACTCCCTGCAGAACAAAACAAGCCTGTGGCCTGGAGGACTTAGGAAAGATCCTAGGACCATTTCTATTTAACGTCTTTATTGATGATCTCGATAAGGACATAGGGTGTATCATCAGCAAGTTTGCAGATGATACCAAGTTAAGCAGGAGTGGTGACTCCCAGGAGGAGAGGGAAGCCCTACAGAGGGACCTAGATAGATTGGATCACTGGGCTAATGAGTTTCACCAAGGGCAAGTGCCAGGTCCTGCACTTGGGCCACACCAACCCCCTGCAGCGCTACAGGCTGGGGGAAGTGTGGCTGGAGCTGCCTGGAGGAAAGAGACCTGGGGGTTCGAGTTGCCAAAGGGCTGAATATGAGCCACAGTGTGCCCAGGGGGGCAAGAAAGCCAACGGCATCCTGGCTTGTATCAAAAATAGTGTGAGCAGCAGCAGTAGGGAGGTGATTGTGCCCCTGTGCTCAGCACTGGTGAGGCCACACCTCGAGTGTTGTGTCCAGTTTTGGGCACCTCAATCCAAGAGAGATCTGGAGGTGCTGGAGCGAGTGCAGAGGAGGGCAACGAAGCTGGTGAGGGGGCTGGAGAATAAAATCTTATGAAGAGTGATTGAAAGAGCTGGGACTGTTTAGTATGAGGAAGAGGAGGCTGAGGGGAGACCTCATCACTCTCTACAACTCCTTGAAAGGACACTGTAGAGAGGTTGGTGCTGGTCTCTTCTCACAGGTAATTAGTGACAGAAGGAGAGGGAACGGCTTCAAGCTCCAACAGGGGAGGTTTAGATTGAACATTAGGAAGGAATTTTTCACCCAAAGAGTGGTCGGGCGTTGGAAGAGGCTGCCCAGGGAGGGGGGGGAGTCCCCATCCCTGGCTGTGTTTAAGGGCCGTTTAGATGCAGTGCTGAGGGACATGGTGTAGGGGAGGACTTTGTAGAGTAGGGGAGATGGTTGGACTCGATGATCCCAAGGGTCTCTTCCAACCTCAATGATTCTATGATCTTTTACTTGCCGTGTGTGGTGGTTATAGCATCCTCCTAGGAGTCTTCTCAGTCTCAGGAGTCTCCCTTGGCTCAGACACTTGGTGTGTACCTGGCACCACCCCGAAGCTGAGTCACATCAGGCAGAGACTCTCCAAATCTCTCCTGCATTCTGCGTGCTCGTGAAGTCCTTGGAAGTGTATACTGGCTGGAGAGTGTGTTTCTACCCATGCACTTCAGTAATTAATGAGAGCTTGCAGCCTGCTGCTGAGTGCAGAGAGCAAGGTCAGCTCTGACCTGGAGAACAGTCGGTGGCGGTTCACTACCTGCTTTGAGGATTGTTCCTCACTCTCCTCCTCGTGGTGTTTTGGTGCCTGAGGCTGGCAGGAGTGAGAGTGCTGGTCTCTGACACCGCAACAAGGAGCGTGTCCCAGGCTCTTCTGTTTGGGATTTTCCTCTTTTCTAAGGGGAGAGGGAGTTTTCTGCTCTGGGTGGGTAAATGAATGCATTTAAGCCCGTTGGGGATGCTCTTCTCCCTTTCCAGCCACTGTAGGTGTCTGGCACAGGCTGCCTGATACGGGGCTGTCACGGGGGGAGCTCGGTCCTGGGCTGATGCAGGTCCAGAGAGGGGATTCTGCCACTTGACTCTGCTCTGGTGAGACCTCACCTGGAGTCTTGTGTGCAGGTCTGGAGCCCTCAATAGAAGAAGGACATGGACCTGATGGAGAGGGTCCAGAGGAGGGCCACGAGGATGATGAGGGGGATGGAGCACCTCTGCTCCGAGGACAGGCTGAGGGAGCTGGGGTTGTTCAGCCTGGAGAAGAGGAGGCTCCAGGGAGACCTACTAGCAGCCTTCCAGTACCTGAGGGGGGGCTACAGGAAGGCTGGGGAGAGCCTGTTTAGAAAGGGCTGCAGTGACAGGACGAGGGGCAATGGCTTCAAGCTGGAGGGGAACAGATTGAGACTGGAGATGAGGAGAGGGTTCTTCACTGGGAGGGTGGTGGAGCACTGGGACAGGTTGCCCAGGGAGGTGGTTGAGGCCCCTTCCCTGGAGATATTCAAGGGGAGGCTCGATGGGGCAACCTGGTCTAGTTGGGGGTGTCCCTGCTGACTGCGGGGGGGTGGGACGAGATGCCCTTTGGAGGTCCCTTCCGGCCTGGGCAACTCTATGATTCTATGATGTGTGGGGGTTTGCACCAGTGCCATCGCACCAGTTGGTGTCACAAGTCTCTGACCTTTTTCCCCCCTTTCTGATAGGATTATATCCACTATTAATTGCCATGTCTTCTCTCACCAAAAGCTGGGCTGGGCAAATTAGAGCTTAAACTCGTTTGATACGTGTCTGCCAGGGAGGGAGGGAGGGAGGGAACACGTCTCGTTGCTTTTTTTCTGTCTTTGTTCTGCAATATGACTGTGTGTGGGGCACAGGCAGCTTCCCAGACAATACCTGGAGCTGCTGCATCCTCTCTGTGCCCCGCTTTCAGTGACCTAGATCCGTTGTGTGTGTGCACACACACAGGCCATGCTGAAGGAAAAAGGGGTTTAAGGTGTGAAGGGCAGGAGCCATCACGTAGGGCTTCATCCAGGCTGCTGGTGGGGCTGCCTCACTCTTCTTCCTCCTCCCACCCAGGATTTACTGTCTCCCTGTCTAAGGGGAAGGATGCAGCTCAGCAAATCCTCTCTCACACACCTGCTTCAAGAAGATGAAATGCTGCCCATTTATCAGGGGTAGCAGTTTTTGGAAGAGCTGGACCTGTCTGCAGGAGGCTTCATTTGTGCTGTCTAGGCCAGGGCTTATGTCCTAGGGCTGGGGTCAGTACTGGGTCCAGTCCTGTTCAATATATTCATCAATGACCTGGAGGAGGGAACAGAGTGTCCCCACAGCATGTTTGCTGATGACACAAAACCAGGAGGAGTGAGTGACACCCCAGAAGGCTGTGCTGCCATCCAGAGAGACCTGGACAGGCTGGAGAGCTGGGCAGAGAGGAACCTGATGAAGTTCAACCAGGGCAAGTGGAGGGTGCTGCACCTGGGGAGGAATAACCCCATGGACCAGGACAGGTTGGGGGGTGACCTGCTGGAAACCGGCTGTGTGGAAGAAGACCTGGTGGGTCCTGGTGGACAACAGGATGACCATGAGCCAGCAATGGGCCCTTGATGCAAAGAGGGCCAATGGCATCCCAGGTCCCATCAAGAAATGTGTGGCCAGTAAGTCAAGAGAGGTCATCCTCCCCCTCTGCTCTGCCCTGGGGAGTCCCCATCTGGATTACTGTCTCCAGCTCTGGGCTCCTCAGTTCAAGAAGGACAGGGAACTGCTGGAGAGGGTACAGCAGAGGGCCATAGCTTCATCATCCTCATAAGGATGATGAGGTAACTAGAACATCTCTCTGCTGGGGACAAAGACTGAGGGGGTGGATCTTATCAATGCTTACAAATACTTAAAAGGTGGGTGTCAGGAGGATGGGGCCAGGCTTTTTTCAGTGGTGCCCAGGGACAGGAGAAGGGGCAACAGACACAAACTTGAACAGAGGAAGTTCCATCTAAACATGAGGAGGAACTTCTTTTCTTTGCGAATGCCAGAGCCCTGGAACAGGCTGCACAGAGAGGGTTTGGAATCTCCTTCTCTGGAGATATTCAAAACCCACCTGGATAGGTCCTGTGTGGACCCACCTGCTCTGGGTGACCCTGCTCTGGCAGGGGGTTGGACTGAGTGATCTCCAGAGGTCCCTTCCAACCCCTACTGTTGTGTGGTTCAGTGAAGGAAGGCTTTCTCCCTCAGAAATCTGTCCTTGCTGAGCCATCTGCCAGGCATCTCAGTGCTAGAGAGCAGGTTTGCAGGCTCAGGTTATGGAGCTTCTTTTCTTTCTCCTTTAATGTTGATGTTAAGAGCTGCTGGTGGGCTTCCAACAGAGGGTCCTAAGCTGATTGTATGTTCTTGCTTAACGTGCTCTGCCAGCTGGGCTTCTTTGAAAGCAGGAGACCTGGTAGAAGGAAAGAAAAGCATCTAAAGTTCCCTCCTTTTATAGTACTGATCTTGCCACGCAGGGCACTGGAGTAGAGGGTGCCAGCAACTATCCTTAATAATCCCGAGTTGAAATGCAGCAGACCACACACATTTCTTAGCAAAATGAAGCTGTGATAGTTTCAGTAGGTTTTGTGGAGATCTTAAGGCTCTGTCTGTGTGGAGGAAAGATCCTTGGCCTGGATGAGGTGTGCTGGAGTGCTGCTCCTGGACCTGAACCCCTCTGTCCCCTCCTGTTGCTTCCTCATTTGCAAAGAAGCAGCCAGAACTTCTTCAGGGGTCAGAACTGCAGGTTTGTGATGTGAGGGACCTGCCCGGTGACAGGCAGGTGACAGGAATAAACAAACCCAAAATAGATGAGTTAAAAAGAGGGGAAAACCCCGGTGCTGAGTTGTTGACCTCATCTCTCTCTGAATCTTGCAGCTTTGTTGGGTTCAGCTGCCCCAGGGAGTCACTCTGAGCACGTGCTTTCTGCCAGGGGGACACTGATTTCATGAATTCATCAAATTAATGAGATTTCACTGAACCCAGACGGGTTTCTTGTTGGGTCATCCATGGAGCTGTTGCAAAAGCAGTAACTTGCTGCCTCTCAGGGCTCGCTGGGCTTGCTCTGCCACAGACTGAGACACCAGCAGTGCCCATGAGCTCAGCTGAAGGCCCTCGTCCTACAAGGATGTCCTGCTGAGACAGCGGTGACTGGTTCTCATGGGTCAGCTTCACAGAATCCCAGAATCTTCTAGGTTGGAAGGGACCTTAAAGATCATCTTGTCCAACCGTCAACCTAACTGACAAAAATAGACACCCCCACAACAAACAAGGAGCATCATCACTAAACCAGACCTCCCAGCACCACATCAACCCGGCTTTTGAACACCTCCAGGGATGGGGCCTCAACCCCCTCCCTGGGCAGCCCATTCCAAGGGCTGAGAACCCTGTCAGTGAAAAAATGTTTCCTAATATCCAGCCTGAACCTCCCCTGGCGCAACTTGAGGCCGTTTCCTCTCGTCCTGTCGCCTGTGACTTGAGAGAAGAGACCGACCCCCATTTCTCTACCCCCTCCTTTCAGGGAGTTGGAGAGAGCAAGAAGGTCTCCCCTCAGCCTCCTCTTCTCCAGGCTGAACACCCCCAGCTCCCTCAGCCTCTCCTCATCAGACTTATTCTCCAGACCCCTCACCAGCTTTGTTGCCCTTCTCTGGACCCGCTCCAGCACCTCGATGTCTTTTTTATGGGAGGGGGCCCAAAACTGGACACAGCACTCGAGGTGAGGCCTCACCAGTGCCCAGTACAGGGGGACAATCACCTCTCGGGCCCTACTCCCCACGCTGTTCCTGATCCAGGCCAGGATGCTGGTGTCTTTCTTGGCCACCTGGGCACACCTGCCCTTTAGATATCGATGAGGTCCCCTCTCAGCCTTCTCCAGCCTGAACACCCCCAGCTCCCTCAGCCTCTCCTCATCAGACTTATTCTCCAGACCCCTCACCAGCTTTGTCGCCCTTCATATGGAAGTTCATATGGAAGATGCTGATGTTTGCTGGGGTGTCTCTCCTTTGCCCCAGCGCTGAGGTTTGTGTTGCTCCGGAGCCTGGCAGGGGAGGATGCTGTGTCTTTAAAGCCGTCTGGGGCTGTGCGGAGGCAGTTCCATTGAAGTGTTTGAATTAGAGCAAGGAGGGGGGTGCATGTGGCTATTGGCAGAGCTCTCTCTGACATCCCTCTCGACAGCTGGGCTCTGCTTTGCTTCAGAGCTGCTTGTCAGAGCAATTAGCTTTGCTGGAGCAGCAGCAGCAGCAAAAGATCGCTAGCGTTTTTTTATTCCGGGTTGAGAGCTGGCGGGGGCTTCTAAGAAGCAATATTATCTTGGCAAAATTCCTCTTGAACTGGTGGTGGCAATGAAGCCTCTGTTGAAATCAGGAAACAGATGACCTGCTGAGAGTGCAAAACCACTGCGGTGAGTTTATTTTTAGAGTAAGTCTTCAATTCTTTTGGGCTTGAGAAAGATTGACCAGAGACTTTTCTTTTCCTCTCCCCGTACCCCCACCGTGCAAAATACAGTGTAGGAGTAAATGCAAGCCAGTGTTTCAGGGATGGGGACCTGACATCATTCACCTCCGGTAAGTAAACGACAGGATTTCTGCTGCTTGATGGGGTTAATTTCAAATGGTACTGTACTGAAATGAATGTGGGGCTCTGTGATCCCATTCAAGACTTGAGAGCGTGCGTTGAGCTTTCTCCTTCCTCTCTTTGTGATGCTGGGGCTGCTCCGACGGGGGAATCCCCGATAGCACACTGCGCTCTGCCATGTCATTAAGGATTCCCCGTGACGGTCTCATGGGTTTCTTCTTGTGTCTTAGCTCAGTGTTTATGCAGCTCGCTCCTGGGTAGTTTCTCTTTATTTTGCAACGACAAAATGCTCCCTGCTTTTCTACTGGGTTATACTTTCCTTGGTGGAAGCTGGTTAGTTGATGAGAAATGTTGACTGGTTAGTTGACTGGCAATATGACATTTTCAGGTTAGCTTATGCAATTTGGTGTAGTGTAGGGACTATATTGGTGTTCACCTATTTTAAAATTATTTTAAACCGATGTCTGAATTGGGTTTGGTTTCAGTGGAATCAGGAATTTGGATTACCTTTAACTCCTTCTCACATATGTTCATCATACAGTCTGAAAAACAAGATACTGGAAATGATGCTCCCTTCGTTTGAGATCTAGGGCTAAAAGCTGGTTTTCTTGGGCTTGAGGTATTAGCCAGTTACCTTCCTTTAGGTGCATCGGACTTATTTCCTTTCCCTTTGTGTCTTTTAAATGCTTATTTAAAGTGGAAGCCTCACCTGTGGCTTGGGGATCTGCAAACAGCAGCAAAGGCTGCTGCAGTGACTGGTGACAGTCGGGCAGGGGAAGGGGAATCCTTAATCCACTCCTCACACTCCCCCTTCTCTCTCAAGTCCGACTTTCACAGCTGGCAGGCAAAAGTTGTTGATTTTTTTTTCTTGTAATCGTTTCTCACTATGTTCAAGGATCAAATAAATTTCTGGATCCCACCTGGAAAAGAGCCACGGTGCCTTTTATTTGCTGCGTACCCCTTGGCTATGTATCATCAGTGGCTTGGGATCCTCTGCCAGCGTGCTGAGAAGCAGGAGCAGCAGCCCTGAAAACAGAAAGGGGGGGATATAGATAGCAGCCCTACTTCTTGCTTTTCCTCCTATAGGTAGGTTTGCCAGGAGCTGGAATGCTTAGGAAGGTTTGAGGATCTGCTTTGCCAGCCCAGGTCAGGTCAGGAATGGGAAGCTGGGCTGGGGAATACCCTGCTCTCTCAGCCAGATTTTTACTCTTTGTGCTTCTGCTTCTGCCTGGCACAGTATGAGAGGAAAACAGCTATTTCTAATGTCGTACATTTTTCCCCAAGCCTGGTTACCCCCTCCAGTATCTGCAAGGTGTCTCCTACCTGCTGTGGAATTTCAGGATGGATGGGTTTGGGTGGCAGGAATTTTGCTCGGAGTTCTCAGAAAGCCTTAAAACGTGTGTCAGTGGGAAGTGTGTCAGGGTTTTCCTCTGAGCCTTGGAAGGGTTAAGAGAAGTTGCTGTTCAATGCTGTCTGTCCTATTGCATCTCGATGCTGTAGAAAAGTAGGTGGATATCATTCCTTGCTAGCTTTTCAGGAAACCCCTGTGGTGGACAGCCCTCATTAATTGTTGCTGGGAAACTGCTTTGACGTCAGAGGAGCGGTTCCCTGCTCCTCAGCTGAGCACAGGAATAGCTGGTGATGGGGAAAGGAAAACCAGTGTGAAATGGAGAAGGGAAATCTCTGACGGGGAGATTTCTCAGCTCAGATTTATCTTTTCTTTTCTCCCATCCTTCTGCCTAGGGGACCCTCAGAGGAACTGGCCACCAAGATTTACAAGCACCATGTTTGGACTGAATATAAGCCCTTCCTTCTCCAGAACTCTTTAAATTGATGGCTTCTGTGATCCTTTCACTTTTTTAACTGTTGGCTGGTTTGTTGAGTTTTTCCCCTCCCCCAGATTTTGTAAACAAGGGGTGAGAGGGTTCTCGCTTGGCTTCACTGCAGGTCCCAAAATAAAAGGAAAAAAACAAACAAACAAACAGCATCACTGTTTTGGGGTGGGGTTTTTTTTTGTTTGTTTTTGACATCAAACAAATAATATCCCATTAAGCTTAACAAAGGGGAGAGCAGAAGGACTGAAGATGGCCATTACTGCTGGGAACTTCAGGCTAAGAGAACTTTTAAGGCTCCAACTGTTTAAACCCACTTCTCTTCGGTATCACTTGAACCCTCTCTCACTGCAAACCCTCCTGTGGTATTTGTGTAGTAGTTTCCTTTCTCCTGGTCTTGTCCTGTCTGTCCAACTGTCAGCTTTTGGGACCATGACAATTCTCTGCGTCTCCTTTTCCACGCCTGCAAAATAGGGGTAAGCAAAGCCCATCCAGTTCAAAGTGCTTAAGAGATTTATTTTATTTTATTTTATTTTTGTACTCAGAAGTGCTGTAGAGCAGCAAAGAATGTACTGGGCTGTGGATTGAGTCTGTTCATTCCAGCTGGGGCACTAGAGGGCTTGAAGTGCAAATAAGTGCCGGGCAGAAAAGGACCTGGGGGTGTTGGTGGCCTGTGGGCTGAAGATGAGCCAGCAGTGTGCCCAGGTGGCCAAGAAAGCCACCAGCATCCTGGCCTGTGTCAGGAACAGCGTGGGGAGTAGGGCCCGAGAGGTGATGGTCCCCCTGTACTGGGCACTGGTGAGGCCCCACCTCGAGTGCTGTGTCCAGTTTTGGGCCCCCTCCCATAAAAAAGACATTGAGGTGCTGGAGTGGATCCAGAGAAGGGCAACAAAGCTGGTGAGGGGTCTGGAGAATAAGTCTGATGAGGAGAGGCTGAGGGAGCTGGGGGTGTTCAGCCTGGAGAAGAGGAGGCTGAGGGGAGACCTTCTTGCTCTCTCCAACTCCCTGAAAGGAGGGTGTAGAGAGATGGGGGTCGGTCTCTTTTCTCAAGTCCCAGGCGACAGGACGAGAGGAAATGGCCTCAAGTTGCGCCAGGGGAGGTTCAGGCTGGATATTAGGAAAAATTTTTTCCCCGAAAGGGTTCTCAGCCCTTGGAATGGGCTGCCCAGGGAGGGGGTTGAGGCCCCATCCCTGGAGGTGTTCAAAAGCCGGGTTGATGTGGTGCTGGGAGGTCTGGTTTAGTGATGATGCTCCTTGTTTGTTGTGCGGGTGACTATTTTTGTCAAAATGAGGTTGACGGTTGGACAAGATGATCTTTGAGGTCCCTTCCAACCTAGAAGATTCTGTGATTCTGTGATTCTCTTAGCGGGAGGGTCGCTCCTGTCCTGTGCCAGCTGGGCAAGGGCTCTGCACGCGGGCACTTTTGGCCTGTTCTTGCACGCGCTGCCCTTGTGTCTGGCAGCTCTCCGTGCCCGAGCCCGCTTGTCCCGTGGTGATGCCTGTCACGTCCCAGCGTGTGCAGGCCCTGGACGTGTCTAACAGTTTAGTGATGGTTTAGTGGTTTAGTGATGATGCTCCTTGTTTGTTGTGGGGGTGTCTATTTTTGTCAGTCAGGTTGACGGTTGGACAAGATGATCTTGAAGGTCCCTTCCAACCTAGAAGATTCTGGGATTCTGTAAACTGTCTCACAAAGAGCTGGTTTTGAGGTGCCTCGATGGTGAGACAGAGGAGGCACCACTCTCCATGGCTCTGCAAAGAGGACTCTGTTCCCCTGTTCTTGGCAGGACACTTGAACATAAAAGCTATTCCGGTGTACGGTGCCATAACATGCAATAACAGATAGATTATTTTAAACTGATTTAAACCATTTATCATGGTTGCTTACTCGCATCTTCATGCAATACCTCCCCCCCATGTGCCATTTTCTCCTCTCGGCGCATATAAAAAGGAAACATGCATCAAAAATCGAGGAGGAAGCCTAGTCAGGATGGGGAGGAGGCTTTCAGTGGGATCTGGGGATCTTTACAGCCTCTGGCTTTGCTGCTGAACGAATTATCTTCCCCAGGAAAGATGAATTATCATGCCCTAAGCCAACAATTGCCGCTTTTCTGTGTCGTCAACTTTTTGCAGCAGAAATGAGATGGGAGCTCAGATCTTTTACAGCATATAGACTGCTTTAGGAGTAAAAAAGAAAGGACCTGACCAAGCGACCAAGATGGATTCTCTGAACACATCGGTCAACTCTACACTGGAGTTTCCTGCCAGGCATAGTGCACCCAGGCAGCAGTTTGCATGTCTAGGGAAAAAAAACAATCCAACATACTCTTCCTTTTGGTTTTTGGTGTTTTCCTTTGGTTGTCCCTCAACTGACTCGGTGGTGGCAGCTGACAGGGTGATGCAGAGCACGTTGCCACCTTCATATTCCTGGCAAATGAACAGAATCTGTGTCACTTTTGTAAATAATTTCTCCCCTCCACGGTGGTTTGTGTGGCAAAGATGTTTCCGAGCATTATACCTGGGGGTGGTGGGACATCCTTGGTGTTACTGGGATACCCTCTGAGCTGTAGCAGGGAATCCTTCCTCAGTTTGATACTTTCTCCCATTCTGAAGGATCAGGCTCTGTTATGAATGGAAGTTATCTCCTTTCTTACTGAAATTCAGCCACCTCTGACACCACAGCAAGCAATTGAAGTTGCACAAAACCACCAGTGTGGCCTTTGGGGCAAGAAGCCGAGACCTGTCTTGAGTTGGGAACATCTGGAATTTCGAGGGGGGAAAGTAAATAATTGTTCTGCGTTGCATTTTTCTATCCTGAGACAAGTGCAAAGGGTTCTACCATGAGCTTTTGCTCCTACAAGAGGGGTCTCCATACAAAGGGCACCAGATTACAAACTGCAGAATCCCTGCAGACACGTGGAGATGTTGGGTAGGCGGCTGGACATATTCATGATCTTTAAGGTCCCTTCCAACCTAGACAATTCCATGTTTCAGACATGGTTCAACAGCATCTTCTGTTTCCTTCCCTCCTATGGAAGAGTGAACACCTCTTCCACTCCTTAGAGGACCTGGGCCTTCAACGTGCAGCCCAGGGTACCACGTTGCATGTGTTACAAGATCTGATGAAGTTTCTCTCTTAGGCCCAGATGTTGGTGGTGTTGATGATGAAATGAAAAGCAACCATGACTTTAAAGTGGCATTTTCCTGATTGTTTGGTGCAATGGAACTTGTGTGGTGGAACCTTCCTCCTGCTGCCTGGAGCTTGTCATTTAAACCTCTGCTGTGTGCTCCCTTCAGACAGCTGCTCTGCCTTGTGTATTTTCATTTAAGTGATCCTTTTTGGTTTATCTTCTGCTGGAATACTCGGGATCAGTGAGGACTACTCCGTTGTGTCTAGGCAAGATGTGTTGTTTTTAACAGCAGCTCTCAGACTGCAGGAATGTAGATGTTCCCCATCCCCAGGGCCATGTGGTCCCAAGGGCTTTGCCAAGGGAGGTCCTGCTGCATTCTCATGGCTTCTGTGCCTACCTGGGGATTGTGGTGGTGCTTCTTATGTTGATGAACGGAGCGGGTCCAGAGCGGGTCCAGAGAAGGGCAACAAAGCTGGTGAGGGGTCTGGAGAATAAGTCTGATGAGGAGAGGCTGAGGGAGCTGGGGGTGTTCAGCCTGGAGAAGAGGAGGCTGAGGGGAGACCTTCTTGCTCTCTCCAACTCCCTGAAAGGAGGGGGTAGAGAGATGGGGGTCGGTCTCTTTTCTCAAGTCCCAGGCGACAGGACAAGAGGAAATGGCCTCAAGTTGCCCCAGGGGAGGTTCAGGCTGGATATTAGGAAAGATTTTTTCCCTGAAAGGGTTCTCAGCTCTTGGAATGGGCTGCCCAGGGAGGGGGTTGAGGCCCCATCCCTGGAGGTGTTCAAAAGCCGGGTTGATGTGGTGCTGGGAGGTCTGGTTTAGTGATGATGCTCCTTGTTTGTTGTGGGGGTGTCTATTTTTGTCAGTGAGGTTGACGGTTGGCCAAGATGATCTTGAAGGTCCCTTCCAACCTAGAAGATTCTGTGATTCTGTGAACCACGGTCCTTAGACAGAGCAGGTAATTCACAAAGGTGAGGGAAGCAAACCAGCCCCGTGGAGGTGCCAGCGTGAGGGTGCCATTTGTCACATGTGCAATAGGACAGTAATAGCAAGTTGACACTTACCCTGATTTTTGTGTTTGCATTGATTGAGGGAGGTAACAAAATAACTGATTATATTCATTTTTTTTTGCCCTGAAAGTATCTTGTGGTTTGAGATGTTCTTCATAATGAAATCTGTGCGTGTAGTGCATAACAGAGCTACTGCCATGATGGTAATTCAGATACTTCCCATACCACACCTACTGGCTATGGTGCCATTTAACAGGGCTGACTGCACTTGCACTAGGGAACAGGCTTTTTAGAGCTATTTGAAATAAAGAAGAGCTCTAGGATTATGTATCTTCCCCGTGATTCCATTCCTACCTTCAGCTGGAGTCTTGGAGGTGAACCATGGCCACCATGGGCTGTTGCAGACACCGGCAGTTCCAGATGGTGAAACAGGCTTGGTAGCCCCTGGGCTTAAGCCCCTCAGAAGGACGATACCAAGCTGTGTGGTGGTGTCGATCCACCAGAGGGACGGGATGTCATCCAAAAGGACCTGGACAGGCTGGAGAGGTGGGCCCAGGTGAACCTCATGAGGTTCAACAAGAGCAAATGCAAGGTTCTGCACCTGGGCCGGACCAATCCTCGCCACCAATACAAACTGGGGGGTGAGGGATTGGAAAGCAGCCCTGAGGAAAGGGATTTGGGGGTGCTGGTGGAGGAGAAGCTGGACATGAGCAGGCAGTGGGCACTCACAGCCCAGAAGGTCAATCCCATCCTGGGCTGCATCAAAAGCTGCGTTGCCAGCAGGTCCAGAGAGGGGATTCTGCCACTTTGCTCTGCTCTGGTGAGACCTCACCTGGAGTCTTGTGTGCAGGTCTGGAGCCCTCAATAGAAGAAGGACACGGACCTGATGGAGAGGGTCCGGAGGAGGGCCACGAGGATGATGAGGGGGATGGAGCACCTCTGCTCCGAGGACAGGCTGAGGGAGCTGGGGTTGTTCAGCCTGGAGAAGAGGAGGCTCCGGGGAGACCTAAGAGCAGCCTTCCAGTACCTGAGGGGGGGCTACAGGAAGGCTGGGGAGAGCCTGTTTAGAAAGGGCTGCAGTGACAGGACGAGGGGCAATGGCTTCAAGCTGGAGGGGAACAGCTTGAGACTGGAGATGAGGAGAGGGTTCTTCACTGGGAGGGTGGTGGAGCACTGGGACAGGTTGCCCAGGGAGGTGGTTGAGGCCCCTTCCCTGGAGATATTCAAGGGGAGGCTCGATGGGGCAACCTGGTCTAGTTGGGGGTGTCCCTGCTGACTGCGGGGGGGTGGGACGAGATGCCCTTTGGAGGTCCCTTTTGGCCTGGGCAATTCTATGACTCTATGATGTAGACAGTGTCTCTCCTGGGGGGCAGAGATGGGTCCCTCCAAGGGGATTCTCTGCCTTTACAGCACCAACGTTACGTCAACAGCCCGGGGAGCCACAAGCACCTTCAGCTGCTGCAGCGTTTGCTCAGCAAATGGGAGGTAGAGCTCGATCTGGGGGCTTTCCTTGGCTGTGGATGAAGATTAACTGGTGTCTCTCACCCTCCTTGGAGTTACCTGGGAGGGATGTGTTTGGAGACCTTTTGATATTCTGCAGGATTAATTTAGAGGGCTTTCAGTCTCACCTGCATTTCCTGTCTCCTTGTTCATACGAGGTTATTTCCCCCTTTTCCACCTGAAGTCAAACCCTTCCATCTGCATCATAATTTCACCTCTTTGATGTAATGTGGGGGTGGAATTAAGATTTAAAGCAGTGACTAAGCACTGGGAGCCCATTCACTGTGCAGTCAAATACATCTGGCCTCCTGGTTTGGTTTGGGGTTTTTTTGCTAGGTTTTATAGGATCTGTGTGGTGGTGAGAAATGAAACCCCTCTCTTCAGCTGATACTTAAAAAAAAATAAACAATGGAGAGAATTGGGGAGAGGTGGCTTCTTTGGCTGAGACAGTCTCAGCCTGGGGGTGTTCAGGAGTGAGGTTTTTTGGGCTTTCTCACTGAACCAGGTGCTTGTTCTCAAGTTTGTTACCTCTGTGGGGCTGTTTTCTCCAGCAGGAGAGAAGAAGAGGGTGCTCCAAAGGCTCTTTCCCTGTTTGGTTTTGAGCTGAGGCCGCAGACTTTTCACGGGACACCCCCGTCAGCACTGGGCAGGCACTTACATTTTGCAGAGTAGACTGGGACCCCCCCATGGAGACTGGGAGGGAATCATAGAATAGAAACATAGAGTTGTCCAGGCTGGAAGGGACCTCCAAAGGGCATCTCGTCCCACCCCCCCGCAGTCAGCAGGGACACCCCCAACTAGACCAGGTTGCCCCATCGAGCCTCCCCTTGAATATCTCCAGGGAAGGGGCCTCAACCACCTCCCTGGGCAACCTGTCCCAGTGCTCCACCACCCTCCCAGTGAAGAACCCTCTCCTCATCTCCAGTCTCAATCTGTTCCCCTCCAGCTTGAAGCCATTGCCCCTCGTCCTGTCACTGCAGCCCTTTCTAAACAGGCTCTCCCCAGCCTTCCTGTAGCCCCCCCTCAGGTACTGGAAGGCTGCTCTTAGGTCTCCCCGGAGCCTCCTCTTCTCCAGGCTGAACAACCCCAGCTCCCTCAGCCTGTCCTCGCAGCAGAGGTGCTCCATCCCCCTCATCATCCTCGTGGCCCTCCTCTGGACCCTCTCCATCAGTTCCATGTCCTTCTTCTATTGAGGGCTCCAGACCTGCACACAAGACTCCAGGTGAGGTCTCACCAGAGCAGAGTCAAGTGGCAGAATCCCCTCTCTGGACCTGCTGGCAACGCAGCTTTTGATGCAGCCCAGGATG
Organism: Calidris pugnax; assembly: GCF_001431845.1. Classification (NCBI taxonomy): domain Eukaryota; kingdom Metazoa; phylum Chordata; class Aves; order Charadriiformes; family Scolopacidae; genus Calidris; species Calidris pugnax. Next base: position 179,758 of record NW_015091144.1, read on the forward strand.
GGATTGGCCTTCTGGGCTGTGAGTGCCCACTGCCTGCTCATGTCCAGGGAGATGCTTCAGGAGCCGCGTGGCCTTTGTTGGTCCTGCTGGCCAAGCCCTTTCATCGCAGCTTCTTGTTGCATCTGGTAGGTAGGGCTCTAACACAGCCAAAATGGTACCAGCTGCTGTGCCCTGGCAGAAAAGGAGAAGACAAAAGCCTCTGTGAAGATGCCTCGGCGCGGAGCGAGCGCTGCGCTGCCCGTCGGAGTCGGCAGAACTGAGGAGGTTTTCATGCCTTGGATTTGCAGCACCCTCCACCTCACCGCCTCCACTTCTTCCTGTGAAAACCTTTCCTTTCCAGCAGACGCCGCGCTGCTGGGGAAGGGGAGCAGAGGAGGGGGAAGCTAAATCACCCCCCGAAACTTGGTCTGGTTGCTCCTGGTGATAGAGCCTGTTGCCATGGAGCTGAGCTTCCCATTGGTTGACCTGGAACCCAATGAGCAAATTGTTCATTAGAGCATCAGCGTTTAACCTTGCGGGAGGTACTTACTCAGTGATGTATGATGCTGATGCTGATGCCTTCCACAGAGGGCTGAAGTGAAACACTCCAATGCTGAGAAGAGGCCACTGCTTTTCCCCCCCGTCCCTTCTTGTTTCTTACTTTTAATTACCAGCTGCACCAGCAAAACCTGGACTTCCTGCCCAGTTCTCCCAGTGCTCAGAACTGACTTTGATCGGCCATCGGAGCAGTGTGGTGGGGACTGTCCCGCCCGCCAGTGAGTCACCAGCCTCGGGACATTTATTTCGGAGCCCTCAGAGCACCTTACCCTGCTTAGCATGTGATTGGATGTGTTTTGTTTCTAAATGTGCTTTCTTTTCGATTTTATAACCAGCCTGAGGATGGAGAAAGCCGCTGTGGTTATGGCTGTGTCAGGGTTTCTTCTCAGCACTGAGGCTCTGCAGCCTTCTCTGTGGCAAAAACTCTTTTCCATTAACGTTTATGACCTGGGCTGAGTCTGATAATATGTTTTCTCTGCTCTGTTGAATGCTTTTTGGAGTGAGGCTCAGAAAGCAAAAAAAAAAGAATCGGTTAATAACCAAGGGAGGAGATGGAGGGGGAGTGAGTCAAGATTCTTGTCTTTGAAGCAAATTATGAAAGCTGTAAGCATGAAAACTTGCTTCTGTGGCCACGCACTCATGTTTATTTCCTTTCCACCTGAAAACTGAGAGGTAGCTTAACTCTCAGCCATGGTGGGACAAGGTACCTCAGATACCTTTATCCCCTTGCAGCAGAGGAGCATGAGTGTAGGCAGCTCCTCTGCCTGGCAGCCATGTGTCTCCTCTGAACCCTCATTTCCCTCAAAGGAGCATGTCTGTACTCTGAGGAACAAGACCAGGAAGAGTGTATTTAGCAGGTGGCTTCCTGGCTTCCCCAGATTTACTGCTGGATCCATCCTAACTGTAAAGGCAGATGTAAAAGCAGCCCTGAGGAAAGGGACTTGGGGGTGCTGGTGGAGGAGAAGCTGGACATGAGCAGGCAGTGGGCACTCCCAACCCAGAAGGTCAATCCCATCCTGGGCTGCATCAAAAGCTGCGTTGCCAGCAGGTCCAGAGAGGGGATTCTGCCACTTGACTCTGCTCTGGTGAGACCTCACCTGGAGTCTTGTGTGCAGGTCTGGAGCCCTCAATAGAAGAAGGACATGGACCTGATGGAGAGGGTCCAGAGGAGGGCCACGAGGATGATGAGGGGGATGGAGCACCTCTGCTGCGAGGACAGGCTGAGGGAGCTGGGGTTGTTCAGCCTGGAGAAGAGGAGGCTCCGGGGAGACCTAAGAGCAGCCTTCCAGTACCTGAGGGGGGGCTACAGGAAGGCTGGGGAGAGCCTGTTTAGAAAGGGCTGCAGTGACAGGACGAGGGGCAATGGCTTTAAAATGGAGAAGAGCAGATTTAGACTGGAGATTAGGAATAAATTCTTTACTGGGAGGGTGGTGGAGCACTGGGACAGGTTGCCCAGGGAGGTGGTTGAGGCCCCTTCCCTGGAGATATTCAAGGGGAGGCTCGATGGGGCAACCTGGTCTAGTTGGGGGTGTCCCTGCTGACTGCGGGGGGGTGGGACGAGATGCCCTTTGGAGGTCCCTTCCGGCCTGGGCAACTCTATGATTCTATGAAGTTTCTTGCTTTTATTCCCTGCCTCAGCAGGCCCAGCTGCTGCCTGCTTTGTCGTGGCTTGGCAGCTGCAGACAGCACCAAAGGAGAAGGCAGCAGGACTAGAATCTGGGGTGAAGAGGGACAGAGTGTCTCAACTGGCTTCCAGACTCAACCCAAAAACTCAGTGGCAGCTTCCCCACCTTCTGTCACCCCGTTGTTCTCTCTTTTTTTTTTCTGACACAGATTTTGTGGCTTCCCTAATGTTGCTCCTGTGTCATCTTTTCCTCTCCCTGGGCTTGGTCCCTCCAACCCCACCAAGTCCTCTGAACTTCCACGTTCTCTGCGAGCCCCTGTCTGTCACAGGGGGGGGGTCACGTCTGCCACCCCCTCACTGCGTCCCCCAGCAGTCTGGGGGGAGCAGGGCTGATTCATTCACACAGAAAGGAAACCTCCTCTTGCAAGCGTCGCTGTTGGGAAGCACTAAAAACGCGTGTTTCTGTGAATTTTATGTGCAGAGATAGATCCTGGAGGACTGCTGTCAGGGACGGAAGCTTTATCAGGATGGGACAGCCTACAGATGTCAGCTCAGTGTCTCTGAGTCGTCTTTTCTGGAAGAGGAGAGGGAAAACTGATGATACTCCCTTGGCTGTGATGCTGAAGTTACACTGCAGTATGAGGAGAAAAGATCCCATTGCCCTTCTCAGATATGACCGAGGTGCTTGGCTTGGGGCTAAAAACCTGTTAATAGGGTGGCAGTTGCAAAGAGAAGGAGCTGTACAAAACCTGCTCTATTTTTGGGCAGGAATTCCCCTTTAGATACGTGGTGGTGGGGTGCAGTTCAGGTGCATCCTTCTGCCTCCCTTCCCCAAATCTCCTACAGATCCTCCTGGATCCTTCACGAGCCACCCCTTGGCCTGGGGGTGAGGCTGGAGCAGTTTCCTACAGCTTTGGGACATTTTGAGGAGCGTGGAGGCTCCAGCTTCACTCCCCACAGAATCCAGACTCCTGCTAAAGAGGGGGGGAGTGCAAATCAAGTGTTCCCTTTTCCTTTTCCGACCTAGTTCTTGCTGGAGGCATCGCAGCAGAGCAGGAGTCACTCGTGGCAGGGCTCACCTGGATACCTAACCTGCTGGGATGCAGGATGGACTCTCACAGCTGGAGAATGGATGCCCCAGTGATGCCCAAAGGAAGCTGCTCCCTTGCAGGGATGCTCCAGGAGACACCAGTGGGATCATCCGTGGTGCTGCGTTATGTCCTGCTGTGCCTGGAAGGGGCAGGGAGTAGAAAGTGAAGGAGAAGGCTCTGGGGAGACCTTAGAGCCTCTACCATTTCCTAAAGGGGCTCCAGGAAAGCTGGGGAGGGACTCGTGATCGAGGAGTGGAGCTGTAGGACAAGGGGGAAAGGTTTTAAACTAAAAGAGGGGAGATTGAGATGAGATCTCAGGAAGAAATTTGCTGTGAGGGCGGTGAGAGCCTGGCCCAGGTTGCCCAGAGAAGCTGTGGCTGCCCCATCCCTGGAGAGGTTCTTCCAGCAGTTCTCTCCAGTGAGAAATAACCTTGTTTTCACCCAGTGCTGGGATGTATCTGCTTGTCTATAGCAACACATAACATCCATCCTCACTCTCCTACAGATAGATGTGTCTGTCTGGAAACGTGCTGGTTCCTGTGCATCAACAGAGCTTCATTCATATTGGCTTTTTTTTGCTTTCCCTGACCCCTTTTTCCATGAATTTTCTGGGGTCAACGGGCGTATTTCCCACACAACATGGAGGTGCCATTTACTCAAGGTCTTGGTTTTACTCAAGGTCTTGGTTTAAGTCACTTTTTCCTTTTCCTTTTCCTGGTTTTCCCCTCTGTGACTCTGAACTGGCAGCGATGAGTCTTATTGCTGGGGAAAAGCTCATCAGGGATAAGTGTGGAGGAAAGTGAAGGTTCCCCTTTTTGGCAGTAAGTGTCCTGTCCTGTCCTCTCCCTCCCAGGCACATTTTCTGGGTGGTTCTGGGTCCCCCCCACCCCGGGGGTTTGTCTGGACCACGGCATTTTCAGTTCTTTGCCCTCAAAGTGTGAATGAGTTTGTTCCAAATCCCTGTGAGACTCCAGGAACTAAAAGCACTCTCTTGCTGGAACCGATTCCAGAAGCTGCAAGAAGAATCAAATCTGTGTTTTATGTTCAGCAGCCCCTCAAATTAAGGAGGAATGAGGATGAATTAGTTAATGAATATTAGCAGTTCCCATGCAGAGCCAAGAGCTGATAAATCTCTGTGAGATCTGACTCTTTTTCAGCCGCGTTCTGCCAAAGTAATTAATAAAACAAGTTGTTAAATGTCAGCTGTGTTTTCCAGTGCCCGGGCCTTTTGTTTGAGCCTCTCTCAAATTTAGGCTTCCCCCTTTTTTTTTTTTATTTTTGGAAACTTGTCTTGCTGGGCTTGCCTTTTCTCCTGCCTTTATCCAGCCTCCTCATCTGTCGCAGGACACAACACACTGGGCTTTGCACGGGCAGCATCTCTACAGTAAACATGGTTTTTGGGACCAGAATCCCTCATGGGTCCTACATAAGCTGGTTTTGCCCGTGCTCCAGCTCAAATTTACCTGCTTGGAAAAAAGAAAAAGAAATAAAAAGGACAATATATGCAAACTCTTCATATATTGCCTGCTTTGAGAAATAAGTTACAGGACTCAGATCGGACATTCAATCTAAGAAAGGAAAGAAAGAAAGAATGAAAGAAAGAAAGAAAGAACTCATCAGTTTTATTCCCTGCTTGATTATATAGAAAATCTGCATTAAAAATATTAATCCTGCATGCTGGACATGTATGGTAATAATTTCTATTTTGTACCATTTTCTTGTTTAACTATAGCATGTTGATCATCGATCGTAGATTTCTGTTGTTGTTTTGTTCCATCGATAAGAAAAGCATCACAAGTTATCAAACTTTTTACTGCTTGTGCAGTTTTGTTCATTGGTTTTGCTCTTATTTTCTTTGATGGTTGTTAGCTTGTAAATATCTGCTACTTCAAACTGCACAGGAGAAAAAAAAAAACCATACAAAACCAATAATATTTCAGCAGGCTGGTTATACGGTTTGTTTGGTATTAAAGAGATACTTAAGGGAAAAAAAAAAAACCATACAAAACCAATAATATTTCAGCAGGCTGGTTATACGGTTTGTTTGGTATTAAAGAGATACTTAAGGGAAAAAAAAAAGTTATGGGCATTTTGCATTAGAAAAAACCCAACTTTGTATATCTGGTGCACTTTTAAGTCAGCTGGGAGGGCTGAGAGTTCAGTTCTAGGTGATCGTTTTGCAATTAACACTTAATTTGACAAATGGGTGTGTGACACGTTCCTTGCTCCTGTTTCAGACTGAGGCACATGTTGCTGCCTTCTCTGGATTCTGCTCTAATTCAGAGGTGGCCTCAGGGACTCTGGGGGCTGCCTGTGTTCTTACTAATCAAAAGGAAGCAATTAAACACGACTTTGTCAGGAAGCATTATTTTTTTGCTCTTAATCTATAATTTGACTGTTACTGTCTGGCCCCCACTTTTCCTGAAGTATCTACCCACGGGCAGCCAGAGAGAAGATAACGGGGATGGTGTTATTTCCCAGGAAGAGCCAGAACAATGTCTTGGTTATGAGGTTGTTTTCTCACTGAAGATTTGACAAATTGTGAGGATTGGGGGGAAAAAACTGCCGATTTTTGGTTGTTGCTGGTCCTGGGACATGAACTAGGTGCCTTCTCTGGGTGCTTGAGGTTATTTCACCTCCTAAATTCCCTGCCTCTGGACGTTTTCATGAGGACTACCCTCAGTGTCTCCCTCACATCCAAGAAGTTTGAGGGCAGAGTGCCTGCACTGGGATCCTCTGTGTATCTCAAGAGGCTTTATTGGTCTCTGCTGGTGTCTCCAGAGTCCTGGTGAGGATGATGGAGCTCCTGCAAGGTCCCCTCAAGCCAAGGGCTGTATCCAAGGGGGTGATGGGTGGGCTGTGATTGCTTGCAGTGCTTGGTTTGGGGTTGTTGTACACAAGATTACTTACAAGGAAGTTAAAATCTATATCTGGAAGAATTTGTGTTCCAGATAGAAAGTCTCTCCATCCCCTGACTCCCTTCTACCCGTTCTGTCACCTCTTCTGGCAGGTGCCCGTTGCTCCGTTGTAGGGCTCTGAAGATGTCAAACAGCAACACGACGCAGGAGTCTCTGGAAATAATGAAGGAGTCTGAAAAAAGGGTGGTTGAGGAATCCGTGAACAAAACCAAATACGTATCCAGGTCACCCAGCAAGGAGGAGCTGGAGAAGGATGGGGGAGAGGAGGTCAGCGTGCGCCAGGAATCTCAGGTAAGTGTGCAGACACGGGGATTGTCCCACCAGCCCTCTCCTTCCACTTGGCAACCCCAAACTTGGTTGGTTGGTCATTGTCTCTTCTGAAAGGGGCCTAAGCCTGTGCCACCACCTCCCATGGGGGTACCATGCTCTACAGACTGTTGTTCACAGGCTGCTCTTTTCCTCTTGAGCTGAATCTTTTTTCTGCTCAGAGTGGAATAATTTAAATATTCCTTGAGCCTGGGAGAAAACAAGACTAATGTGTCCAGTTTTGGGCCCCCTACCATAAAAAAGACATCGAGGGGCTGGAGCGGGTCCAGAGAAGGGCGACAAAGGTGGTGAGGGGTCTGGAGAATAAGTCTGATGAGGAGAGGCTGAGGGAGCTGGGGGTGTTCAGCCTGGAGAAGAGGAGGCTGAGGGGAGACCTTCTTGCTCTCTCCAACTCCCTGAAAGGAGGGTGTAGAGAGGTGGGGGTCGGTCTCTTCTCCCAAGTCCCAGGCGACAGGACGAGAGGAAATGGCCTCAAGTTGCGCCAGGGGAGGTTCAGGCTGGATATTAGGAAAGATTTTTTCCCTGAAAGGGTTCTCAGCCCTTGGAATGGGCTGCCCAGGGAGGGGGTTGAGGCCCCATCCCTGGAGGTGTTCAAAAGCCGGGTTGATGTGGTGCTGGGAGGTCTGGTTTAGTGATGATGCTCCTTGTTTGTTGTGGGGGTGTCTATTTTTGTCAGTCAGGTTGACGGTTGGACAAGATGATCTTGAAGGTCCCTTCCAACCTAGAAGATTCTGTGATTCTGTGCTCCTGGGGGCATTTGTGCTCAGTCCCCACGTTCTAGTCCCATGGCTGTTGCCTCCCTCTTATTCCTTTCTTTGACCTAAGGATCAGTTAATGACTTAATGTGAAGTGAAGGCATCCTAGGAAGAGCTTGGTTTCAGGAATGTTGCTTGGCCATTGCTTGGCTGTTGTTAAAAATGCCCACATAGGAAGTGAATGTTCTGGGATTTCATTTTGGTAAGGGGAAAAAAAAAAACAAAAAGCTGTGCAAGCATCATTTGGAAGGTGCTGGGACTCATTCCTGCTGCTCTGCTCTCCTGTCACATGTGCTTTTGGCTTCATGTTGAAGAAACGCCCACCTTCAACAACTGCTGGATGCTTCTGTGTTGAAAGCTGGTGGCAGATTTATTGAACCACTGCCCGAGCAGACACCAGTGTCCCTCAGAAAGAGCATGGCTTTGGTCACTTTGTAATGTGGAATGGGGAAAGGTTTCTTAGAAGGTTGGGATGACAGATGACTCAGTGTCTCTTAAATCAGAGCAGCAGTGTGTCTCTCATGATCCACGACGTTAGAACACCCTTCATGTCCCAGGAATGGTAAAATACTTCCAATTTTCCCCACTTGTGTTGTGCACCTTCACCTGTGTGCCCTGAGATTCCACAGTTGTGCTGGTTCTCTCAGAAACAGAGGAACTGGGTCTAGTCCACATGAAGTTTCCTAAGCTCTTAAGCAGTTTTTGCCCACCTGGAGCCTGGTGGGACAGCTCTCCAGGTCTTCCTGTTTGTACCTGCTTCCGTGGTTGTTGGGTAGAGATTTTCTTCAGAATCATTGTGCTGCCTTGCACAGCAAATGCCATTTACACTGTACTCATTCAGCTTAAACTTCTTGCCTTCTCATTCCTTTCTCCACAGAGACGAACTTCAAGTCATGGACATGCCAGAAAAAGAGCCAAGGTATGACATCCCCCTTATTCTTTTGGCCATGCTGAGCCCAGTCCTGATCCCAACCTTAGGGTGATACTCTCAAGTCTTCCCTGTCTCCAAGAAGCAACACGCAACACATGATGGTTCAGAAAACATTATTCTAGTGGTTTGGCCTTAAAAGCCAGAATTCTGTGCCATACTGGAACAGGCTGCAGTTCCAGTTCCTGCTCTGACCATACCTGGAGCAGAAGGTGTCTGTGTATCTTGGGCATTTCTCCAAATTGTTGATCCTGCCTGGAATCTCATGTGACTGGTTGATATTTTTTTTTTCCTATTTGTCACCCAAGTGAGTCAATTTACCAAGAGTCCTGAACGTGCAGGTTTCAATTTAAGCGTTTTCTCTCAGCACTACTACGTTACCCAAAATAACCAAAGTCATCAGGTCAGGCAGGAGAGGTGTAAATGGAACGATGGCCTTTTGATTAAGAACAGTAACAATCTTCACATCTTAAAAAACCAATAAAACAGTTGGTTTCAGCTATATCCTTTGTTAATGGTTTTAATCCTTGCCAGGTGAGTAGGGGAGAGGTTGGAATTGCTCTGGCTGATCAAAAAGTGCATGAGTTAAGGGTGAGCTTTCTCACCTAAAATCTGGTTGGTTCAAATCCCAATCAAAGACTGAAGGAAGAAAATAACTGATTTGCTCTAGGACTCCAAGACTTTGCATATGCCTGGTTTGGTGGGCCTCCTTTTTAGCAGTTTAATGAACAATGACTGCAGGAGTGAGTGGCTTGGTGATGCAGCAGCGTGAATTTAAGTTTGTGTGTTTTGGCTGAGGTGTCTTAACAATAGTCTTCTTTTCCTTCTCCAGTCTAATTCAAAGCTTAAACTGGTCAGGAGTTTGGCTGTATGTGAAGAATCATCTAGTCCCTTTGTAGATGGGCTGCTGGAGTCCCAGGTAGGTCTAGAATGAGACACACTGTGGAGCGTGGAAGAAAATCCATGTCTTGCTAGAAATGATGTCCTGTCCTGAGCTTGTGCCTCTGAGAGCCAAGAATTTCCCAAAAGAAGCTGCTTTTGAAGGGAGCTGTTGTGCCCATGAGCACTTCTGCCATGTGTGATTCACAAGGAATCATCTTCATCCACTCCCTGGGCACCCACAACTCCTCAGAGACCTTCATGCTACTTCCCAAGGACAAGGACAAAGCTGTGCCAGGGCTGCCCAGGCCACCTCACCCTTGTGGTGAACGGGGTACGTGGCCCTCTAAGCCTTTATGAGGGAGTGGAGCAAAAGGACAAGGGGGAGAGGTTTTAAACTGAAAGAGGAGAAATTGAGATCAGATATTAGGGTGAAAGTGGTGAGGCACTGGCCCAGGTTGCCCAGAGAAGCCTCCCCCATCCCTGGAGGGGTTCAAGGGCAGGTTGGAGGGGGCTTGGAGCAACCTGGGCTGGTGGGAGGTGGCCCTGCCCAGGGCAGGGGGTTGGAACGAGATGATCTTTAAGGTCCCTTCCACCCAAACCATTGTATGATTCTATGATCCTATAAGAGTCCAGTTTTGGGCCCCCTACCATAAAAAAAGACATTGAGGTGCTGGAGCGGGTCCAGAGAAGGGCGACAAAGCTGGTGAGGGGTCTGGAGAATAAGTCTGATGAGGAGAGGCTGAGGGAGCTGGGGTTATTCAGCCTGGAGAAGAGGAGGCTGAGGGGAGACCTTCTTGCTCTCTCCAACTCCCTGAAAGGAGGGGGTAGAGAGATGGGGGTCGGTCTCTTTTCTCAAGTCACAGGCGACAGGACGAGAGGAAATGGCCTCAAGTTGCGCCAGGGGAGGTTCAGGCTGGATATTAGGAACAATTTTTTCCCTGAAAGGGTTCTCAGCCCTTGGACTGGGCTGCCCAGGGAGGGGGTTGAGACCCCATCCCTGGAGGTGTTCAAAAGCCGGGTTGATGTGGTGCTGGGAGGTCTGGTTTAGTGATGATGCTCCTTGTTTGTTGTGGGGGTGTCTATTTTTGTCAGTGAGGTTGACGGTTGGACAAGATGATCTTGAAGGTCCCTTCCAACCTAGAAGATTCTGGGATTCTGTAAATGCTGTTGAGTTCCCTCAGAGCCAGCCAAAGGGGCTGGGAGGTGGGTGAGGCAAGAAAGCATCTTCTCTGCTCTCAGAATGGACCCTCTTAGGAAATGGCTCAGATCTGCAGCCTGAATCCCCTGCCTTTCCATGATGCTTTTCTCACTGGTGGCATCTCCAGCAGGGAACATCCAGGGACTCAGACCAGCCTGGTTTGTTTTGTTTCAGGACATCATTCAGTTGCACGTCAGCTGCCCCTCTGACAAGGAAGAGGAAAAGTCCACCAAAGATGGGGCTGAGAAAGAAGAAAAAGAGAAGAACAAAGAAAAGGCACCAAGGAAAATGCTGTCTCGAGGTCAGGGGCTCGTTTGAACTGGGCAGGTCCTGTCTTACCTGCTTTTGAGGATTCTGCTGGCCAGGGGTGCAGTTGTTGGCAGAAGGGTGGTTGTCTCTGCTGATGACTGTACAGGAACACATCGTTTTTATAGCATCCATCTCTGGAGCAAAGCATGGGGAGGGAGGAGGAGGGATTATCTAGATTGGCACGTGCCCTAACAGCCTTGCAGGTTTCCTGCATAGTTATAGTGATTTTGGGTTTTTTTTTTAATGTGCAGATGCAAACCCAAGAAGGCACCCACTGTATAGACTCTTGCTTTCAGTCTAGATTTGATTTCATAAAACCTGCCACAGGTGGGAAGGTGTGAGGTTGCAAGGAGGTGAGCTAAGTTTCTGCTGTATGAGCCTGAATGTATGATTTTAGGGCAGAGAAATGGCTTAAAAAATACACATTTAATCAGGTGAGCAATTTGCACCTTAAATCCATGTACAGACAGCAATTCTGCGCTGGTGCACATTCGGTTTTGCTTACTGCTTTTTCTGCGATTATTTTTAAATTAAAAAGGGGAAGAACAGTTTCTTTAATTTTGAAATTAAAGAGGGGAAGAACAGGGACAGTGGGGCTGGCCAGGTAAATAGCTTGGCGGGGTCAAAAGGACAGAAGTTGCTTGAACAAAAGTGTGATGTATCACACTTAGAGGGGCCGCCTGCATGGAATATCCTGCGTGTGCTCTGAGTGGTTGGTTTTAGGGGCAGTTCCTTCCAAGAACTGCTCTGATCTCCCTCTCTGGCATCCTCCTCCTCCTCATGGGGCCTCGTGCTCATCCTGTAGGGTACGACCCTCCTGCTGCACCTTGGGGAGAGGGTCCGTGGTCCCCGTTGTACAGATTGAGAAACTTGGCCTAGAGGTTGCTGTCGGAGCTTGTGCTAGAAGCTGGCCTCGAGACTGGGTGATACTGGATCTCAACCAGTGCAGTCCTGTAACAGGGCAAGCTTTTCTTCCTCTCTTCCCATCATGACCAGTTGGTGCTGAGAATGGGGCTGAATTTCCTCTGGCAGCAGTGTGGGGAACATCATCCCCCACCCGTGTACCGAGACACACACCTCTGCCCTTTGGTCTGTTCTTTTTGCAGTGTTTTGTTAATTTGTTCTGCTGCTGTTGTTGTTTCAGATTCCAGCCAGGAATATACAGACTCCACTGGAATAGATTTGCATGAGTTTTTAGTAAATACACTGAAAAAAAACCCACGGTAGGTCCCTAGTCAGTAAAACAACTTGCTGATGGAGTGAAGGGAGAGAATACCTGGTGACCAATGCTTCTTTGATTAACTCTTAAACCCGTGGTGTTTCTGTGCATGTGTGTGTATGTATGTATGTATTCATGCATCTTGGGAGGAGGGGGGACTTAGAGCAACTACAGAAAGTGCCTGAAAGTGTGTTTTAGTTTTTGGAATTCAGAGAGCATCACTAGAGCTGGGGCAGTGTAGAAACAAAAAGCGCAACTGTAATTTTATATACTGCAGTCAATCAAAACACGTAATTGTGTGTTACAGAGAGAGAGAAAGAGGAAAAATAATTTGTTTGAATGCAAGCAGGAAAGAATCTTGATTGCTTTAAAAACCTTTCTATAAATGATTGTCAAATACCAACCCCTAAAGGAAATGCTGCTGTGTCAGTAATAAATGTAATCAAGCCAAATGCTGGCACAGGAATAGCAAAGCTGGAGTCTCTACCAGTGGAGCTTCCAGCAGAGCAGAGACTCAATATTACCAAAAGCCAAGCACTGTTAGCAAAACAACTACTTTAAATCAAAAAAAAAAAAGTCTGGCAATTAATTTGCTATAGATGAAAAAAATGTGGAGCTTTTTTAGTTCCTTCCTGTGGAAGGAAAATGTGGGAAACCTGGTTAATAGCGTCGCTTGCTCCAGGTATTTGTGACTTTTTCTCTGTGTCAGGGAGGTGGGGGCCAGGCAGGGAAAGTTGTGTTTCACTGTCTCTAAAAGCCCCCTTTTCCTTTTTCTTTTCTTACCAGGGATAGAATGATGCTACTAAAGTTAGAACAGGAGATTCTGGAATTTATCAGTGATAACAAGTAAGTGATCGTCAAGATTGTGTAAAGCAAAAGAGATCAAGATTGTGTAAAGCAAAAGAGATCTGCAACTTCCAGTTTAAGAATTTGGGCACCCAGGGGAGAAGGGGGTGTCTTTTGGGCACGCTGGTTACGAGGCCTCTTCTTTTGTCCATCCTCTGTCTCCTTTTGTCCATATACAAGGTTTCTGAGTATCATATCGACTGGATATCAGTTCTTTTAACACCATATCTGCTGTGAAGGAGATGGGGGCTGTTGTGCTTCTCTTCCTAGCGTAAATTGGGGGTGGAGAAACCAGGGGCAGGATTCACCTCCTAGAACTTGGAGATAGAAGAGGTGTCTGCAGCAGAGCTTGAAAACTTTATCTAACAGGATTAGAGAAGTCACAGTACGAGTACTAATTCTGGCTCCTGTTCCTGCTTAGAAACAAAGACGTGCATTTCTGCACAAGCTTGTCTTCTTTCAGGAAAGGCATGTTCAGCTGGAGCCCTTGGATCAGTCCAGCTCTGGCTGGGAGAGCAGTGTAAGCCCGTGCTCACACTTAGTGTGAAAAGCTGCACTTGTGTCACCACTAACTGCTTGGAATAGGTGGCACGGTCTGATCTGGGATCTGCTTAAGACATCTCTGGCCTTGATCTGCTGGAGGGTAGAGAGGCTCTGCAGAGAGATCTGGACAGGCTGGATGGATGGGCCGAGACCAACGGGATGAGGTTCAACAAGGCCAAGTGCCAAGTCCTGCCCTTGGGTCACACCAACCCCATGGCCCCTCCAGGCTGGGGGCAGAGTGGCTGGAGCTGCCTGGCAGATAAAGGACCTGGGGGTGTTGGTGGCCTGTGGGCTGAAGATGAGCCAGCAGTGTGCCCAGGGGGCCAAGAAGGCCACCAGCATCCTGGCCTGGATCAGGAACAGCGTGGGGAGTAGGGCCCGAGAGGTGATGGTCCCCCTGTACTGGGCACTGGTGAGGCCTCACCTTGAGTGCTGTGTCCAGTTTTGGGCCCCCTACCATAAAAAAGACATCGAGGTGCTGGAGCGGGTCCAGAGAAGGGCGACAAAGCTGGTGAGGGGTCTGGAGAATAAGTCTGATGAGGAGAGGCTGAGGGAGCTGGGGGTGTTCAGCCTGGAGAAGAGGAGGCTGAGGGGAGACCTTCTTGCTCTCTCCAACTCCCTGAAAGGAGGGGGTAGAGAGATGGGGGTCGGTCTCTTCTCTCAAGTCCCAGGCGACAGGACGAGAGGAAATGGCCTCAAGTTGCACCAGGGGAGGTTCAGGCTGGATATTAGGAGAAATTTTTTCCCTGAAAGGGTTCTCAGCCCTTGGAATGGGCTGCCCAGGGAGGGGGTTGAGGCCCCATCCCTGGAGGTGTTCAAAAGCCGGGTTGATGTGGTGCTGGGAGGTCTGGTTTAGTGATGATGCTCCTTGTTTGTTGTGGGGGTGTCTATTTTTGTCAGTTAGGTTGACGGGTGGACAAGATGATCTTTGAGGTCCCTTCCAACCTAGAAGATTCTGTGATTCTGTGATTATCATTGTCTGTTTCAAAGCCTTCTGCATTCTAATGCTTTCTCCTCTTTTCTCAGCAATCAGTTCAAGAAGTTCCCTCAGATGACCTCGTACCACAGGATGCTGTTGCACCGAGTGGCTGCCTACTTTGGCATGGATCATAACGTTGACCAAACTGGGAAGGCAGTCATTATCAACAAGACCAGTAACACACGAATGTAAGGGGGAGGGAGAACAACTGGGCATCCCCGTCCCTTCCCTACGTGGTGCTACGTGACCCCCAGACGTGGTCCAGAGCAGGCTGGATTCCACATGATGGTTTTTTTTGCCTCCATAAGAAGGGCAGGTCCCTTCTCTAAGAGAGAATAATCCTTCACTTCCAGTCCTAAGTGTATGTATTTGCAAGCTCTTCCTAGTTCTCTGTAATTCTCAGCTCTTGTTGCCATCAGACAGAGAGATTTAACCAACTTTGCACACCCTCTCGCTCCTGGCAAAGCAGTGGTTTTATGAAGATGGTTCTATGCCCATTTTTGCCCTTCTAACAATGTCTGGTTCTTCCTGCAGCCCTGAGCAGAGGTTCTCTGAGCACATCAAAGATGAGAAGAATGCAGAGTTCCCCCAGAGGTTTATCCTGAAACGAGATGATACCAGCATGGACCGGGATGATAATCAGGTAAGGGGTGGCAATGTGTTATTTGGATACCTTGTGGAAGTCAAACCCAACTTCTCTAAGATGAGAACTCCTAAATTTCTCTTGGGTTTCCTGCAGTAACCTTCTTTAATAGAAGCTTCCACCCCATGCAAGCAGCAGCATCTAGATATATCATGAAAACTTTCCAAAGTGGTGTGGAATGTGTGAAGAATTTGTGTGGGTTCTATGGAGAGTACTTTTCTGTACCCTGAATATTGACTGGTGGCTGGGCCAGGCTTTAAGGTGAAGCCTTTTGCTGAGGTTTCCTTGGAAATGCCCTGGAGCTAAGTGTGGCCAAGCAGCTCTCCCACCCCTCCCCGGGGCTTGCAGCTGTGGAGTTGTCAGGACTGGAAGGAAATCATGGGCAAAATGAACCATTTTGAGCTCAGCAGCATTGCCAGGTGTCGGAGCCAAAACCCCTCCTGAGTCTCTGGCTGCCTTTGGGCTGTCACAGGTGACTTCTTCATCTGTGGCTGGTTTCCCAGCGTGTCAGACAGAAGCTGGAATGTCAAAAAGGGGGCAAGACACAGGAGACCTCTTCACCAGGGATCTATCTCGTGCTCTTTGCTCTTGTAGCTCCCATCTTTACGTCGCCCCAACACTTCCCTGTCCCTTGCTTTGGGTCATGTTTCTGAGGTCATCAGGATGGGGAGCTGGTCCCTGCAATGGGTGGCAGTGTCTGGTTTCCCCGTGGTGGCACTCTGCAGGTGTTGCAGCTGCCCAGAAGCACAGGATCTGTGACAGAGCAGGAGTTTGCTCTGCTGGTGTGTGCCCCAACGAGTGGCCTTTTAGCTTGTGACCCCTGGGAACAGACTGTGATGTCCCTGGTCTGTCCCTTCCAAATCAGGCAGAGTTCAGGCAGGGTGCTTGGGCTTGATCCAGGAGGTTGAGCACACTAAGACCTCCAGGATGTTCATCCCTAGACATAAGGTGTCCAGAAGGTAGGTTTAAAGGATGTCGTTGCACCCAGGCATCACTCACACACTCCATAATCCACATCCACTTTACGCCGCTACGTAAAAACCACTGACTGCGCCCTCTGCTCCCACTGGCAACTGCTGACCCTCTGAGTTGTGTTTGTCCCCTCAGATCAGACTCCCCTTGCAGGATGGGAGAAGGAGCAAATCTATAGAAGAGCGAGAGGAAGAGTATCAGCGGGTCAGGGAGCGGATATTTGCACGAGAGGTAAGCTTGGATGACTCACTTGCCATTGGGACATTGTCCAGGTGTCCTTGAGTATGCTAAGAGGTCAGATCTCGTTGCCTTTTCTACAAATTTCCCAATGCTGTTGGTATCTACCATTGAATTCCAGCTCCTAACAAAGATGTCTAAGACGTTGAGATAGAAAAGACACACCTCCAGACACTCCCCAGCCTGCTCCCTCCCTAAATTCCCTGTTTCGAGGGGCAGTAGATGTTGGGGGGACTGGCAGAGGAGGTGGTTTTGCTCCTTGCTGCCCAGCAAGATGATAAGCTCACACAATGGCATTTCTGGGATGAGAAACAAATCAATAGATGAATGAGAAAGAAGCAGCAGCTGCCTCTCTGGTGCTGCAGCTTCGACCTCCTGACAAGCCATGCCAGCCTTGGAGCACCAGGCAGGGCTCTTCACAGGATGAACCTGGGCAGTGTGTTTAATGTCTTTCTTATGAAGTGTCCAGCTTGTTGCTTCCTTGAAACCTCTGCTCCCTCCATGGAAGTCCCCTAAGGTGGAGCTGTGTTCCTTGCTTAGAGAGGCCGCTGTGCTCTGTGGCATTGGGTACTGTCTGCCAGCTGGAGGCAGCTCCCCGTGCTGTGCCAAGCAGCAAAGGATGGAGTCGGGGAGGATTCCAAGTGCCCATCTGCCACGGATCACCTTCAAAGTCCAGGTCCTTGCCTGCTGCTTTTGAGCATCTTGGGGATGAGGCCTTTCATCTGTCCTCATGGGAATTGCCATGTGCCTGTCCAAGGAGGATGTCCTGGCAGCCACTG
Source organism: Calidris pugnax (assembly GCF_001431845.1). Lineage (NCBI taxonomy): Eukaryota > Metazoa > Chordata > Aves > Charadriiformes > Scolopacidae > Calidris > Calidris pugnax. The sequence goes on from NW_015091144.1 coordinate 196,545, forward strand.
GCCCATGTCAGGTCACCAGGCTTCAGCTGATGCTCTCTGGCCAGTTGGAACACCCTGGAGGTGTTCAAAAGCCGGGTTGATGTGGTGCTGGGAGGTCTGGTTTAGTGATGATGCTCCTTGTTTGTTGTGGGGGTGTCTATTTTTGTCAAATTGAGGTTGACGGTTGGACAAGATGATCTTGAAGGTCCCTTCCAACCTAGAAGATTCTGTGATTCTGTGCTCATGGACTTGTCTCACACAGACAGGCCCAAAGCCACCCAGATGCAGCAGTAGCTCTGCTGATGGGCATGTACTTACCTTTGCTCTGTGTTCATGGGCTCGGTCAGTGCTTTGTCCCCAACTTCCAGAGGCAGTGGTGATGGTCACCAGGGTAGGCTGGCCTGGTTTTGAGCCCTCTTGCCTTTTTTTTCATGGCTCTGATAATTGTGCCTGCGTTGAGCAAATAAATAAGGCCCCTTGGACATCTGGCCTTGATTGTTCCATTGTCGAAGCTGCCACCAAAACTGCCTTAGAGCAATGAAGTGGGGAGTCAAGGACTCAGATTTGCAAACTCTTGAGAGGTCACTGGTATCAGGAGAAGTTCCTGATGGGCCTGGATGGAGACCCACATGGGACTGGTGTGCAGAAAGCTCAGCAAGACCCCTGAGTCCCCATGGAACTGGTGCACAAACATGTCCGAGTCCCATCCTGTTAGTGCTTTGCTCCTTTTTGCTTTGAATTTGCCCGGGTTTGATGCTTTCAAAGTTACTAAGTCTCTCTTTTCTTCCATCTCCATGTCTTTTCTGTACTTCCAGACTGGCCAGAATGGATATCTCGCTGACAGCAGGTTAGTACTGTTTAGCAGACACTATTTGTATCTCTGCCTTTCTCTTCGGAGAGAGAATCTCTATAATGATGCTTTTTTCTGATGTTAACCGACAGAATCTCCAAAGAAGGCTTTTCTTCTAGTTCTCACAAACGGAGGCAGATTTTTAGGTATCTCTGTGTGACTTATTTTGTACATTGTCCTGCTGAGTAAGTTTGCCCCATGCATGGCTGCTTTGTGAAGTTATTGAAGTTGTATTTTTTGCAACATCGGTTCCTGAGTCCTTTTTTTTGCTGATTCATCAATTAAAACAGAGGGGTGGAACATGGGAATGGCAGGGAGGAATGGGAAAACCAGAGGATTCCAGCAGTTTTCAAACCTTTCTGCCTCGTTTCCCAAAAAGGTAGGAAAGCCCCTGCCCTCACAGTGACAGGGTTGACATCCACTTCAGGTGGGGTTCTCCCTAATCCCTGATTATAAAGGGATATTCCTTAATGAAGTGGCTCAGGCTTCCATGTCAACCAGAGTGGGCTGCAGAGGGCACTGGGAACATGTTTGAGCAGAATTTTCTTATTAAGTAGTTTTCATGTGGATGAAAGGGTTGGAAGGATGGAGCTAAGCCTGGTGCAGACCTAGCACCCACCCAGCTGCAGGAGGCTGCTGGAGCTCTGAGGATAAAGAACAAGATAAAAATGGACAGGCTCTTGCACCTCTTCTGCTCTCATTTAAGAGCCAAAGCTCTAGAGATGAAGCAACTCTGGGTCTGAACAGGGCAGGAGGATCTGAGCAAGGGTAGGAACAGCTTTGCCCCCTCCTCGTGGCTCAGGCTGTCCTTGGAGGGTCACCGTCGTGGAAAACGAAGTGTCCTCAGCACAATTCTGGTGAGACCTCACCTGGAGTCTTGTGTGCAGGTCTGGAGCCCTCAATAGAAGAAGGACATGGACCTGATGGAGAGGGTCCAGAGGAGGGCCACGAGGATGATGAGGGGGATGGAGCACCTCTGCTGCGAGGACAGGCTGAGGGAGCTGGGGTTGTTCAGCCTGGAGAAGAGGAGGCTCCGGGGAGACCTAAGAGCAGCCTTCCAGTACCTGAGGGGGGGCTACAGGAAGGCTGGGGAGAGCCTGTTTAGAAAGGGCTGCAGTGACAGGACGAGGGGCAATGGCTTCAAGCTGGAGGGGAACAGATTGAGACTGGAGATGAGGAGAGGGTTCTTCACTGGGAGGGTGGTGGAGCACTGGGACAGGTTGCCCAGGGAGGTGGTTGAGGCCCCTTCCCTGGAGATATTCAAGGGGAGGCTGGATGGGGCAACCTGGTCTAATTGGGGGTGTCCCTGCTGACTGCGGGGGGGTGGGACGAGATGCCCTTTGGAGGTCCCTTCTGGCCTGGGCAATTCTATGATTCTATGACTGTGTCCTGGAGCTCGTGTGTGGTGGTGGCGTTGAAGGCAGGAGCTATAGTTTTCAGCTCAACCCTGGGGTTGTAGTAAAACTCACTCAGCAAGTGGCAAAAAAAGAAAAATTTGTTGATGTGTTTGCAGCTTTAGGAGCTGAGCTGCAGCCAGGGCTGCGCCAGGAGCTTTTCTGACTCTTGTGCCCAGTCCCTGAAGAGAGGGACTTCGTGGTTCCTGTAGTGGGGAGAGGGAGAATGTGTGGGTCTCAGGACCATTTTGAGCTCTGGACAGAGATAGAGAAGCTCTTGAGGAGATCAGGGTTCCCTCAGTGGTGGTGCTGGAGATGATGGCTGTGTAAAGCCACAGACTTACTGCCCTCAAGCCCAGAATTTGGGGAGACACAGCACCTGTCTTGCTTGCTTGGAAGCCCTCTGTTCGTGCTGCTGCAGCACAGATCTGATTCCAGGGAGCTCTCTGCTGGTGGACACGCTTGGAGACAGGCTGTAGTCTGTCAACCCCAGGCAGCGCTACAGGCTGGGGGCAGAGGGGCTGGAGCTGGCCGGGAGAAAAGGACCTGGGGGTGTTGGTTGACAGTCGGCTGAAGATGAGCCAGCAGTGTGCCCAGGTGGCCAAAAAAGTCACCAGCATCCTGGCCTGGATCAGGAACAGCGTGGGGAGTAGGGCCCGAGAGGTGATTGTCCCCCTGTACTGGGCACTGGTGAGGCCCCACCTTGAGTACTGTGTCCAGTTTTGGGCCCCCTACCATAAAAAAGCCATTGAGGTGCTGGAGCGGGTCCAGAGAAGGGCAACAAAGATGGTCCGGAGGGGTCTGGAGAATAAGTCTGATGAGGAGAGGCTGAGGGAGCTGGGGGTGTTCAGCCTGGAGAAGAGGAGGCTGAGGGGAGACCTTCTTGCTCTCTGCAAATCCCTGAAAGGAGGGGGTAGAGAGATGGGGGTCGGTCTCTTTTCTCAAGTCCCAGGCGACAGGACGAGAGGAAATGGCCTCAAGTTGCGCCAGGGGAGGTTCAGGCTGGATATTAGGAACAATTTTTTCCCTGAAAGGGTTCTCAGCCCTTGGAATGGGCTGCCCAGGGAGATGGTTGAGGCCCCATCCCTGGAGGTGTTCAAAAGCCGGGTTGATGTGGTGCTGGGAGGTCTGGTTTAGTGATGATGCTCCTTGTTTGTTGTGGGGGTGTCTATTTTTGTCAGTTATGTTGACGGTTGGACAAGATGATCTTGAAGGTCCCTTCCAACCTAGAAGATTCTGGGATTCTGTGATTCTGTAAGGAAGGGGAATGGAAGGAAAGGCATGGCTGAAGCTGTAGGGCAGTGCTGTCCGAGAGCAGGGGGTGTGGTGTGCCTGGAGTTTGGAGAGCATTTGTAGAAAAAGCAGAACTTTTTGGCTTAGCAGTAATCAGCTTGAGAGGGGTCTGGGGTCTCAGGGAACCAGAGTGTCCAGCTGAGTCAGAAGAGAGGCCGTGACGTGCCCCTTCCCCACACACACAAATGCTCTGGACATCACCAGGAGCTGCCTTTGGAGTTTAGGTTGGAAAGAGCCCAAGAGCTCGTTAGGTCAATTGTCATTTGGGGTTTGAGGCTGCACAGGCCAATTCCTTCACCTCTTGAGGGATATAACCATTGGACTGATGTTCCAAGAGATGTATCTTCTTTGACTCTCACATGCTCTCAGCAGCCCAGGGCATAACCTCAGAAGTTCCTTCCCAGCCTATTTTTTTTCCTCCAAGACTGTGTGGAGCTGCTGCCAGGTTCAGCACGAACATCTCTTCCAGGGTTGTCTTCCTCACCGTTCCGCTCTGGTGAAGGCCCAGGAACCTGTTATGGTGCTTATGATCCTTAGCTGGGCTGATAAACCAGGCTCACTGCTTGGGATGTTTCCCTGATACTCCCTAAAATCCTGCTGTGGCCAGACCTGGCCTGGGGCTAAGGGAGGGTGATGAGTGGGAGCCCAGCTCTGGGCACAGCCATGTCCCAGTTCCAACTGGGCAGAAAACCTCACCAGGGCTGGTGTGGAGAGCGGCCTCGCAAGATCTTCATCAGCCTTGTCTCAAGGGGGGATCTGATCAATGCCTAGAAATACTTAAAGGGTGGGTGTCAAGAGGATGAGGCCAGTCTTTTTTCAGTGGTGCCCAGTGACAGGACAAGAGGAAATGGGCACCAACTTGAACGTAGTAAGTTCCATCTAAACATGAGGAGGAACTGCTTTACTTTGAGGGTGGCAGAGCCCTGGAACAGGGCCTGGGCAACCTGCTCTAAGAGGACCTGCTCTGGCAGGGGGGTTGGACTAGATGATCTCCAGAGGTCCCTTCCGACCCCATATCATTCTGTAATTCTGTAATTCTGTTAAAAGCTCCCTGTTCTGAGACAGGGAGGGCTTTAGCAAGGGATGGTGCTCTTCCCCTGCTGGCATCTCTTCCAAGCTGGGATCTGGCTGGGGAAAAGGGGCCAGGAGCCAGGTCTGATGGAAGATCAGCAGTGGCTGGGTCTCCACAGTGCATGCCCAAGAAATGTGTGAGCCAGGGTGTGTGTTGGCTGTCACATCCCTCTACCAAGTGCCACCGTGCTGTGTCACGGTGCCTGGGCTCACCAGCCTGGTGTGGTGGCACCGATGCAGGTCCTGCTGCTGCCCCTCTCCATGGGGAGGTGCCTTCTAACTCCTTTGGGTCTCTGCAGGGGCAACCGGGACAGTTTGAACCGGGCCTCGGGCAGCCGCCAGAGCAGCACAGAGAGTGAGATAAAGTCCCTGGAGCCTCGGCCCTGGAGCAGCACGGACTCAGATGGCTCCATCCGCAACCTGCGACCACCAGTTACCAAAGCCAGCAGCTTCAGTGGCATCTCCATCCTGACACGGGGGGACAGCATCGGGAGTAGCAAAGGCAGCACCGCCAGCAGAACGTCCCGGACAGGTACGGTACTAGTTTCCCTGCACACTTTCTGCCAAAGGAAGGAAATGATTAAAAATTTTTACACTAAAAGGGTTATTAAGCATTGGAATGGGCTGCCCGGGGAGGTGGTGGAGTCGCTATCCCTGGAGGTATTTAAAAGACAGGCAGATGTGGTGCTTAGAGATATGATTTGGTGGTGGGTTGTGTCAGCGTTGGGTTGATGGTTGGACTCGATGATCTGAATGGTCCCTTCCAACCTCAGCAATTGTATGATTCTGTGAAAGGGAACCTGGCAGACATCATCTGTGTCCATATTGTGTCCAGTTTTGGGCACCTCAAGACAAGAGAGATATCAAGGTGCTGGAGTGAGTGCAGAGGAGGGCAACGAAGCTGGTGAGGGGGCTGGAAAACAAATCGTCTGAGGAGCGGCTGAGGGAGTTGGGACTGTTTAGTGTGAGGAAGAGGAGGCTGAGGGGAGACCTCATCACTCTCTACAACTTCATGAAAGGACACTGTAGAGAGGTTGGTGCTGGTCTCTTCTCACAGGTAATTAGTGACAGAAGGAGAGGGAACGGCTTCAAGCTCCAACAGGGGAGGTTTAGATTGACCATTAGGAAGGAATTTTTCACCCAAAGAGTGGTCGGGCGTTGGAAGAGGCTGCCCAGGGAGGGGGTGGAGTCCCCATCCCTGGCTGTGTTGAAGGGCCGTTTAGATGCAGTGCTGAGGGACATGGTGTAGGGGAGGACTTTGTAGAGTAGGGGAGATGGTTGGACTCAATGATCCCAAGGGTCTCTTCCAACCTGGACCATTCTATGAATCTATGATCTTCAGGCTGGGGGACCGTGGCTCATGATGCTCTGGTCAGTGGCTCTGGTTAAAATTGGACATGGTTGGCATCATCTGAATGTGTTTGGTACCTGGGCGGGTGTGTACCAGTTGGTTCATCATCTGCTTTTTCAATACTCACCGTCACATCTTCTTTCTCTTTAGTAGAGTTATCTAAGACAAAGTACATTGTTTAGTCCCATGGACTTGACCCTGGAACTTGAGCTACCAATTTTCTGTTGTTTTCTCTCTCCTGCTGTGGTACACCTTATGTTGCCTTTCCTGTCTGCTCCTCAGAATCCCTCAGAGCCCTAAGGAGACTTAGTCAGAGGGAACCATCTGGCACTTTTCCTTGCTTTCCAACAAAGGAGATCCAAGGAAGGGTGTCACCAATTAGTCCTATCTCATCAGACACACATTCTACCTCATCAGACAAAGATTGTGTTAGTTGGGATCTGCCTACGATGTTCTCTCAAAATGATTCACTATAGTCCTGAGAGCAAACATCACAGCAGGGAGCTGGGCCTGCAGCTTCTCAGGAGCTGTTGAATGGAGCTCTGGAGTCCTTAGCACAGGAAGGGTATGAACCTGTTGGAATGGGTCCAGAGGAGGCCACGGAGATGCTGGGAGGGCTGGAGCCCCTCTGCTGGGAGGGGGTGCTGAGAGAGTTGGGGGGGTTCAGGCTGGAGAAGAGAAGGCTCCAGGGAGACCTTAAGAGTCCCTTCCAGTCCCTAAAGGGGCTCCAGGAAAGCTGGGGAGGACTCTTGATGAGGGAGGGGAGTGATGGGATGAGGGGGAAGGGTTTGACACTGAAAGAGGGGAGATTTAGGTGAGATTTCAGGAAGAACTTCTTTGGTGTGAGGGTGGTGAGAGCCTGGCCCAGGTTGCCCAGAGAAGCTGTGGCTGCCCCATCCCTGGAGGGGTTCAAGGGCAGGTTGGAGGGGGCTTGGAGCAACCTGGGCTGGTGGGAGGTGTCCTGGGGTTTGGAGCTGTTTTAATGTCCAAACGTTCTGTGATTCTGTGGTGATTCCATGACTTCCCTGGGTTGGAAGAGACCTTGAAGATCATCCAGTCCATCCATCAACCCACCACTGCCCAACCCACCACTGCCCCATGGCCCTCAGCACCGGCTTTTAGATCCCTCCAGGGAGGGTGTTTGGGGAGTGGAGCCACAGGACGAGGGGGAAGGGTTTTCAACCAAAAAATGGGAGATTGAGATGAGATCTCAGGGAGAACTTCTTCCCTGTGAAGGGTGGTGAGAGCCTGGCCCAGGTTGCCCTGAGAAGCTGTGGCTGCCCCATCCCTGGAGGGGTTCAAGGCCAGGTTGGATGGGGCTTGGAGCAACCTGGTGTGGTGGGAGGTGTCCCTGCCCAGGGCAGGAGGGTTGGAACTAGATGGTCTTCAAGGTCCCTTCCAACCCAAACCATTTTATGATTCTGTGAATACAGCTCAAGGTTTCAGGAGCACCAACAGGAATTAGGATCACAAATCTCTTTGCCTGCTTCAGATCAGATCTTCCTTTTCTGTCTGGGTAACACAAAGGCCAACCCGTGCACGGAGAACGTTGTGGGGCATCACTGGTGATCTCTTACTGACCACAGGTTCTCCAGGGGACATGTGCTGCACTCTGCAGGGCACCAGCCTGTCTATGGGTCCTTGATTTTCACCTGACTGCTTGTGGAAGAGGCAGCAGAGGGCTTTTCTCTCGTTTTAATGATCCATTGATAACTGAAGAACCCCACAGTCACTGGTTCCAATTGCTGTGTGATATCAATGAGCAAATTCCAGCATTATTCCACTGTCTGGCTTCCTCCATCCTCGTGAGTGGGTGGCAGGTCCCCAAATGCTCTAGAGCTGTCGTTTTACTGGGGAGAGAAGGCAGACTGGTGCTTGTGGGTGATTGGACTTCTCCACAAGAATCTTTTCAAATCAAATGGATGGATCTCAAAGGCCACCAGGCTGCTGATCCAGTGCCTGGGCTGGTTTTGAAAACCACACAGTCATCTTTGCAGTTTGGAGGTGCCCACATCATCTCTTAGGACCCTGTTTTCATTGTGCTCAGGGCTGCATTTATTCTGATTATTGCAACCACCTCCAGGACTGATTCATCAGCTGATGGGAGCAGTTATTTGCAGATCTGTCCCAGCCATGTGCAAAGCAAAGCAAGAGAGGATCTGCTTTTTTTTTTTGCTCTTTCTGTATTTTTCCTCCAGGTCTCCCCTGGGAACAGAAGCCAATTGCTCTTAAGGCTTCGTATAATGGCAAGTGATTAGAAATGTCCTGGGGGAGGGAAAAAAAAAGAAAAGGCAAAGGAATTTTCACTTGGGGAAACACCACCCTCCCAATCTTCATATTTATTCAGGGGGGAAGTGCTTAGGACTCGGGGTCTGGGGCTCTTTCCCCATCTCAGCATCTCCCTGGGCAACTGTCAGTGAAATATTTCCTTCTCTGCAGCACGTGGCTGATGATGGAGACCCCTCCTTAGCAGAATGCCTGAAGATCAGCTGTTGAAATGCAGTAGATCAGAGGAGGAATTCGTTAAATAGCAGCTACTGGGCATCAAGCAGGAGTTTCACAGCCCTTTTATTTCTGGAAGTGAAACTGAAATACCAAGGAGAGCACTTCCCAGCTGGGTGCCCTGCAGCTTGTATCCAACTCCTTCCTAACAATTTTTCCTGCCATGGGAAGGAATTGCTTCCTTCACCCCCCCCCCCCCCCAGGCTTTTTACTCAAAAGATGTGCGTGTGCTGGGTCTGTGTGGCCATCAAATAAGATTTCCTCACTCCCCCCTCTCTTCTGGGCAAGTGATGACATATTATTCAGATCGTGATGAGGAATTAGTGTGTGAGAGGGGCCGTGCCGAGCTGCAGAGCTGAGCTGGGACTGGGAACAGCCCTCCAGCTTCTCCCCACAGACTGGTTTATGATACTGCCTCCCTCTTTTTGTAATCTCTGTCTGATACTGGGGTGGAGACCCCTTCTCCAGGTAGGTGCCACTGTTCACAGCCGTGTTCCTCTGCCCAGCAGAAGGCCCGTGGCGTTTATAGAAGGCCCTGACTTTTGCCAGGTGCTTTCCACACGAGGCAGAGAGGGCACATCCCTCCAAAGAATCAATTTTTACCACCACCAGCATCTGCCCCATCCCATGAGCAGGGGCTGGTTGGGTTTGTCCTACGAGCCTGGCATTGGCCTTTTCATTTCCTGCAGTTCTGAGTGATGAGCTGAAAGTTTACACAAACAGCAACTACGTGTAATCCCTCCTTTAGAGGTGGATGATCTGAAGAACAGGAAGAAGAAGTTATTTGGCTAAGATAGCATTCAGCAGGTCAAGGGAGGTCATCCTGCCCCTCTGCTCTGCACTGGGGAGGCCACAACTGGAATCCTGCATCCAGTTCTGGGCTCCCCAGTTCAAGAGGGACAGGGAACGACTGGAAAGAGTCCAGCGAAGGGCAACGAAGATGATTCAAGGATTGGAGCATCTCCCTTATGAGGAGAGGCTGAAAGAGCTGGGACTCTTTAGTCTGGAGAAGAGAAGACTGAGGGGAGACCTTATTAATGGTGACAAGTATCTCAAGGGAGGGTTGAAGGAGGAGGGAGCCAGACTCTTTTCAGTGGTTCCCAGTGAGAGGACAAGGGGCAACGGGCACAAGTTGGACCAGAAGAGGTTCCACTCAAATCTGAGGAGAAACTTCTTCACGGTGAGGGTGGCAGAGCCCTGGAAGAGGCTGCCCAGGGAGGGTGTGGAGTCCCCTTCCTTGGAGATTTTCAAGACCCTCCTGGATGCTCCTGAGTAACGTGCTCTGACAAGCTCTGGGCAATCCTGCTTCAGCAGGGGAGTTGGACTAGATGGTCTCTATGGTCCCTTCCAACTCTAAAAATTCAGTGAAATTCAGTGAAATACCTGGGAGCTGTGGGTGGGCACTGCTGGGTAGGTTGTCCATGAAGAATGAGGGTGCTGGGTTGGGGTCAGAGAAGGGAGCACGCTCTTGGGAATAAGGTGGCAACACGTGGCCATGGTCTGCAACAAGGATTTCATCGTGGTCTTCCCTGCGTGGGGCAGGAGAAGGTTCTCTGACCTGCTGGGGGGGGTCAGTGTGTGCACATGGACGTGGAGAGGGGAGTCCTGGGGATGTTAACACCTTGGTTTGCTGTGAAGCAGAGGCAAAGCAGGGATTTGGCTGCTCACCCTCTCCCCCGTGGAAGCTCCCATGTGGACAGCAGATAATGCCAACTGCCCGTTGGATCTACCAGGATCTGCCCACCCCATCAACAAATGAAATGTTCTTCTCTCCCACATACCAATCCTACCATGCCTTTCTCTATTCAAGGTTTGGTACTAGGTGCCCCTGAAGCTTGCAGCCAACCCCCTTCTTCACAGCCCAGCCGTGGCCTCCTGCCCTGCGCAGCCCAGCAGCCTCAACCACAGCCACCCCAACAGCCACCACCGCAGCCCCAAGGACTTCCACCCGCAGCCCAGCAGCAGCCAGCCATGAGCAACCACCTCATGTCCCAGGTGAGTCGCTGGGAAGGGCTGGGGGAAGCCCCTTGGGCACACGGGTGGGAGGCAGAAGCAGAACCATCACACACTCAGGGTGGTCTGGACTCAATGCTTGCCCAGTGGGTTTGGGGTGTCTCCTCACCCTTGCTGCCTGTTTGGGAGTGACAGTCCCTCTGTGCTGTTGGCAGAGGAGAATATTGAGTGGGAGGAGGTTGGGGGCCTAGTGGTGCCTGAATATCACACTGTGTGACATCTCAACGTGCCGGCCTCTTCCGTATCTGCTCAGGTGATTGTCCCCCTGTACTCGGCACTGGTGAGGCCTCACCTTGAGTACTGTGTCCAGTTTTGGGCCCCCAACCATAAAAAAGACATCGAGGTGCTGGAGCGGGTCCAGAGAAGGGCGACAAAGGTGGTGAGGGGTCTGGAGAATAAGTCTGATGAGGAGAGGCTGAGGGAGCTGGGGGTATTCAGCCTGGAGAAGAGGAGGCTGAGGGGAGACCTTCTTGCTCTCTCCAACTCCCTGAAAGGAGGGGGTAGAGAGATGGGGGTCGGTCTCTTTTCTCAAGTCACAGGCGACAGGACGAGAGGAAATGGCCTCAAGTTACACCAGGGGAGGTTCAGGCTGGATATTAGGAAAAAATTTTTCACCAAAAGGGTTCGCAGCCCTTGGAATGGGCTGCCGAGGGAGGTGGTTGAGGCCCCATCCCTGGAGGTGTTCAAAAGCCGGGTTGATGTGGTGCTGGGAGGTCTGGTTTAGTGATGATGCTCCTTGTTTGTTGTGGGGGTGTCTATTTTTGTCAGTTAGGTTGATGGTTGGACAAGATGATCTTGAAGGTCCCTTCCAACCTAGAAGATTCTGTGAATCTGCTCAGGCCAGCAGCCCTCCTGGGAAGGGATCTGTAGCCCTTTCCTGCCTGGCAGGGTTATGGTCTGGAACCAGTTGCCCTCCTGGTTGAGGGACAGTCAAAAGTTAGTTGGGTTTGAGCTCTCAGTGCTGAAATCCCATGACTGATCACCTGGGGAGACCTGGAACTGCCCAGGTGTATTCTCCAGACCTTCCGAAGTTAAACCCAAGTGATGTTCCACAGCCTGCGGGGCTGTTTCTGAGGATGGAGCCCTCTTTTTTGTCATTCCTACATACTTTATTCTGCTCCTGAGGCTGTAAAGCCACAGCACAAGAGCTGCCCCTGTGTCACTGCGGTTCTGGGGAAGGGGTTGGAGCCAGCCCTGGAGGGCACGTTTGGGGAGCAGAGCGTGTTCAGCGGGTGCAGAGCTGGGGACCAGGTCCTCAGAACCTTCCCATCCTGCCCCATTTCGAGCAGCGTGTCCGTGCTGGTCCTTGGCCAGGCTCTGAGTTTTATAGGGATCCTTTCTGGTGTGTCATCTCATAGTTATGGTGTCTCCTACAGCAAAGAACTCCAAATTACACTAGAGGAGGTTCTCAAGATCCAACTGGACAGGGAGGGTGTTACATAATCTGATCAAGGCTCCCTTTGCCATGAAAGGTTGGACCAGATCATCCTCCGAGGTCCCTTTCAACCTGGGCTGTTGTATCATTCGAAGTGTTTTCGATGGGATGGGATGGGATGAGGAAACAAGCTTCCTCAAACAGCTTTCACTGGAGATACCACGAGCAGCTCTGTGCTGTCTCCATTAAGACAGGGGGAGTTTGTAGTTCCCAGACTCTGGACTGGCTCCAGGTTTGTGGATCTGTTTGCCAGAAGATACTGAGACTCAGCCTGGAGAAGAGGAGGCTGAGGGGAGACCTTCTTGCTCTCTCCAACTCCCTGAAAGGAGGGGGTAGAGAGGTGGGGGTCGGTCTCTTTTCTCAAGTCACAGGCGACAGGACGAGAGGAAATGGCCTCAAGTTGCGCCAGGGGAGGTTCAGGCTGGATATTAGGAACAATTTTTTCACTGAAAGGGTTCTCAGCCCTTGGAATGGGCTGCCCAGGGAGGTGGTTGAGGCCCCATCCCTGGAGGTGTTCAAAAGCCGGGTTGATGTGGTGCTGGGAGGTCTGGTTTAGTGATGATGCTCCTTGTTTGTTGTGTGGGTGTCTATTTTTGTCAGTTAGGTTGACGGTTGGCCAAGATGATCTTGAAGGTCCCTTCCAACCTAGAAGATTCTGTGATTCTGTGATTCAAGGGAAAGGTCTTCGTTCTACAGATGAGGTGTTTCCCTGAGTTCAGTGCTAAGGCTCACAGGAGTGTCTGTCTGGAGCTGGGAGTGGAGCTGGAGCACGGCACGGGATGGAGCAGGGTGCCCTGGGTGGGAGGTTTGAACACACAGGATGCTTCTGGAGCTCGTGCAGGATCACTGTGTCTTGCGGGATCTTACTTTGGATCTTCCACTGTTTGGCTGTTCTGATGGAGCCCTCAATAGAAGAAGGACATGGACCTGATGGAGAGGGTCCAGAGGAGGGCCACGAGGATGATGAGGGGGATGGAGCACCTCTGCTCCGAGGACAGGCTGAGGGAGCTGGGGTTGTTCAGCCTGGAGAAGAGGAGGCTCCGGGGAGACCTAAGAGCAGCCTTCCAGTACCTGAGGGGGGGCTACAGGAAGGCTGGGGAGAGCCTGTTTAGAAAGGGCTGCAGTGACAGGACGAGGGGCAATGGCTTCAAGCTGGAGGGGAACAGATTGAGACTGGAGATGAGGAGAGGGTTCTTCACTGTGAGGGTGGTGGAGCACTGGGACAGGTTGCCCAGGGAGGTGGTTGAGGCCCCTTCCCTGGAGATATTCAAGGGGAGGCTCGATGGGGCAACCTGGTCTAGTTGGGGGTGTCCCTGCTGACTGCGGGGGGGTGGGACGAGATGCCCTTTGGAGGTCCCTTCCGGCCTGGGCAATTCTATGATTCTATGATTCTATGGTTTAGATCCTTGAAAATTCTTTTTTCATGGGTTTGACTGTTGGTGAAAGGTCTGAACCATGTGCACACACCTTCTGTTTCACTGGAGGTCAAATCAAGTGATCAAAAACCCAATCCAGTGCTGACCATTACAGGTTGGGTGCCCAGAGGTGCTTGAATTAGGGGTTGTCATAAAGAGGCAGCAGCAGGTTCTCCCGGTGACAAAGTGAGAGGGGTCACTCCAAAAAGCAAGAGTGAAGAAAAGACATTACCAGCAGGAGAAGCCAAGAAGCTCTTCAGAGAGAGCTGGGAGTGGGCCAGACACAAAGGTGGTGCTGGGGGAAGTGGCCGTGGTTGGCCTTTGTGAACTGGTGTCCACGGTTCATGCCAGGCAGGAGCTGCTTTGTGGACGTGGTCACCCTTCCCAGCTCCCACAAAGCAACCGGCCGGGCTGTGTGTGTGTCTTCACACATGCTCCCCCCATCCTGGTCTCCGTGCTTCCCCAACCCTCTGAGATGCTCTCCTCTGTGTGTTTGCAATTAGCTCGGTTGACTAACCTTGTTGTTCCTTCTTTCTCTCCTTCCTCCTATCCATCCTTCCTTCCTTCCTCCCTCTTTTCCCCACCCAAATCTCTCTCCTCCCTCTCCCTTCTCCGCTGATATCAGCCGGTCCCAGCGCTGCAGCCTGTTCAATATTCTCCAAGCTCCTGCCCCCAAGTCCTCTTGCCAGTCTCTCCACCCCAGCAGTACAACTTGGTATAAACCCCATTTCCTCTTCTGCACTCTCTGTTGTACTCGTGTGCCGTGTTTGTGTTGTGTGAGCTTTTTGCTAATCAGGTGTTGTCACAGGCACTTGCAGCCAGTGGGGCTGGGATTCGGGCTGGGATTCATGGATGGAGGCTCTGGGATGCCTGAGGCTGTGGGACCCACCAGTGGCTCATCTTGGAAAGAGCCTGAAGCAGAGCAAGTTCTCAGCCCAGAGCTCCACCAGGAAGCCAACGTTCATGCCCAGCACTGGGATCCAGGGCCATGGCTGCCCCGTGGTCTCAGGCAGCCCCTAGGTTGTCTCTGCTTGGTCTTTTGGGAGCAGTGTGCCCCATGGCTTCTGGGCTGGGGCCACCCCTGGCCCGTGTGGGGCCCTGCATGTCACCAGTGTCCACTGAGCATTTGGGCACCCCCAGGAGCTCGCATGCCCCCAAGCCCTTGTCCTGCAGAATGGTCTGTGGCTCATTTCTGGGAAGGTTTCTTGGGCGAGTTCCTCCACACAGAGTAGGGAGAAGGGGTCTGCAGTCTGCTCGGCAGAGCGATGTCCTACGTGGTGGTGTCCTCCATGCTGTCCTCCTCCATCCTTCTTCTCACTTCTCCACGATGCAGGCCGATGAACTCAGCAACCCCTTTGGGCAGATCAGCCTCAGCCGACAGGGCTCTACAGAAGCACCGGATCCTTCCTCGGCCATGTTCCAGTCATCCCTCATGTCCCAACATCCTCAGCAAACGGGATTCATCATGGCAACCCCTGGGCAGCCCATTTCCACCTCCAACTACTCTGCCTCAGGGCACACGGCCCCCACACAGCAGGTGCTGCAGCCCCAGGGCTACATTCAGCCTCCCCAGCAAGTAAGGACACGCGCAAACCCGGGGGGGACCAAGTCTGGGGAGCAGTCTGAGGGCAGTTCCTTGGGAGTGGGTCCCCTCTTTTTCTTCTGCTCCTTTGTGATGGATAAATACACAGGGATCCAAGCTCTGGGGCAGCACAGACCCACACGAGGCACAGGATGAGCTGGGACCTTCACCTTCCAGTCCCTAAGGGGGGGCTACAGGAGAGATGGGGAGGGATGATCAGGGAGCAGAGCCATAGGATGAGACAGGACAATTTTAAACTGAAAGACGGGAGATTTAGGTGAGATGTGGGGAAGAACTTGTTTGGTGTGAGGGTGGTGAGAGCCTGGCCCAGGTTGGCCAGAGAAGCTGTGGCTGCCCCATCCCTGGAGGGGTTCAAGGCCAAGGTTGGAGGGGGCTTGGAGCAACCTGGTCTCCTTGAAGATGTCCCAGCCACCAGAAGGGATGGAACTGGATGAACTTTAAGGTCCCTTCCAACCCAAAACGTTCTGTGATTCTCTGGCGATTCCACCACTTCCCTGGGTTGGAAGAGACCTTGAAGATCATCCAGTCCATCCATCAACCCACCACTGCCCAACCCACCACTGCCCCATGGCCCTCAGCACCGGCTTTTAGATCCCTCCAGGGATGGTGTTTGGGGAGTGGAGCCACAGGACGAGGGGGAAGGGTTTTCAACCAAAAAATGGGAGATTGAGGTGGGATCTGGGGAAGAACTTCTTTGGTGTGAGGGTGGTGAGAGCCTGGCCCAGGTTGCCCAGAGAAGCTGTGGCTGCCCCATCCCTGGAGGGGTTCAAGGCCAGGTTGGATGGGACTTGGAGCAACCTGGTCTGGTGGGAGGTGGCCCTGCCCAGGGCAGGGGGGTTGGAACTAGATGGTCTTCAAGGTCCCTTCCAACCCAAACCATTCTATGATTCTGCCCCTTACTGCTCTGAGCTCCTGAGGCATCTACCTGGGGACCCCTCTGCCCGTTCCCAACTTATATCGTTGGGGGAAGGGACAGTGACCAGATTCGGGGCTGACACCTCTAAGCTCTCTTTGGGGTCCCCATGCAGGGCATTATGACCTCTAGGATTGTCCCCCCTGTGCTGTGATGAGAATTGTGCCTCCTGTGCTCTTGCACTACTGTGCTGGGAAATGCTTGGCTGTGGAGGCTGGGAGGAGCGGGAAGGGGCCGCGGTTCCCTGAGGAATATCATCTGGCCAGAGCCAAAGCCCTGGTTGGTTTCCTTGGGCAGAAGCCAGGCCAGGTGAGAGAGAAAACTGGTCCTGGGGGATCAGCTTTCTTGGTCCCACTCCCTCTTGTGTTCTCACTGTCATGTTTTCTTAATTCTGATAGATTCAGGTTTCTTACTACCCTCCTGGGCAGTACCCGAACTCCAGCCAGCAATACCGATCTCTCAGTCACCCAGTGGCCTACAGCTCCCAGCGCACCCAGCAGCTCCCCCAGCAGTCCCAGCAGCCTGGTAAGGGGGTGTAGAAGTGGGGAGGGGGGGCACGTTTCCCTTTCCTCCAACTCTTGTTGGCTTTTAAGGGCTCTCCCACACGCTGTCTGGGGCCGGGCTGCTCTTCCCTATCTCCCACTCTTTGCTGGACTTGCTGACCGTAGGGTGGCTCTTGATTGTGCAAGGGGAAGGGACACAACCTCGAGTGTTGTGTCCAGTTTTGGGCACCTCAATCCAAGAGAGATCTCGAGGTGCTGGAGCGAGTGCAACGAAGCTGGTGAAGGGCCTGGAGAACAAATCATAGGAGGAGCTGGGACTGTTTAGTTTGAGGAAGAGGAGGCTGAGGGGAGACCTCATCACTCTCTACAACTCCGTGAAAGGACACTGGAGAGAGGTTGGTGCTGGTCTCTTCTCACAGGTCATTAGTGACAGAAGGAGAGGGAACGGCTTCAAGCTCCAACAGGGGAGGTTTAGATTGAACATTAGGAAGGAATTTTTCACCCAAAGAGTGGTCGGGCGTTGGAAGAGGCTGCCCAGGGAGGGGGTGGAGTCCCCATCCCTGGCTGTGTTGAAGGGCCGTTTAGATGCAGTGCTGAGGGACATGGTGTAGGGGAGGACTTTGTAGAGTAGGGGAGATGGTTGGACTCGATGATCCCAAGGGTCTCTTCCAACCTCAATGATTCTATGAAGGACTAAAGGCTGCTTTGGTCCTTTCCTCCTCTCCCAGCATGTGCCATGCAATGAAGTGCTGCAAGGTGGATTTTTAAAGCCAGGAGCTTCCTTCAAGTCTTTTTACATCTGCTGCAAGGGAAGCTCTTTTCTCACCCTTTAGCAAAAGATGGGGGCAAAGCAGGATTTGAGCCCTCGTGTGCCAAGTCTCGGGCTGTTTCTTATGGCGAGCTGGGAAGCTGTTCCATTGAACCCCTCTTCTGACAGGTTTACAGCCAATGATATCCAACCAGCAGCAAACATACCAAGGTGTGATGGGAGTGCAGCAAGCACAGCCCCCCGGTCTCCTCAACAGCCAGAGGAACAGCATGGGGGGCCAGATGCAGAGTGTGATGGGGGTGCAGCAGGCCCAGCCCCCTGGCCTTCTCAGCAGCCAGAGGAGCAGCATGGGGAGCCAGATGCAAGGCCTGATGGTCCAGTACAGTCCACTGCCTTCATACCAGGTAGGCATGAGTTGATCTGCGATGGGGGGGCTGCTGGGGAGGGGGCCCTGGCTGTGTGGGCCTTGCAGGGAGTGCCCCTGTTCCTGTGCCAGAGTGATGGAACCAAAAATGGAGATTTACTCACCTTGAGAAGATGGTGTGTGGTTGCCAGCTTGGGGAGAGCATGTTCTGAGTCTGTCTCCTTGAGGAGAACGACTGAGTGCAGCTGGTCTCTTTGCCATTGTGTTCATCAAAGAGCTTGGAGGGGCTACCCTTGCCCAGGAAAGATTGCTCTAGGCTGCAGGAGACATCTGGCATCTCTTCTACCTTGTATGGACCTTGCTGGGGTCTCTTTGGAGCCAGTTCTCCCTCTTCCTGCTCTGTTACCTGTCATTCAGGTAACATTCAGATGCTCCTTGTTTGTTGTGGGGGTGTCTATTTTTGTCAGTCAGGTTGACGGTTGGACAAGATGATCTTGAAGGTCCCTTCCAACCTAGAACCTGTGATT
Source organism: Calidris pugnax (assembly GCF_001431845.1). Lineage (NCBI taxonomy): Eukaryota > Metazoa > Chordata > Aves > Charadriiformes > Scolopacidae > Calidris > Calidris pugnax. The sequence goes on from NW_015091144.1 coordinate 214,527, forward strand.
CTGTCATTCCATAGGGTTGCTTCTTTCCTCCCTGCACAGGTTCCTGTGGCCAATGAGTCCCAGAGTGTGGTCCAGCAGCCCTTCCAGCAGCCAGTGCTGGTACCAGCCAGTCAGTCTGTCCAGGGTGGACTTCAGGCTGGAGGAGTGCCCATCTACTACAGCGTCATCCCAACTGCCCAGCAGAACGGCACCAGGTAAAGCTTCTACATCTCTGCCCTGCCTTGGGGAGGAAGGGGTCCTGCTGCCCTCCTGAAAGGGAGCAGCATCCTCTCCTGCAGCCAGGGAAGGTGGCTGGGCACCAGGGGTGGGTGAGAGAAAGGCTGAGGAGCTGTTAGCTTGGAGAACAGAAGACTGAGAGGGTCAATCTTCATCTTCATCAGTGCTTATAAATGTCTAAGAGTGGGTGGCAAAAGGATAGGGTGAGGCTCTTCTCAGTGGTGCCTGGAGACAGGATGAGGGAGCCTCATGAGCCTTTCCTCTCGTGAGGAAAGGCTGAGAGACCTGGGGCTGGAGAAGGTTGAGAGGGGATCTCATCGATATCTAAAGGGTGGGTGTCAAGAGGATGGGGTCGGGCTCTTCCCAGTGGTGCCTGGAGACAGGACGAGGGGCAACGGGCACAAACTGGAACACGGGAAGTTCCGGCTGAACATGTGGAAAAACTTCTTCCCTGTGAGGGTGGCAGAGCCCTGGAAGAGGCTGCCCAGAGAGGGTGTGGGGTCTCCTGCTCTGGAGATACTCAAAACCCTCCTGGATGCATCCAACCTGCTGTGGGTGACCCTGCTCTGGCAGGGGGTTGGACTAAATGATCTCCAGAGGTCCCTTCAACCCCTACAATCCTGTGATTCTGTGATCTCTTAAACTTGCCTGGTCCTCACACCCGTTGTCAGCGCTGCCTGGACAGAGGCAGTGGTGTCTCCAACCATCTCAAGTGCTGAGGGACCTGGTGGTTGCCCACAGAGACGGGCAGGTTCTTTCTCCCCATCCCCTCACCCATCCCCTCTCTGCTTCACAGCCCTTCGGTGGGGTTCCTTCAGCCACCTGGCTCTGAGCAGTATCAGATGCCGCAGTCCCCGTCTCCCTGCAGCCCGCCACAGATGCAGCAGCAGTTTTCAGGTAAGAGGGGCCACTGGTCAGGGTTGGATCAGGGTTTTGTGGGGGCTGTAGAGCTGCCAATTCAGAGCCAAGTCGGGCAGCTTCTGTGCAATGGGCTTCCATAGTCTTACCCACCCCATGGCCCACTGAGAGTTACCAGGATGTGGCACAGAGACTTTGCTCCAGGCTGAACCTCATGAGGTTCACCAAGGACAAATGTAGGGTCCTTCACCTGGGGAGGGAGAACCCCAGGCACCAATACAGGTTAGGGATGGATCTTCTGGGAAGCACTACTGAGGAGAAGGATCTGGAAGTCCTGGTAGATAGCACACTTTCCAGGAGCCAGCAATGGGCCCTGGTGGTCAAGAGGCCAATGGGATCCTGGGCTGTGTAGGAAAGAGTGTGGCCAGGAGGTGGAGGGAGGTCATTCTCGCCCTCTACTCTGCACTGGGGAGGCCACAACTGGAATCCTGCATCCAGTTCTGGGCTCCCCAGTTCAAGAGGGACAGGGAACTGCTGGAGAGAGTCCAGCGAAGGGCAACGAAGATGATTAAGGGATCGGAGCATCTCCCTGATGAGGAAAGGCTGAGAGAGCTGGGGCTCTTTAGTCTGGAGAAGAGAAGGCTGAGGGGAGACCTTATCAATGTTTATAAGTATCTAAAGGGTGGGTTAAGCTGGACATGAGCAGGCAGTGGGCACTCACAGCCCAGAAGGCCAATCCCATCCTGGGCTGCATCAAAAGCTGCGTTGCCAGCAGGTCCAGAGAGGGGATTCTGCCACTTTGCTCTGCTCTGGTGAGACCTCACCTGGAGTCTTGTGTGCAGGGCTGGAGCCCTCAATAGAAGAAGGACATGGACCTGATGGAGAGGGTCCAGAGGAGGGCCACGAGGATGATGAGGGGGATGGAGCACCTCTGCTCCGAGGACAGGCTGAGGGAGCTGGGGTTGTTCAGCCTGGAGAAGAGGAGGCTCCGGGGAGACCTAAGAGCAGCCTTCCAGTACCTGAGTGGGGGCTACAGGAAGGCTGGGGAGAGCCTGTTTAGAAAGGGCTGCAGTGACAGGACGAGGGGCAATGGCTTCAAGCTGGAGGGGAACAGCTTTAGACTGGAGATGAGGAGAGGGTTCTTCACTGGGAGGGTGGTGGAGCACTGGGACAGGTTGCCCAGGGAGGTGGTTGAGGCCCCTTCCCTGGAGATATTCAAGGGGAGGTTCGATGGGGCAACCTGGTCTAGTTGGGGGTGTCCCTGCTGACTGCGGGGGGGTGGGACGAGATGCCCTTTGGAGGTCCCTTCCAGCCTGGGCAATTCCATGATTCTATGGTTGAAGGAGGAGGGAGCCAGACTCTTTTCAGTGGTTTCCAGCAATAGGACGAGGGGCAACGGGCTCAAGCTGGAACATGGGAAGTTCCATTCAAATATGAGAAGAAACTTCTTCATGGTGAGGGTGGCAGAGCCCTGGAAGAGGCTGCCCAGGGAGGGTGTGGAGTCCCCTTCTCTGGAGATCTTCAAGACCCTCCTGGATGCTCCTAAGTAACGTGCTCAGGGGAGTTGGACCCGATGATCTCTAGAGGTCCCTTCCAACCCTATAAGATCCGTGGTTCCGTGATGCTGGCCTGTGCCTGGCGTTTTCTTGCCGTGGTGGAGGGAGCTGCCGTGGGCTGTGGACTCCATCTGCTGGCAACATGGCTCAGCATCACCAGGGCAGCTCTTGGGATCAGGGGACACTCAGGATTCCTGGATCCCATCCCAGCTGCAAGGAAGTGAACTGGGACCTGGGGAATGGGTGCAAGAACTGGAACCAGGATGCTCGAGCCCAGCTCCGGGGTTAGATCTTTTGCTGGAATGCTCAGAGGGGGCATCCCAGTTGCCTTCAACTTGTCACTCACATTTGTCCTGTATTAAAAGTCATCACTCTGATGTAAGCTGTGGCATCAGAGAGACATCCCAACCGGGTCTTGGTGGGGCCTTTTTTCAGCCCCCCCGGGGAGGCAGGAGCTGGGTACAGTGTTGGAAGGAAGAGTCCAGCCACACAGACAAGCTACCTCTTGTCCTGCATCAAGCAGCCCCAGCAGCAGGGCGTAGAGCCTGGGCAATCCTGCTGCTCTTCTCTCTCCCCAGGGGTGTCTCCATCAGGCCCTGGCGTGGTTGTGATGCAGCTGAATGTCCCCAACGGCCCCCAGACCCCCCAGAACCCCCCTGTGGTGCAGTGGAGCCACTGTAAGTACTACAGCCTGGACCAGCGGGGGCAGAAGCCAGGAGACCTGTACAACCCAGACACCAACGCTCAGGTACGGAGAGGACTAAGGGAGGAGGCAGCTTGTCTTTTGGGAGTAGCCTGGTGGGAGAGGGGGGGACCCCAGCACCCACTGCTGTCTGGATGGGTTGGGAGGTGGGGGGTGGGCTTATCTCAGGGTGTGATTGCATCAGGAGAAGTGATTCTGCCCCTCTACTCTGCACTCGTGAGGCCCCACCTGGAATAACTGTGTCCAGCTTTGGAGTCCTCAACACAGAAAGGACATGGACTGGCTGGAAAAGGTGGGCCACGAAGATGCTCAGAGGGATGGAGCATCTCTCCTATGAAGACAGGCTGAGGGAGCTGGGATTGTTCAGCCTGGAGAAGAGGAGGCTCCGGCAGCAAATCCTGCTGGTCTGTTCTCCAGCTCTCCACGGAGGAGAGAGCTGGGGATGCTGTTGCTATCACAGAATCATAGAATGGTTTGGGCTGGAAGGGACCTTCAAGATCATCTTTAAGGTCAACAGGGCCACAAAGATGATGAGAGGGATGGAGCACCTCTCCTATGAAGACAGGCTGAGGGAGCTGGGATTGTTCAGCCTGGAGAAGAGGAGGCTCCAGGGAGACCTTAGAGCAGCCTTTCAGTACCTGAAGGTGCCTATAGAAGAGCTGGGGAGGGACTCTTTGCCAGGAAGGGTAATGATAGGACAAGGGGAAATGGTTTTAAATTGGAAGAAAAAAGATTCAGATTAAAAAAAAGAAATATTTTACTCTGAGGATGGTGAGACACTGGAACAGGTTGCCCAGGGAAGTTGTGGCTGCCCCATCCCTGGAGGGGTTCAAGGCCAGGCTGGATGGGGCCTTGAGCAACCTGCTCTGGTGGGAGGTGTCCCTGCCCAGGGCAGGGGGGTTGGAACTTGATGATCTTTGAGGTCCCTTCCAGCCCAAACCATTCTATGAGTCTATGATTCTATGATTGGTGACAAGCACCGGGACTGCACCTGGGGAAGAAAAATGTCAGGTACCAGTACAGGGTAGGGGTGGACCTGCTGGAGGCAACTACTGAAGAGAAAGATCTAGGGGTCCTGGTGGACAGTAAAATGACAATGAGTAAACAGTGTGCTCTTGTGGCCAGGAGGGCCAATGGTATCTTGGGTTGCATGGGGAAGAGTGTGGCCAGCAGGTCAAGGGAAGTCATTCTCCCCCTCTACTCTGCACTGGT
>NW_015091144.1:219240-227315 GCF_001431845.1 Calidris pugnax
TTGAAGGAGGAGGGAGCCAGACTCTTTTCAGTGGTTCCCAGTGAGAGGACGAGGGGCAACGGGCACAAGTTGGACCAGAAGAGGTTCCACTCAAATATGAGGAGAAACTTCTTCACGGTGAGGGTGGCAGAGCCCTGGAAGAGGCTGCCCAGGGAGGGTGTGGAGTCCCCTTCCTTGGAGATTTTCAAGACCCTCCTGGATGCTCCTGAGTAACGTGCTCTGACAAGCTCTGGGCAATCCTGCTTCAGCAGGGGAGTTGGACTAGATGATCTCTATGCTCCCTTCCAACTCTAAAAATTCAGTGAAATTCAGTGAAATTCAGTGACTGTCTAACACTCTCCTCCCTCCCCAGGCCAGCACCCAGCTGAACAGCCCCATCACGTCCCCCACCCAGTCCCCGACGCCGTCTCCTGTCACCAGCCTCAACAGTGTCTGCACGGGGCTGAGCCCCCTCCCCGTCCTCACACAGTTCCCCCGGCCCATGGGCCCAGCACAAGGTGAGGGGAAGGAGAGGGGACAGCACAGGGTTGGGGATTTTTCCTGTCGTTTCTTCACACCCCCTACAAACATTTGCTGCCTTTTCGCAGGTGATGGGCGCTACTCCTTGCTGGGCCAGCCTCTGCAGTACAACCTCTCCATCTGTCCCCCACCTCTGCTCCACAACCAGCCCAACTACAATGCACACCAGGTAAAATTGGGCCAAACCCCCCACCCACTCACCCTTTCAATCTCCTGACACCCCAAAGGGCCGTGCTGCCATCCAGAGAGATCTGGACAGGCTGGAGAACTGGGCAAGGAAGAACCTCATGAGGTTCAACAGGGAAAAGTGTAGGGTCCTGCACCTGGGGAAGAAGAATGTCAGGCATCAATACAGGTTAGGCATGGACCTGCTGGAGACAAGCTCTGAAGAGAAAGATCTAGGGGTCCTGGTGGACAACAAAATGACCATGAGCAAACAGTGTGCTCTTGTGGCCAGGTTGGCCAACGGAATCCTGGGCTGCACAGGGAAGAGTGTGGCCAGCAGGTCAAGGGAGGTCATTCTCCCCCTCTGCTCTGCACTGGAGAGGCCACAACTGGAATCCTGCATCCAGTTCTGGGCTCCCCAGTTCAAGAGGGACAGGGAACTACTGGAAAGAGTCCAGCGAAGGGCAACAAAGATGATTCAAGGATTGGAGCATCTCCCTGATGAGGAGAGACTGAGAGAGCTGGGACTCTTGAGTCTGGAGAAGAGAAGGCTGAGGGGAGACCTTCTCAACGCCTACAAGTATCTCAAGGGAGGGTTGAAGGAGGAGGGAGCCAGACTCTTTTCAGTGGTTCCCAGTGAGAGGACGAGGGGCAACGGGCACAAGTTGGACCAGAAGAGGTTCCACTCAAATATGAGGAGAAACTTCTTCACGGTGAGGGTGGCAGAGCCCTGGAAGAGGCTGCCCAGGGAGGGTGTGGAGTCCCCTTCCTTGGAGATTTTCAAGACCCTCCTGGATGCTCCTGAGTAACGTGCTCTGACAAGCTCTGGGCAATCCTGCTTCAGCAGGGGAGTTGGACTAGATGATCTCTATGCTCCCTTCCAACTCTAAAAATTCAGTGAAATTCAGTGAAATTCAGTGACTGTCTAACACTCTCCTCCCTCCCCAGGCCAGCACCCAGCTGAACAGCCCCATCACGTCCCCCACCCAGTCCCCGACGCCGTCTCCTGTCACCAGCCTCAACAGTGTCTGCACGGGGCTGAGCCCCCTCCCCGTCCTCACACAGTTCCCCCGGCCCATGGGCCCAGCACAAGGTGAGGGGAAGGAGAGGGGACAGCACAGGGTTGGGGATTTTTCCTGTCGTTTCTTCACACCCCCTACAAACATTTGCTGCCTTTTCGCAGGTGATGGGCGCTACTCCTTGCTGGGCCAGCCTCTGCAGTACAACCTCTCCATCTGTCCCCCACCTCTGCTCCACAACCAGCCCAACTACAATGCACACCAGGTAAAATTGGGCCAAACCCCCCACCCACTCACCCTTTCAATCTCCTGACACCCCAAAGGGCCGTGCTGCCATCCAGAGAGATCTGGACAGGCTGGAGAACTGGGCAAGGAAGAACCTCATGAGGTTCAACAGGGAAAAGTGTAGGGTCCTGCACCTGGGGAAGAAGAATGTCAGGCATCAATACAGGTTAGGCATGGACCTGCTGGAGACAAGCTCTGAAGAGAAAGATCTAGGGGTCCTGGTGGACAACAAAATGACCATGAGCAAACAGTGTGCTCTTGTGGCCAGGTTGGCCAACGGAATCCTGGGCTGCACAGGGAAGAGTGTGGCCAGCAGGTCAAGGGAGGTCATTCTCCCCCTCTGCTCTGCACTGGAGAGGCCACAACTGGAATCCTGCATCCAGTTCTGGGCTCCCCAGTTCAAGAGGGACAGGGAACTACTGGAAAGAGTCCAGCGAAGGGCAACAAAGATGATTCAAGGATTGGAGCATCTCCCTGATGAGGAGAGACTGAGAGAGCTGGGACTCTTGAGTCTGGAGAAGAGAAGGCTGAGGGGAGACCTTCTCAACGCCTACAAGTATCTCAAGGGAGGGTTGAAGGAGGAGGGAGCCAGACTCTTTTCAGTGGTTCCCAGTGAGAGGACGAGGGGCAACGGGCACAAGTTGGACCAGAAGAGGTTCCACTCAAATATGAGGAGAAACTTCTTCACGGTGAGGGTGACAGAGCCCTGGAAGAGGCTGCCCAGGGAGGGTGTGGAGTCCCCTTCCTTGGAGATTTTCAAGATGCTCCTGAGTAACGTGCTCTGACAAGTTCTGGGTGGTCCTGCTTTAGCAGGGGAGTTGGACTAGATGATCTCTATGGTCCCTTCCAACTCTAAAATTCATTGAAATTCAGTGAAATTCAGTGAAATTCAGTGAAAGTGAGACCACCCCTCTCTGGGCAGGACCCAGTAGTGGTTCACAAATGAGTCTTACCCCCCTGTCCTGTGCTTGGACACCCCTTGAGTAGGGCCCTGCTGCCAACCCCACACTCTGGGGCCACTCAGCAGAGCTGCTGTTGTAAATGGATTTCCCTACAGCCTGGCACTGGGTTAAAATTTCAATTTCTCCCAGCTTTGCCCAAAGGCAGCATCAGCCCCAAGTTCTGTGGGTGGCCTCCAACCATCAGGGCTGTGCCTTGGTCTCATCTAACTTACCCAAGCGTGGTGTCACCTCAAAAGTTCCAGGGGGTGCAAGGTTCTTTCACAGATTTGGCCTAGTCACATCTGGGTTTTCCCCCACTCTTGGGGTGTTGTGTGGGCACCGTGTGAGGCCACGGCGTCTCCTCAGGTGACACATTTATCATTTCTTTTTTTTCTTTAAGGGGCAGACTGGAATGAAACATGGAAACCGGAGCAAGAGACAGGCCCTCAAGTCAGCGTCCACTGACCTTGGGACGAGTGATGTAGGCAAGTGACCTTCCTCCAGTCCCTCCTCCTCCCCCTTTTTGCCCTCTGACTATCCCTGCTGCACGGGCAGAGACTCCAGGTGCCACCTCTGCCCACACCAGCGTCCCCCAGAACCTGTTGATAGGTTGGGTTGTGCAGAAATATTCCTACCACCACCTCCCCCCTCACACAAACACCCCCCAGCCCCCCTCAGGACTGGTTTGGGGGGTGCAGTACAACTGGTCCCAGTCCGGTCACGGGGGAGGGAGGGAAGGAGGGAAGGAGAGACACACGCCTGTGCAGCAAGACAAGACTTGCTAGTTGGGCATGAGCCAGACAGCCTGGAAGGGAGGTAGTTCTTCACTGGCTTCTCTGGAGGCTTCAGACTTGTCTCCTGTGTCACCACCACCAGCAGGAGCTGGTTGCAGGGGGCCCTTTAAGAGCCACTCGCAGGAGAGCTGCCCCCGTCCCCGCGGCTGGCATGTTCATTACATGCCACGTTAATATTAGCAAAGAATCCATTCAGCCAGCCCTCGCTAAGCCCAAAAGCTGGGGCTGGAGCCAGGAGGCAGCAGAAGTGTTTTGGGTACCACAGGGCAGAGGCAAAGAGGTTGACATGACACCGGGGTGGGCACAGAGGGGATCCCCCCCCAACGGGTGAAGCACACGGGGCAGTGTCACCTGCAGGATCCCCACGTGTCAATTCTGTGGGTGCTCAACTCAACCCACAGGGGGACACCCTCTGTGGGTGCAGCCTGTCCTCCTCCCTTCCAGGGACAGAGAGCAGGAGAGCTGGGTTGGCTCCTGGTCCTGCTACTCAAGGACCAGGGTAGGAAGATGGGGCAGAGCATCTGGAAAAGCCCAAACTGAAAAGCCAAGGCCAGGCAAAGGAAGGAAGGAAGGAAGGAAGGAAGGAGGACCTGGTGTTGCTGGAGCCCTGGGCAAATGGGAGCCAGGAGGCAGCAGAAGTGTTTGGGTACCACAGGGCAGAGGCAAAGAGGTTGACGTGACACCGACCTGGACACAGAGGGTTTCCCCCCACGGGTGAAGCACACGGGGCAGTGTCACCAGTGTCGACGTCCTCTGTGGGTGCAGCCTGTCCTCCTCCCTTCCAGGGACAGAGGGCAGGAGAGCTGGGTTGGGTCCCAGTCCTGGTACTCAAGGAGCAGGGTAGGAAGATGGGGCAGAGCATCTGGAAAAGCCCAGACTGAAAAGCCAAGGCCAGGCAAAGGAAGGAAGGAAGGAAGGAAGGAGGACCTGGTGTTGCTGGAGCCCTGGGCAAATGGGAGCCAGGAGGCAGCAGAAGTGTTTGGGTACCACAGGGCAGAGGCAAAGAGGTTGACATGACACCGGGGTGGGCACAGAGGGGATCCCCCCATGGGTGAAGCACACGGGGCAGTGTCACCTGCAGGATCCCCACGTGTCAACGTCCTCTGTGGGTGGACAGAGGGCAGGAGAGCTGGGTTGGGTCCTTGGTCCTTGGTACTCAAGGACCAGGGTAGGAAGATGGGGCAGAGCATCTGGGAAAGCCCAGACTGAAAAGCCAAGGCCAGCCAAAGGAAGGAAGGAAGGAAGGAGGACCTGGTGTTGCTGGAGCCCTGGGCAAATGGGAAATACCAGTCCCCTCTTGACACGGGCCACCTCGGGACCAGGATGGGGCCCTGGAGGGACCAGAATGGTCAACGTCCTCTGTGGGTGCAGCCTGTCCTCCTCCCTTCCAGGGACAGAGGGCAGGAGAGCTGGGTTGGGTCCCAGTCCTGGTACTCAAGGACCGGGGTAGGAAGATGGGGCAGAGCACCTAGAAAAGCCTAAACTGAAAAGCCAAGGCCAGGCAAAGGAAGGAGGGAAGGAAGGAAGGAAGGAGGAGCTGGTGTTGCTGGAGCCCACAGGGCAGAGGCAAAGAGGTTGATGTGACACCGACCTGGGCACAGAGGGGATCCCCCCCACGGGTGAAGCACACGGGGCAGTGTCACCTGCAGGATCCCCACGTGTCAATGTCCTCTGTGGGTGGACAGAGGGCAGGAGAGCTGGGTTGGGTCCTTGGTCCTTGGTACTCAAGGACCAGGGTAGGAAGATGGGGCAGAGCATCTGGAAAAGCCCAAACTGAAAAGCCAAGGCCAGGCAAAGGAAGGAGGGAAGGAGGACCTGGTGCTGCTGGAGCCCACAGGGCAGAGGCAGAGAGGTTGACGTGGCACCAGGCTGGGCACAGAGGGGATCCCCCCACGGGTGAAGCACACGGGGCAGTGTCACCTGCAGGATCCCCACGTGTCAACGTCCTTTCTGGGTGCAACCTGTCCTTCCTTCCAGGGACAGAGGGCAGGAGAGCTGGGTTGGGTCCTGGTACTCAAGGACCAGGGTAGGAAGATGGGGCAGAGCATCTGGGAAAGCCCAAACTGAAAAGCCAAGGCCAGGCAAAGGAAGGAAGGAAGGAAGGAAGGAGGACCTGGTGTTGCTGGAGCCCTGGGCAAATGGGAAATACCAGTCCCCTCTTGACACGGGCCACCTCGGGACCAGGATGGGGCCCTGGAGGGACCAGAATGGTCAACGTCCTCTGTGGGTGCAGCCTGTCCTCCTCCCTTCCAGGGACAGAGGGCAGGAGAGCTGGGTTGGGTCCCAGTCCTGGTACTCAAGGACCGGGGTAGGAAGATGGGGCAGAGCACCTAGAAAAGCCTAAACTGAAAAGCCAAGGCCAGGCAAAGGAAGGAGGGAAGGAAGGAAGGAAGGAGGAGCTGGTGTTGCTGGAGCCCACAGGGCAGAGGCAAAGAGGTTGATGTGACACCGACCTGGGCACAGAGGGGATCCCCCCCACGGGTGAAGCACACGGGGCAGTGTCACCTGCAGGATCCCCACGTGTCAATGTCCTCTGTGGGTGGACAGAGGGCAGGAGAGCTGGGTTGGGTCCTTGGTCCTTGGTACTCAAGGACCAGGGTAGGAAGATGGGGCAGAGCATCTGGAAAAGCCCAAACTGAAAAGCCAAGGCCAGGCAAAGGAAGGAGGGAAGGAGGACCTGGTGCTGCTGGAGCCCACAGGGCAGAGGCAGAGAGGTTGACGTGGCACCAGGCTGGGCACAGAGGGGATCCCCCCACGGGTGAAGCACACGGGGCAGTGTCACCTGCAGGATCCCCACGTGTCAACGTCCTTTCTGGGTGCAACCTGTCCTTCCTTCCAGGGACAGAGGGCAGGAGAGCTGGGTTGGGTCCTGGTACTCAAGGACCAGGGTAGGAAGATGGGGCAGAGCATCTGGGAAAGCCCAAACTGAAAAGCCAAGGCCAGGCAAAGGAAGAAAGGAAGGAAGGAAGGAGGAGCTGGTGTTGCTGGAGCCCTGGGCAAATGGGAGCCAGGAGGCAGCAGAAGTGTTTGGGTACCACAGGGCAGAGGCAGAGAGGTTGACGTGACACCGACCTGGGCACAGAGGGGTTCCCCCCCCCACGGGTGAAGCACACAGGGCAGTGTCACCTGCAGGATCCCCACGTGTCAACGTCCTCTGTGGGTGGACAGAGGGCAGGAGAGCTGGGTTGGGTCCTTGGTCCTTGGTACTCAAGGACCAGGGTAGGAAGATGGGGCAGAGCATCTGGAAAAGCCAAACTGAAAAGCCAAGGCCAGGCAAAGGAAGGAAGGAAGGAAGGAGGGAAGGAAGGAAGGAGGACCTGGTGTTGCTGGAGCCCTGGGCAAATGGGAAATACCAGTCCCCTCTTGACACAGGCCACCTGGGGACCAGGATGGGGCCCTGGAGGGACCAGGATGGGGCCCCTGAGGGACCAAAATGGTAGCGGTGGTTTGAGGGGGAAAAAGGGCTTAAAAAAATTGTATTCTTAATGTAGGGGCAGCTTAGTGCTGCTTTCAGGGGCAAAGTAGAGGTGATTTCTCCAAGGCCAGACAGAGGTTGGCTGGAGAGGAGCCCCCACATCAGCCCTTGCTGTGTTGGTGCCCCCCAAGAACCCGCTGCTGACCCAACGTTGTGCTTTCCCCCGCAGTGCTGGGCCGGGTGCTGGAGGTGACAGACCTGCCCGAGGGCATCACGAGGACGGAGGCCGACAAGCTCTTCACCCAGCTCGCCATGGCTGGGGCCAAAATCCAGTGGCTGAAAGAGACTCAGGGGCGCCGAGGAGATGGGGGCGGCGGGGACAACAACGGGACTGCGGAGAACGGCAGGCACGGTGACCTCGCTGCCTTATACACCATCGTGGCCGTGTTCCCCAGCCCCCTGGCTGCCCAAAACGCCTCCCTTCGCCTCAACAACTCCCTCAGCCGCTTCAAACTGCGCGTGGCCAAAAAGAACTACGACTTGAGGGTGCTGGAACGTGCCAGCTCCCAGTAGGGCTCAGGCACTGGCACCCAGCACACTGGACTGCGGGCACTTCCCTCTGCCTTCTCTCTTCCTTTCTGCCCTCCCTTCCTCTCTCTCGCCCTCCTTCCTGGATATATTTATATGGACATAATTAAGAGACGAGAAATTGATTTTTTTTTTTTTTATTATTAATATTATTATTATTATTATTATTATTATTATTTTTGGAGTGATGCCCGTGCCCGCCCACCCTACCCTGTGTATATTGTTTTGTTAAGCACTGTGTTGAGCCGCACATAGAGGTGTTGATTGGTATGTTCACTGCACATTTTATTTAATCTGATTATTATTTGGGGGGTATTTTTGGTTTTGTTTTATTTGCGGGGGGGGGGGG
>NW_015091144.1:227416-227784 GCF_001431845.1 Calidris pugnax
GCGGGGGGGGGGGGGTTGTTTTTAAATATAAAAAGAAAACTTGTCCATCACTTTAACGCTGCTTTCCAGTTCTCTGCCAGTACCAGTGCTGGGGGCTGTCTGTGCTTCTCCTCGGGGTGAGGTGACAACCAGGGAGGTGGGGGGTGGAACCAGATCATAGAATTTCACTGAATTTCACTGAATTTTTAGAGTTGGAAGGGAGCATAGAGATCATCTAGTCCAACTCCCCTGCTGAAGCAGGATTGCCCAGAGCTTGTCAGAGCACGTTACTCAGGAGCATCCAGGTGGGTCTTGAAAATCTCCAAGGAAGGGGACTCCACACCCTCCCTGGGCAGCCTCTTCCAGGGCTCTGCCACCCTCACCGTGAA
>NW_015091144.1:228006-234304 GCF_001431845.1 Calidris pugnax
CTCCTTTCAGGGAGTTGGAGAGAGCAAGAAGGTCTCCCCTCAGCCTCCTCTTCTCCAGGCTGAACACCCCCAGCTCCCTCAGCCTCTCCTCATCAGACTTATTCTCCAGACCCCTCACCAGCTTTGTCGCCCTTCTCTGGACCCGCTCCAGCACCTCAATGTCTTTTTTATGGGAGGGGGCCCAAAACTGGACACAGCACTCGAGGTGAGGCCTCACCAGTGCCCAGTACAGGGGGACAATCAAAGAGTCTGGCTCCCTCCTCCTTCAACCCTCCCTTGAGATACTTAGAATCATAGACTCATAGAATGGTTTGGGTTGGAAGGGACCTTAAAGATCATCTAGTTCCAACCCCCCTGCCCTGGGCAGGGACACCTCCCACCAGCCCAGGTTGCTCCAAGCCCCATCCAGCCTGGCCTTGAACCCCTCCAGGGATGGAGCATCCACAACTTCCCTGGGCAACCTGTTCCAGTGTCTCACCACCCTCATAGTAAAAAATGTCTTCCTGAGATCTAATCTGAATCTTTTTTCTTCCAATTTAAAACCGTTTCCCCTTGTCCTATCATTACCCTTCCTGGCAAAGAGTCCTCCTCCAGCTCTTCTTGTTGAGTGTGGGGTTTAGTTGGTGGGTGCGGTGTTTTTGGTGGGCGTTTGGTGTGATGTGGGTTTTTTGTTTTGGTTTGTTTTGTTTTTTTTATTTTTTTGGTTTTTTTTGTGGTTGGACTCGATGATCTCAGAGGTCCCTTCCAACCACTAAGATTCTGTGATTCTGTGATTCTTTAGGCACCCTTCAGGTATTGAAAGGCTGCTCTAAGTTCTCCCTGGAGCCTCCTCTTCTCCAGGCTGAACAACCCCAGCTCCCTCAGCCTGTCTTCAGAGGAGAGGTGCTCCATCCCTCTCATCATCTTCGTGGCCCTGTTGACCTTAAAGATGATCTTGAAGGTCCCTTCCAGCCCAAACCATTCTATGATTCTGTGATGGCAACAGCATCCCCAGCTCTCTCCTCCGTGGAGAGCAGACCAGCAGGATTTGCTGCCGGAGGGTGCGGGGTCCTGAGGGACATGGTGTAGGGGAGGACTTTGTAGAGTAGGGGAGATGGTTGGACTCGATGATCCCAAGGGTCTCTTCCAACCTGAATGATTCTATGAGAGCCCCCACCGCTGCCGCTCTCCTTCTCCTCTCCCAGCTGCGGGGGCTTCCAAAAGGCAAGACCCAAGGAGCCGTGGAGGCTGGAGCACTTGGTGTGCCCCAGCTCTGCTGCGGCCCCGTGCCAGGGGGTGGGTGGGCCTCTGTGACGCCCAGCAACCCACTAACGCAAATAGCCAGTGGCTCCTCTCCTCCCAGCTCACGCATTGGGCTCCAATTTCTCGGCGTCAGCCTCCGCCAGCGCTCAGCTGTCGGTTCCCCTCTGCCCTGTCACTCCTGCTCTCCACGGGACCGGGGTGGCTGCCCCCCCCTTCCCTACGCAGCCGGCACTGGAAGAAGGGCTGGGGGTTCAGCAGCCAACAAGGCCCCGACGTCTGCCACCCTTCGCGGGGTGTTTCATCGCAGGACCAGAGCTCCCGGCGCAGCGTAAGTGTGTCTCTTGTGTGTGGCTTCCCCTCGGCGTGGCCACCAAGCCCCACGGGCCTCTGCTCCACCCACGTCGCAGCAAGACCCCGGGGCTCTTTGCTTCTGCAGCTCCCCCTCGTCCCAGGACCCCCCAGTCTCTCTGATGGTCACCCTGGTGGGTTTCCATGGGGGATCACCCATGTGGGAGGGATCACCAAAAGCAATGATGATTGAGTATTGTGTCCAGTTTTGGGCACCTCAATCCAAGAGAGATCTGGAGGTGCTGGAGCGAGTGCAGAGGAGGGCAACGAAGCTGGTGAGGGGGCTGGAAAACAAATCCTGAGGGAGTTGGGACTGTTTAGTTTGAGGAAGAGGAGGCTGAGGGGAGACCTCATCACTCTCTGCAACTTCGTGAAAGGACACTGTAGAGAGGTTGGTGCTGGTCTCTTCTCACAGGTAATTAGTGACAGAACGAGAGGGAATGGCTTCAAGCTCCAACAGGGGAGGTTTAGATTGAACATTAGGAAGGACTTTTTCCCCCAAAGAGTGGTCGGGCGTTGTAAGAGGCTGCCCAGGGAGGGGGTGGAGTCCCCATCCCTGGCTGTGTTGAAGGGCCGTTTAGATGCAGTGCTGAGGGCCATGGTGTAGGGGAGGACTTTGTAGAGTAGGGGAGATGGTTGGACTCGATGATCCCAAGGGTCTCTTCCAACCTGGACCATTCTATGATTCTATGAGTAGAAGGACCATGGGGATGGTGAACACTCAGTGGAGGAATTGGGCTGTTTTGGGGGATGCAGGGGCAGATCCCGCCCCAGGGGTATCACGGGGCTTCTACGGAGAAGAAAGCCAGACTGTGTGGTGACACCAGACAACGTGCTTGTTCTAGGGGGGCAAGAATAGCACCATTTGCAGTTTAATCATGAGATGGAGATGTCTAGACAGAGATGGACACATGCAGGTAGCCCAGGGTCTGGTTCACAGCACTGGGCACCACATCCACCAACCCATCAGCAGCACTGGGCCAGCTGGGACGGGTGCCTGTGGTTCTCCAGGCGGTGCAGCAGGACCTGGTGTGTTCCTCAGGACTTGCCCACAGCAGAACTGTGGGCAGGAGATGGTGCTGCTGGAGCAGAGAGAAGCCACTGGCTCAGGAGGTGCTTCCCATCCAGCGAGGTCTGGCTCTCCTGCCCTCACTGGGCACCCACAGTGGGACCAGCCCCAGCCACCGTGACCACGTGTCTCTTTTCCCCTCGTAGCATGACGGAGAAGGAAGCGCCAGAGCCACCAGCGTCACCTGCTTCAGGTGGGAAACCCAAGAGCCGGGTAAGTGGGTGCCCACAGGGCAGCTTGGGTGGGTGGGGGGAAGCCACTTTTCCATCATTTCCATTCCAGCCCCAGGAATCTCTGTGGGGACAGGGGTGCCCAGTGGGGCTCCTGAGCTGGCAGGGCAACCAACTGGGTGGCCATTTCCCAGTTTGGCTTTTCCCTGGGGCACCCACATCCACGTGGTGCTCAAGAAAGAGTCCGTTTCTCCTGTTGGGGGGGACCTCCCCGGGGCCAGGAGAAGAGCCCCCCTTCTTCCTCACAGCATTTCTGCCCCAGGATGTTTGGGGTCTCCTCCCACTTGGGCAAGAAGGAGTCTCTAGGTCAGAGCAAAGGGGCAGGGAGCTGGGCTGCCTGCATCACCCCACACCACCCCTGCCATCTGCGACGCATCCTCTCCTGCCCCAGCAGCTACAGAAGCTGAAGCAACTTTTCCAGCGAAAGCCCAAGGAGGAGACGGCACCGGAGCCACAGCCCAATGGGGAACTGGTCAGCCCCTCGGGGGGACCCATCTACTACATCTATGAGGAGGAGGAAGAGGAGGAAGAGGAGGAGGAGCCCGAGCCCCCTCCCGAACCCCAGAAACTTGTCAACGACAAACCCCACAAGTTCAAAGATCATTACTTCAAAAAGCCCAAGTTCTGTGATGTTTGTGCCCGCATGATTGTCCGTGAGTCCTGAGGGGGCTGGGGTCCGTGGTGAGGGGCGAGGGCTGGGGGCCAAGGCTGCTGAGGGCTCCAGCCCGGCCATCCCTGTGGCTGCAAGTGTCACATTGCCCTCTCCTTTCCACCCCTCTGCCTCCCCCCCCATCATCACCAGTCAACAACAAATTTGGCCTGAGGTGCAAGAACTGCAAAACCAACATCCACCACCACTGCCAGTCCTACGTGGAGATGCAGCGCTGCTTCGGCAAAATCGTGAGTGGCCCCACATGCCCCTGGGCTTTGGGGCACGTCCTCAGGGGGAAGGACCACGGCAGGTCCTTTTTGGGCACGACCCAGGTGCCATCACCCTCCTCCCCTACTGGCTCTGATGGACAACCCCCTCTTAACCCTCATCCTGGAAGGGGGTTTCTCTCCTCCCCTCAACACCCACAGGAGAGCCCATGGGTCTGGGGGGTGGTGGATGCTCTGACCCTCCCTCTTTTCCTCTCCAGCCCCCAGGGTTTCGCCGGGCCTACAGCTCCCCCCTCTACAGCGACCAGCAATACGCCTGCACCAAGGATCCGCTCTGTAAGTACCATCCCCGGGTCAGGGCACCCCATTTTTTGGTGTCCTGTAGCTGAACCCCCCCTCGCTGTCCCTGTGCCCCCGCAGCAGACAACAGGAGCGACCCCGTCTTCGAGACCCTGCGGACGGGGGTCATCATGGCCAACAAGGAGCGCAAGAAAGGGCAGGATGACAAGAAAAACGTGAGTGCGGGGTTGACCTGGCGCTCCAAATGCCCCCAAGGGTCCTGCCAAGCACCGTCTCAGTTTGTGCCCGTTGCCCCTCGTCCTGTCTCCAGGCACCACTGGGAAGAGCCCGACCCCATCCTCTTGACACCTGCCCTTTAGATATCGAGGAGATCCCCTCTCAGCCTTCTCCAGCCCCAGGTCTCTCAGCCTTTCCTCATCAGAGAGGTGCTCCATTCCCTTGATTGCCTTTGTAGCCTCCATGGATTCTTTTCAGTAGTTCCCTGTAGTTCCAGTAGCTCCCTGTCCTTGAACTGGGGGGCCCAGAACTGGACACTGTACTCCAGATGTGGCCTCACCAGGGCAGAGTTTCACCCTGCGAAAGGGAGTCTTCAGTTCAGGTCTCCATCCTGGGGCATGTTCTGCTTCCCCTGGTTGACCCGGACACGGGAGATCCTTGGGTGGAAGCTGGTCCCAGGGCAGGGAAGCAGCATCAGGAGAGATGTCGCTGCCCTCCTCCTGTTTCCAGGCACCTCTGAAGGGGACAAGAAGACTGAGAAGAGCCCAACAGATGACAAGGTAACCGTCATCCTCACCCTACACCCAAAAAGGTCCCCAGCCTTGGAGCAGCGTGGGCAGAGGCTGCAGGGCTGTCCCTGCTGGGCTCCCTGGGGCTCTCCTCACCTTCGCTGGGGTTCCTCTCTTTCCTCCTCCCCCAGAACAAGAAGCCACAGCCAGGGATGCGCGGGGGCTTCATGCAATCTCACTATTTTGTGGCACTTTATCGCTTCAAAGCCCTGGAGAAAGATGACCTCGATTTTCCGTAAGTTCCTGCTATTTCCAAGGCTTCGGGGGTTTCTCTGGAGGTGGTTCCACTGATTTCTTGCACCCCAGGCTTGATGTTGAGCTGCTCACGTACAGGACCCCCCTTTCCTGAGCCCACAGGCCGGGTGCTTTCCTCAACCCCCCCCGACACAGGGCTCTAGGAGCTGGTGCTGGGGGAAGGGAGATTTTCCTTGCCCAACCTCAGGGTCCCCCAACTCCCCCTCACCCCGAGCCCTTCCTTCCCTTCGCAGGCCGGGGGAGAAGATCACGGTGGTCGATGACTCCAACGAGGAGTGGTGGAGGGTAAGGCCCGTGTCCTGCAAACACAGAGGGGAAAGATGCAGAGTTTAAAGCCAAAAGGGGGAGGGCAGCTGGGGGGGCCGATTGCGCTCGACGGAGGGCACAAACCCCCAAATCTGCTGCGTCCTCATGCCAACCCACAGCCTCGTGTGGGTCAGCGTGGGGGGACAGGTCAAACAAATTGGCTCCAACCAACCACCTCGCACCCGTTCACTGACTTCTTGCAGGGGAAGATCGGTGAGAAAATTGGCTACTTCCCCCCAAACTTCATCATCCGGGTGCGGGCAGGAGAGCGGGTGCACAAGGTGACGCGCTCCTTCGTGGGCAACCGGGAGATCGGGCAGATCACGCTCAAGAAGGATCAGGTGAGATGGGAGCGTGGGGTCACAGCCCGTGGGTCTCCAGCCCCCCATCTGCATCTCTGCCCCACCCCATGGCACCCCATGGCCCCCCACGGCACCCCATGGCATCTACAGCACCCCACGGCACCCCACAGCACCACACGGCATCCACAGCACCCCATGGCACCCTATGGCACCCTATGGCATCTACAGCACCCCATGGCACCCCATGGCATCCCAGGGCACCCCATGGCACCCTATGGCATCCACAGCACCCCATGGCACCCCATGGCATGAGATGGGAGCGTGGGGTCACAGCCCGTGGGTCTCCAGCCCCCCATCTGCATCTCTGCCCCACCCCATGGCACCCCATGGCCCCCCACGGCACCCCATGGCATCTACAGCACCCCACGGCACCCCACAGCACCACACGGCATCCACAGCACCCCATGGCACCCTATGGCACCCTATGGCATCTACAGCACCCCATGGCACCCCATGGCATCCCAGGGCACCCCATGGCACCCCATGGCATCCACAGCACCCCATTGCACCCCATGGCCCCCC
>NW_015091144.1:234327-234818 GCF_001431845.1 Calidris pugnax
GGCATCTACAGCCCCCCACGGCACCCCACAGCACCACACGGCATCCACAGCACCCCACAGCACCCCATGGCACCCCACAGCACCCCATGGCGCCCCATGGCATCCACAGCATCCCACGGCACCCCACAGCACCCCATGGCATCCACAGCACCCCATTGCACCCCATGGCCATGCTCTGCCCTGCCTCCAACAGCGTCCCCACACTGCCCACCCCCTGGATGAGTCCCACTCTGCCCAGCCCAGGGGTTGCCCCCCTTCTGCCTGGGGGTTTGCCGCCTTCCCCTGGCTCTGTGGGGCCCCAGGAGTCTCACCTGCACCCCCTTCCCCCCCCCAGATCGTGGTGCAGAAGGGTGAGGAGGTGAACGGTTACGTCAAAGTCTACACCGGCCGCAAAGTGGGGCTTTTCCCCGTGGACTTCCTGCAGGAGATCTGAGTGGGGGCAACGTCCCAGGGCCCCCCAACCGGGGGGGGGGACGGGTGGATCCTGGCTG
>NW_015091144.1:236562-237808 GCF_001431845.1 Calidris pugnax
GGGGGGCGGGGGGAGAGCTCCAGCTAATTTAACAGCTGAGGAGAACAACTTAATTAGAGTCATCTGGAAATTGGGTAAAACCCCTTTCTTCGGTTTCCCACCCCCAGACCCAGAGCACGGAGACTTCCCCATCGGCTGCACGTGCTTTGGGGATGGGGATGGGGAGGGGGCCCCCCCCCCAGCCCTACCAAGCAGATGGCCTTCATTACGTGTGGGATCTAATTGGATTGATCAGCAGTTAATGGGAAATTAAGAGGTGAATTCCTTCCCCCCTCCCCTCCCTTCCTCCCAGCTCCACCAGGTGCTCGGTGCAGCCTCTGGGGCTGGTGCAGCCCAGTCCCTTGTTGTCCCCCCCTCCTTTCCTGAGGGGGTGAGCGAGCAGAAGGTGGGGGGGGGCTAGTTTGGACCTCGTGGGCATTGGGGGTGAGGGTCCGTGCGTGGGGAAGGATGGGGGGGGCGTGCGATGGCTGTGTCTTCTCCTGGTGTGAGCACAGGTGTGTGGGCACGGGGGTGTGTGGGCACGGGGGTGTGTGGGCACCGGGGTGTGCACTCTTCTCCTGGCGTGTGGCTCCTGAGCCGTGCTTTGGCCTTGCTCCTGCTTTTTCCTCTCATTCCTGGTGCCCACAGCCCGGCTGTGACCCCCCCAGGGAGGGGGCTGGGACTCTGGTGACGTGGGGACACTCAGCATCTCTGCAGTGGTTTGTGCCAGGGGGCTGCCACCCACCCCCCGTAACACAGAATCCCAGAATCTTCTAGGTTGGAAGGGACCTTCAAGATCATCTTGTCCAACGGTCAACCTCACTGACAAAAATAGACACCCCCACAACAAACAAGGAGCATCATCACTAAACCAGACCTCCCAGCACCACATCAACCCGGCTTTTGAACACCTCCAGGGATGGGGCCTCAACCCCCTCCCTGGGCAGCCCATTCCAAGGGCTGAGAACCCTTTCAGGGAAAAAATTGTTCCTAATATCCAGCCTGAACCTCCCCTGGTGCAACTTGAGGCCATTTCCTCTCGTCCTGTCGCCTGGGACTTGAGAAAAGAGACCGACCCCCATCTCTCTACCCCCTCCTTTCAGGGAGTTGGAGAGAGCAAGAAGGTCTCCCCTCAGCCTCCTCTTCTCCAGGCTGAACACCCCCAGCTCCCTCAGCCTCTCCTCATCAGACTTATTCTCCAGACCCCTCACCAGCTTTGTCGCCCTTCTCTGGACCCGCTCCAGCCCCTCAATGTCTTTTTTATGGT
>NW_015091144.1:237979-238535 GCF_001431845.1 Calidris pugnax
GACAATCCCCTCCCGGGCCCTACTCCCCACGCTGTTCCTGATACAGGCCAGGATGCCCCCAGACCCCCCCCCCGTAATGTCAAGGTGGAGGAACCACCCTGACCTGCCAGATTAATCACCTCTTTTTTATCTCCGCATCTCCTGAAAGGTCAGGAGTCTTTGCAAGGCCCCAAAATTAATGGAAATACCACCGGTTTTGTGCCGGATCCATCCATCATCCCGGGAGGGCAGCGCTGGCACGGAGAGGGGATGGGGGGCACCTGCCTCCTCTGCACCCCTTTTTGTGGTGCACGTGAGGAGGGTGAGCCCCAGGGAACGTGGCAGGAGGTGGGGGTGTCTGGGTGCTGTACCCCACGGCCTGCCCACCTCTCGTCCCCCCACGGGGGGGTCCCTCACGTCCAGTCTGGCCTCGGGGTGCTCCTGCCTGAAATCATCTCCCTTGGCTCGGCAGATGCCGTGCTCAGAGATTGCTCTCCATCTCCAGGCAGGGAAATAAATGCATTAAACTAAACTAAACTGCCTCCCCTCCCCACCTGCCCCCCCCCCCCCCCCCGCC
>NW_015091144.1:241669-241947 GCF_001431845.1 Calidris pugnax
GCACAGGGGGGGGGGCTGAGCGTGGTCAGAGGGGGCCCTGCTGCCCCCTCCCTGCCTCCTGACCACCCTCCCAAATCGTTAATTGAGGATGAACCCCCCCAAAAGCCTGGCTGGGGAGCGATGACCGTGCGCAGCGTCTGTCCCCACAGCCCCTGTGATGTGAACTAAATCCATCCTAATTAGCACTGATTTGCATGGGGAAATGAAAATTAATCTAGCCTGGGTTTATTGGAATTAGTGATTCTAGTTGGGCACATCAGGAAGCGGCAGACATTGGG
>NW_015091144.1:242004-242437 GCF_001431845.1 Calidris pugnax
GGGGGGGTGTCACACACATCTCCCACTTTGACAGGTCCTTGTCAGCAGTAATGACCAGCTCTGAGTCCAGCTGGGCCCCAGGGCTCACTGCTGAGCTCGTTAGGGGGGATTTAATGAGGGCAAGAGGCAGACACTGCCTCTGGCTGTTTGTCACACTCGCTCTGGCCACACAGACCCCGAGCCGTGCTGCGTGGTCCCCCCCGGCAGGGCACAGCCCCCCCCGGCAGGGCACAGCCCCCCCCCAGCTTCTCTCTGTCCCCCGGCACAGCCTGGGGGGGTGGGAGTGCAAGCTCTTGCTGTGACACCCACTGGGGGGGATGACACCCGTGGGGACCCCCTCCTGCCTCGGGGGCTGGCCCCACATCCAGGCTGCACCCCAGGGGAGACACTGGGGCAGTTTGTGTTGCCTTCCCCCCCCCCCCCCCCCCCCCCC
>NW_015091144.1:244134-244711 GCF_001431845.1 Calidris pugnax
ATGGCAGAAACCTATCTGCCCCCCCCTCCTCACCCTCCCGAGCCCTATTTTGGGGGTCCTTTGCTCAGCACCACGCCGTGGGGCGGTGATGCCGGGCAACCGTGGGGCGAGTGTCCACCAGGACTGGGGTTCTACCCAAAAGCCCTTCCTAGGTGGCAGGGGGGGGTGTCGGTGCCCCCCCACTCGCCTCACCCCACCTCCCAGGTGGCCCCATAGTTGCAGATTATAAAAAAATAAGCAATTTTGTGACCCAGTTGCCCCAGTCCATCCTGCTCCTGCGTGTCCTCCCACGTGTGTCAGGGTGTGTGTGCCCACACACACTGCCCCCCCCCCACGCCAAGCAGGAGCATATTCTTATTCTGGAGGTTGGGGGGGCCCACCAGGGACCGGGCGCCGTGGGGGGAGCCCCGGTTGTGCCCCCTTTGGAGACCTCTGCCCCCCGTTGTCTCCCGTGGCCCAGGGTTGGCACCGGGGCTCATTGTGATGGGGTCCGTGGCAACACGTTGAGCGCAATTAGCATCACGCTCATGAAAAATTAACGAGGAGCAAACAGCTGGGCAGGAGCTTCGTCCTGTCC
>NW_015091144.1:244721-244949 GCF_001431845.1 Calidris pugnax
CAGGGCAGACCCCAGGCATCCGGGGATGGTGGCATCCTGCTGGGTACCACTGGCATCTCCCGGCTGGGCCAGTGCTGGGACATCACTGGTTCCCCAGCACTGGGACATCACTGGTGCCCAGCACTGGGACATCACTGGTCCCCAGCACTGGGACGTCACTGGTTCTCCAGCACTGGGACGTCACTGGTTCCCCAGCGCTGGGACGTCACTGGTTGCCCAGTCCTGGGC
>NW_015091144.1:246505-247406 GCF_001431845.1 Calidris pugnax
CACACGTGCAGGCGTGTCCCAGGCGTGTGCAGGCATGTCCCAGGCGTGTCCCAGCCCCGCACACGTGTATCCGGACGTGTGCTCGCACAGCTCAGGCGTGTGCACGTCAGGCGGGTGCACGCGTGTCTCAGCCACGTGTGCCACACGTGCAGGCGTGTACCAGGCGTGTGCAGGCATGTCCCAGGCGTGTCCCAGCCCTTACACACGTGCAGGCGTGTCCCAGGCGTGTGCAGGCATGTCCCAGGCGTGTCCCAGCCCTTACACACGTGCAGGCGTGTCCCAGGCGTGTGTAGGCATGTCCCAGGCGTGTCCCAGCCCCGCACACATGTGTATCCCGATGTGTGCTCGCACGGCTCAGGCGTGTGCACGTGTGTCTCAGCCACGTGTGCCACACGTGCAAGCGTGTTCCAGGCGTGTTGCGCATGTCCCAGGCGTGTCCCAGCCCCGCACACGTGTATCCGGACGTGTGCTCGCACAGCTCAGGCGTGTGCACGTCAGGCGGGTGCACGCGTGTCTCAGCCACGTGTGCCACACGTGCAGGCGTGTCCCAGGCGTGTGCAGGCATGTCCCAGGCGTGTCCCAGCCCCGCACACGTGTATCCGGACGTGTGCTCGCACAGCTCAGGCGTGTGCACGCGTGTCTCGGCCACGTGCACACGCGTGTGCGGGCCCCGCGCTCCCCCCGCTCGGCCCCGTCCGTCCCCACCGGTGTCTTTGTCACAATGAAGGAAGAGGTTATTATGTTTATTAAATTGTATCAAGGCAGCATCACAGCAATTGGCAGCTGGTGACCCCCGGTTATTTATAAACCAGGTGCTGGAAATCGCAGCTCCTCCTGGGCTGGGGCTTTTCTTCAGAGAAAATGATGGAAAAAAAAGAAAAAGATTAAAAAAAAAGAAAAA
>NW_015091145.1:0-34497 GCF_001431845.1 Calidris pugnax
AAAACACTTGTTTAGGGATTTTATTTGTTATAACTCCCCACTGCACGAAAAAGGAGCTGCTGGAAGCACTAAGGAATTATTTTGGTCCTTTTATCTCTCCGGGCAACCTGCCATTTTTATCTGAGCCTTTCTTGATAGGATACACTCAAACTGCCAGGTTAGCAGCTCCTCAAATGTTTTGGTTCATCAGTAGATTTTATTCCCATATAAATATGAACTTACAGCTTCTACTTCACTGCAAATAACTTACAGACCTCTCTCTGTTCTACACACCATACTTTCGCTCAAACTGAAGTTTCAGGGATTCTCTCACCTCCACTATACATTTATATATTACCCATGGGAAAAAATGTATTTCTTTGGATATCAAAAGTCTTTCCAAGACTTGGAAAATCCACGAGTCATGCACACCACCTGTGCAGACACAAGATTAAGTGCTTATTATCCTCTTAACATCCTTAAACAACTCTGGCAAAGCTCCCGTCCCCCTCTTTGGAGAGTGTTGGAAGTTCTTGTGCAAACGTCTTGCCTAAAACATGTGTTTCACATGCTGGGGTCAAGCCTAACTTGCCCAGACTACATTAAATTTGGTTAAAGAGGATGTGTCTATACGACAATATCTGTGATAATGTACAATATTCAGTGAGCTTCAGCCCAGGAATTGGGGGCCCTGCCTTCTAGTTCCACCTCCGAGATTTGAGCCGTTCCTCAAACTACTCAGGGGGACCACACGAAGCCAGAAGACCAAAGTAGATGTTTACCATCTTACCTGTCTTCTGCTGAGCCTGGGTGGCTCTATAGTGAAAATCCAGAAATCGTAGCACCAGGCAGAGGGTATTAACAGAGTCTGTAACCAAAATATGGCAGGAAAAACTCTCCTTGGAGGAAGGAGAGGGCATCCTGGATTCTGAGATGGGAGGGACTCTTCATCGGGGAGGGGAGCCATGGAACGAGGGGGAGCCATGGAACGAGGGGGAAATCTCCCAAACTGAAAGATGGGAGATTGAGGTGGGATCTCGGGTAGAAATTCTTTGGTGTGAGGGTGGTGAGAGCCTGGCCCAGGTCGCCCAGAGAAGCTGTGGCTGCCCCATCCCTGGAGGGGTTCAAGGCCAGGTTGGAGGGGGCTTGGAGCAACCTGGTCTGGTGGGAGGTGTCCCTGCCCATGGCAGGGGGTTGGAACTAGATGTTCTTCAAGGTCCCTTCCATCCCGAACCATTCTGTGATTCTATAATTCTGATTCTACCACCTGATGCTCCTTCTGCTCGTTCTCCAAAGACTGTGTGACACAAAAAGCATAAATAGTCACTGAACTGGGCACAGATTCGCAAATAACTGGTGACAGTTTGTCCAATCACGTGTTTTTGTTATTTTTCTGGATCTGTACAGTCAACTTCCATGTACTTGAAGCCAAGAAACTCCAACGTGTTTTCTGTGATTGAGCAAATTCTCCTCTGGACACAACGTTCCTGTACCATTAGCAACCTCTCTCTCCATACTTAAGTTGCCCTTTTTCCTTCTGACATAAACGTGGAGCAACGTACTCATTTTAAATATTTAAATATCAACGTATAGATGAGTTGATTCATACCACCATACCATGTTTTCATGAAGATGTCGAAACATTCCCCCAAGTGGAGTTTCCATGTGAAACACTGTGTTTTTAGATGGGGTTTGGTCTTGGCCAACGTCTGTTTTCCTGGAATGGGCCTGTTGTCGGTCAACCCAGCATCTAATCAAACAATAATTTCCCTGACTTGTCGTAAATATTTATCCTCTAAATGGCTCGCTGGGATTTGCTACATCTGGGGTGTATGTTCTTATTTCTGACAGACACTTGAGGAGCTGGAATGCCACGGGCCGGTGATGTCCGAGCAAACCCGAGCAGAACTGGAGCAGAAAATAGATGAAGCCAGAGAGAGTATTCGCAAGGCTGAGGTAAGAAAGGAAATCATTTTGGCACGTTCAGCTTCTCACCGCAGAAAGATTTATGTTCCAGCTGTTTAATTTTATTGGTGGAAACGGGAGCTTTTAGCATCAAAGAGAAGGGAATTTTAAGATGTCTTTTTTTTTTTCCCTTGATTTCATACTTCTCAAATCACCGAATCGACTTAATGAAAGACTCGAGATTAGAAGAATAATATTAAAAATCACCCCTGATGAGGAGTGATTAAACTTGCCGTGTTTCCCGCTATTGTGCAAAGGTCAAGAGTCTATATATTTAGGGCCTTTGTCTTAAATAGAGTAAAAACAACCTCATGTTTGTTAGTTCCCTTCTGCTTGATGGAATTAATACCAGATAATGGTATTAATTTTCTGTCTTCACGCTTTTTGGCTTTTAGAAGGAGCTGCCCCTCACTGATGTTGTAGTGTTTTTTGATATACATATTAATTTGGGATGTCGATGGGAAAACAGTTGAAATAATCTTTGTAGCTCTTTCTGCTTCTTCTCTGAAGCACTTTAGAAAAGGTTACTGAGGTTTGTGAGACCTGTTTTGGGTTAAGAAAGACTTGGGAGAAGATAAACTGGCTTCATATTTGATTGCAAGTGTTGGGTGGGTAAAAGTTAACTGTTTTCATGGCCAGTGATTCAAAAGAACCTATTGGGAGCACCAGGAACTAATCTATTAGTTTTCAGCTGAGCGGGTTGCTTAATTAAAACTGGAGAGCAAACGTAATTGTTTCAGTGAAGTGCTTCTCATTCCGCTGGATATTCGGAGCACCTGATGTCATTAGGAATGTGATTTACAGTTCAAGAGGTTAGAAAATACAGAGTAAAAATATTCCTCCTACTGGCGGTGAAAAACGTGAGGCTCTTTTTTTAAAACAAAGCCAGAATGAACAGAAAGTGTTTTAAAATGCAATTGCCTTTTCTTTTGAGTAAACTATTTCAAGCAAGACTCTGCTCCAAAGCGCTTCGGTGAATGTAGAGTTAATGGTTAAATATGCAGGGACAGAGAGCGTGAGAGTGGAAGATAAAAAGCGGCAGCAGAAAGAAATAAAATGGGGATGAGGAGCTGCCGAGGAGACGGTTCTTGCACAAAAATATCATAAAAGGTACAAACGAAATCAGTCTGGAACTCAAGTGTTTGCGAGTCTTACGAATGCATAATTAACAGAACCCAATCAATCAGTGGCAAATGAGCAAAGAGGTGACACGTTTCCTCGGGGGAGGCGGCGGAGAGAAAAAACGGACAGGATTATTTTGGGATTTTTTAAATTCTGGAAAGTTAAAAAAAGTTTGAAAGCGGGAGCTGGAACGGTCGTGGCTGAGAGGGGTCTCCGTGGTAGAAATGAGATGGGGCATCCTGGAGGGATGTAATAAGTTTTGGTGCCATGTCTGGAAGCATTTGATGATAACATGTAGATTTTATTTTGGTTAATATAAGGGGAGACCTTCTGGCTCTCTCCCAACTCCCTGAGAGGAGGGTGTAGCCAGGGGGGGTCGGTCTCTTCTCCCAAGGAACAGGCCATGGGACAAGAGGAAATGGCCTGAAGTTGCACCAGGGGAGGTTTAAGGTGGATATTGGGCAAAAATTCTTCCTGGAAAGGGTTGTTCAAGCCTTGGAAGAGGCTGCCCAGGAAGTCACCAGCCCTGCAGGGATTTCAAAGCTGGGCAGATGTGGTGCTGAGGGATATGGGTCAGTGGTGGGTTTGTCAGTGTTGGGTTGATGGTTGGACTCGATGATCTGAAAGGTCCCTTCCAACCCAGACCATCCTGTGATTCTGTGATTCTATACTGTTGTTTCTTGCTCAGACCATTCTGTGATTTTGTAATTCTGTGATTCTATACTGTTGTTTCTTGCTATGATGGTCAAGACTTAGACATGGAAAACCCTTGATTATTCTGAGTGAAGCACCTAGAGAAGAGCACACCATGATGACAGGGCTGGCAGGGTATGAATTTTGTAACCTTGAGATAATTTCCTCAAGTCTATCAACCTGCCATACCTGTAATTGCAGAGTTACTGTTTTTAAAGGACCCTGTGTGTACTCTTGGCGCTTCGGAGACATGGACATTTTGCTGAATGTTCTTTGTAGGTCACACACATTTTCTCTTCTCTCGTGGTGCGTTAGATAGCACGTACCATCATTCCTCATTCCAGAGACGTTCTCCCTTCTTCCTTTTGTTTTATTTGTGTTTTTCTCTTGAAATGCATTTTATTTTTATTTCCTTTCTTGAGTGGCGTCCTGTTGTCCTTCCCTGGTTTGTCTCCTTGACCTGCTCTTTGCTGCTTTTTCCTTTGCAAATCTACCCTTTTCCTTTTCTTTCTTCATCATTTCTGAAGGGGAAGAGAACTTCACGAGCACGTTGGGCTTAAATTTTGCTTTTCTTCTGGCAAAGCTATTTTGGTCACCACTAGACTCTTCCATTTGTGTTTTACTCCCAGGGGAATTTTACATTCTTGACACACTGATTCTTGACTCTTGGAAGACAAAGCGATCTCTACCAACGTGAGCTGAGTCAGAGCCTTTTGGAGATGATACATATTGGTGATGTGGTTTCTCCAGGGGGTATTGTGCATAGATGTGTTCATCTCATTGCCCTCGTCCTCAGAGACTCTCAGTCTTTTGAAATCTAACAGGTGAGAGGAACTGAGGAACTCTGCCATATGTGTAAGGCTGAGAGAGTTGGGGGGCTTCAGCCTGGAGAAGAGAAGGCTCCGGGGAGGCCTTGGAGCTCCTTCCAGTCCCTCAAGGGGCTCCAGGAAAGCTGGGGAGGGACTCTTGATGAGGGAGGGGAGCCCTAGGAGGAGGGGGAAGGGTTTGACCCTGAAAGAGGGGAGATGGAGATGAGATGTGGGGAAGAACTTCTTTGGTGGGAGGGTGGTGAGAGCCTGGCCCAGGTTGCCCAGAGAAGTTGTGGCTGCCCCATCCCTGGAGGGGTTCAAGGGCAGGTTGGAGGGGGCTTGGAGCAACCTGGTCTGGTGGGAGGTGTCCCTGCCCAGGGCTGGTGGTTGGACTGGATGGTCTTTAAGGTCCCTTCCAACCCAAACCATTCAGTGATTCTGTGATTCTGTGGTTCTGTGTTGGTTTGCTTGGAATATTGTACCTCCTCCTCAGTTGTGGAGCTAAAGATGATCTTTTAAGATCTCTTCCCACGCAAACCTTTCTATGACTCTATGATTTTTATATTTTCTAACAAGCACAATGGGTATGGAATAAGCATGATTTGAAGGTCCAGCGAAGAAATGCAGTTTTCGTGCGGGTGCAACCAACGCATACTGAAGAAATCTGCATTTTTATCTCCTTCAAGATGTAGTGCCTGGACAGAAAACCTGAGATTGGTGGCAGAGGACTAAAATTGGCTGTGGTTAGTGCTACAACCCGGAGTTTAGATCCAGAGGAGCCTCCATCCTTGTCAAACCAGCGTTTAAACCGCTGCTGCGTCGGGGTTGGCTTCGATAATGGCAAACACCGAGAGCAGACGGTGCTTGAAACATCGTCTGTAAAGGAGGTCAACACCTTCAAAATTCAGTAATTGGAGAAAATAAATTATTCTCGTAGCTCTTTTGCACTTAACCAAGCAACTGGGGTAACTGAAGTAGAACTTCTGTGTTTTTAAGCTTTCATTTTTGTGACAAGAGTGAGGAAGGTCGGGGTTTTACGGCTGTTAGTTCAGGCAGTTGGATGGATCTGATTTGCCTTAAAATATCTTCGCGTTTCTCCGCTGTCTCTTTTTCTTTAAACTAAGAGAGACACAAATTTACCGTCTCCACTCAGCTGTGGTGCAGAAATAAGGGGTAAAAAAAAAAGTTGCAGCTATTTCTTTGGTTTCTATAACCATTATGGTTTAGTGATGATGCTCCTTGGTTGTTGTGTGGGTGTCTATTTTTGTCAGTTAGGTTGACGGTTGGACAAGATGATCTTTAAGGTCTCTTCCAACCTAGAAGATTCTGTGATTCTGTGATTTTTTTCAACCTTTAGCCTGGACCCTGAGGCTGGGTTACTTCGATCCTTCTTCTTCTCGTCTTACTTCGTCTCTATCCAACTAAAGCCCCAATACTTTGATGGCCCCAGCGTGAGTCTCCTTCACCAGTAGAGTTGGTCCCGTGGCTCCCGTCGTTCTTCTCAACCATCACGGGAGATTTCCCCATTTGTGCTCAGGTCTGTGCTCAAAGAAGGTCCCGGAGCCTCCGTGGCCATTAATCCTATTTCCACTTAATTATAAGGGGCTGCGTTTTTTCTCATCATTAGGATATCTACGACTCTCAAGAGAGTGTTTGTACCAGATAAGATTTGATTAAGACTCATTACGGGGCTGTTTACTCCGTTTGATGAGTTCAGAAGCTTAGGTCCATCTCGAATCGTAAACGGAGGGCTGGTTTCTCCCTCCCCTTATATTTGGCCATGAATATTTATTCCTCTGCTGTGATAAGGGTTGTGTTCGCTGGCTGGGCTCCTCTTCTGTCTTAAGATCTCATCTATTAATCCTGTGCTGCATGTGGTCCTACAGCATCTCAAGTAGATGCAGCTACGTCTCAGCCCAGTGTTATTTGTGTGTTCTTGGGGTTGAACCTATCAGCTGCAGGAGCAGTGTCGTTCTCTGCTCATGAGAAATGTGAGAAAAGCTTAATTCCCTATGTTTCCCTAAAATAAATGGAAGAGAATGAGGCTTCCAACCCTCCCACCCCCCTAAAAAAAGGTTGAATTTGTGAGATGTCACTTGCTGCCATCTACGGCTTCACTCAGGAAACATATGCTTGGGAGAGCCGTGCTCCGTCAACAGATTGTCTTCTCAGCAGGAGATTTGTGGGAGCTGGTGGACTTTCCGGCCAGGCAGATTGAGGACTAGCCTGGAAAAATGCCGTCGACATCCAAAAATCAGGAATTTTGAGCTCTTTTGGTGAAAAGCAGAGATGAGAATGTCGTTATTGAGATCATCCTCAATGATGGAGCCGTATTCTGGAGATGTGCAAGCCCTAGTACTTCTAACAGCTGTATCCAAACATTGAATCAATCTGACCTCAGTCTTGCAAAAATGATACTACCATATTTCCGAGTTTCAATCTAGAATTAATACTTTCTGATAATTATTTCTCAGAGACTTGCTGTAAATGAGAAATTTGGAGAGCGTGCAGTAGGCTCAGGTCCTGCTGGAGTATTGCACGGCATGTATTTTTGACCAACCTGCCTGTTTGGGCATGAGCAACGAGAAAGGAATTCTTCAGAAGAGCTGGGGTGTATGTATTTATGATGATGATAAAGGATATTTTTTTCATTAGTGGACATTTAACAGAGGAATATATTTCGTGGGATGAAAGGGCAAAAACAAACAGGGATGTTTTGAAGCCAATGATGAAATAAAGTCATGAAGATTCCTGGTTGGATATAGTCAACTGAAGCTCTCAATAGCTCTTATAGATCCCTCTGTACTGTAAAGGCTACATATCCTTATATATGGAAACAAATGGAGAAGTCATTTTGAAAACATCCTACAAATAATCATCATCATGACTTTAAATGTTGCTGAGATGAAGCATGATTGCTGTAGGACTTTGAGCAGTAGATTGTCTCTCACATCTTCTTGGTAAAGGAATCGGGGATTAGTCTGGGCTAGAAGAATATTAACATTGCTTGTTTTGTAGATTTTATCTTTTTTATTATTATTATTTATTCAGTTCTTTTGGAAGGTGGATCACACTGAAAAATCCAACTCAGTTCCTTAAAGCTACGCTTTGAATGCAGTGGAGTTTCATGGAGTCGTTCAGGTTGGGGGCTTTGTGGTGTCTCTTGTCCAGCTTCTGCTCAAATCTTACTGAATCTTTTGGCTACGAAATGTGGGCAACATCTTTCACTAATATTAAGAGCCAATATTCATTACCAGGACCGCAGAGAAATGTGTTAATAACGGTTTGCATACATACATTTTAGATACGTTCCGTTTTCTACCTACAGAATTTGGGTCGTTTCCATTCAGTCCCGTTACCAGCAGCCTGGGAACAACTAAAACCCTACAAAATACTTCACTGCTGCTCTCATTTCTTCATCTCACAGAATCACAGAATGATCTGGGGTTGGAAGGGACCTCTGGAGATCATCCAGTCCAACCCCCTGCCAGAGCAGGGCCACCCAGAGCAGGTCCCACAGGAATGTGTCCAGGTGGGGTTTGAATGTCTCCAGAGAAGGAGACTCCACCACCTCTCTGGGCAGCCTCTGCCAGGGCTCTGCCACTCTCACAGTGAAGAAGTTCCTCCTCATGTTGAGACGGAACTTCTTATGGTCAAGTTTGTGCCCATTCCCTCTTGTCCTGTCCCTGGGCACCACTGGAAAAAGACTGGCCCCATCCTCCTGACACCCACCCTTTAATGATTTAGAGGTGTTGATCAGATCCCCCCTCAGTCTTCTCTTCTCCAGACTAAAAAGACCCAAGTCCCTCAGCCTTTCCTTGTAAGAGAGATGCTCCAGGCCCCTCATCATCTTTGTAGCCTCTGCTAGACCTTCTCCAGCAGGTTCCCTGTCCTTCTGGAACTGGGGAGCCCAAAACTGGTCCCAGTGCTCCAGATGGGGCTTCACCAGGGCATCTCCTTCCCCACCAACCTCTTTCTGTGTTTAGGAATCTCTAATATTTTTATATGCTTGAGCTTGGAAAAAAAAAATCAGCCTACGCAGGTGGGCTCTTCTCCACGAAGAGCTTCACCTCTGTGTTCTTACCCTTGGCGTTCGCTCTTGAGGCGCGTTATCTGTGTCAGCGTTTCATTTCCTGTTTGCTTCACCCTCCCACTCTCGTTTGATTTAACTCCACGCAGGATATTTAGCATATAAATTAACGAACTCTGCCGTAAATAGCTGGAGAAACATCCCGCCCATCCTCCCACTTGGGGAAAAAAAAAAAAAAAAAAGAAAATAAAGCAACCACTCGGCGTTGTGTTGAAAAATGTCATTTATTTTGCTCGTTCCCCAGCTGGAACAGAAAAAATGTTGGGTTTAGGGTTTTTTTGGTCCCAGCCAGGTGGATTTCCAGGGGTTGGTGGTTCCAGTTTGCTGCCGTCGCTCCCTTGCAAGCAGTGGCTGAGCTTCGCCTGGAGCCAGGTAACAAGTGATGAATTTTTTGGCTGCAGAGAAGACAAAGGAAAAACAGGCTACAGCAGAGAGAACATCGTCCCTACCTGCTGGTTATAAATCTCTGGCATCTTATGGTTTTGATTTACAGTGCTGGGGGTGAACCCCACACAGCTGGAATTGCTGGTGGGCTCCCCTTTGCAAGGATGAGCTAAATTCAACCCCTCAGGGATCAAAATGTGGCCACCAGGACCAGGGAGGGGATTCTGCCCCTCTGCTCCTCTCTGAGGACACCCACCTGGAGCACTGTGTCCAGCTTTGGAGTCCTCAGCACAAGGAGAGACATGGACCTGTTGGAGCAGGGTCGGAGGAGGCCCCCATGGAGATGCTGGGAGGGCTGGAGCCCCTCTGCTGGGAGGACAGGCTGAGAGAGTTGGGGGGGGGTTCAGCCTGGAGAATCACAGAATCACAGAATCTTCTAGGTTGGAAGGGACCTTAAAGATCATCTTGTCCAACCGTCAACCTAACTGACAAAAATAGACACCCACACAACAAACAAGAAGCATCACCATCACTAAACCAGACCTCCCAGCACTACATCAACCTGTCTTTTGAACACCTCCAGGGATGGTGCCTCAACCACCTCCCTGAGAAGAGAAAGTCCAGGGAGACCTTGGAGCCCCTTCCAGTCCCTTCTTTAGAAGGGGGGCTCCAGGAAAGCTGGGGAGGGACTCTTGACGAGGGAGGGGAGCCCTAGGAGGAGGGGGAAGGGTTTGACCCTGAAAGAGGGGAGATGGAGCTGAGATGTGGGGAAGAACTTGTTTGGTGTGAGGGTGGTGAGAGCCTGGCCCAGGTTGCCCAGAGAAGCTGTAGCTGCCCCATCCCTGGAGGGGTTCAAGGCCAGGTTGGAGGGGGCTTTGAGTAACCTGGTCTGGTGGGAGGTGTCCCTGCCCAGGGCTGGGGGTTGGAATGAGATGATCTTTAAGGTCCCTTCCAACCCAAACCATTCCAGGATTCTATGGTGATATTTTAAGTGACTCATTTTGGGTAGGATTATTATTTTTTCCCCTTGGGCTGCTGTTGGCAAAGGCTCTTTCCACCACCCCCCATCAAGAAGGCAGTGAAAGCTGAGCTTGGTGGATTATTTGCTGGTGCACCCCTACTTTAACAGCACTGGGCTGTGATGTCAAACTGATCTGCCTGGGAGGGTTTACATTGGCTTTTGAGAAATTTGTGGCATTCTAATGCCTTTTTTTTCCTGTACTCAGTGAATTCCACCCATCACTGTGCAAATAATTCTTGTGGCACATTATTTTTCATTAAGAGAATTATTTCATGTTAATGGGGTTTTTTTTTCATTTAAAAAAAACAGTCCAGAGTTTAAACAAAAATGTTTCTAAATGAGGAAAAAAATAAATAGAATATGTTTCCAGAGCATTTAGCCAAAACCATCCCATGTTGCTTTCTTCTTGGCTAAAACAATTTGCCAAATGAGACAGTCCAGCCCTTGTAATGACTTTGTTCCTAGAAAAATATTGCAGTGGAATAAGATATTTCTCACAAAAGATCGGTTAGGTTTCCTTGTAATCCTAATTTAATCTGGTTTTAGTATCTCAGCACCCTCATATGTTTAAGCTTGGCCTAAAATCAATAATTCGGGGGTTTTTAAGCTAAAAATTATTGGGTTCAGGTTCTTTAGCACTGATCAAAAAGCGGAGGGGATGCTCAGCAGGGGGAGAAGCCCTGTCCCGTGGGCAGGGGCGTCGTGAGCTTCTTCTGGGGCCTGAAAAATGGTGGAAAATAAAGCAACTCTGCTTTCAGAACCCTCCATTCAAACCTGCTCTACCAATCAGAAACCCAAATATTTAAGGGGCCACGTTAGACCAGCTTTGCTGGATTTCTGTGGTTGTTTTTTCACCCCCAACACTTTTATAAACCATTTTTAAAGCCTTGTAACCGAGGTGTTTGTGGGATGTAAATGAACATTTGGTTTCTTCAGGGCCCTTTTCCTTCTGGGAAGAGAGGACCAGCGATACATAATGTGTTTTTGCTGGTTTTAATTTCCACGACTTCCAAAAGCAGTTGTTTATCTTCATCTTGTGCAAGCTGTAGGTCGAGAGCCTTCGCTTAATTAAGGCTGGAAGAGTAAATAAACAAAACTCTGCCTTCTTCCATGTAGAACAACGACAGGCATGTGAGGAATAGATAACAGTATTTATATTTTTTCAAACTTGGGAGGTTTTTTAGTTTTTTTTTTTTTTTTCCTTTCATCTTCTTCTAACCTACCACCAGCTACGGCAGAAGAACGACTCAGAGAAGCAGGAACCACCCAGGACTCTGTTGGTAAACTTTGTGGGTGGCTGAGGGCTTTTAAATCAGTGCAAAGATAGCCCAGTCCTTGGCTATTAAATAGAGATCGGTAAATAGTGACTTTAAGGAGCGATTTTGCTTTTAAAAGGGAAAATATTTGTCCTACGGCGAGACTTAAGAACAATGAAATTTGGGCAGCGAGTGCCGGATTCCGGCATTCCTGAGCTTTCGAAACTCCACCGCCTTCCTGGAGGTACTTGATGTTGCTGGGAAGGGAAGTGGGTACTCGATTGAAAAAAAAAAAATCAGTGCAGGTCACTCCGTGGGGAAGTTCGGGCTCTGCATCTGCTGGAGTCCCTTCTGCTGAGAGGGAAAATCAATGTTTGAAGTCTAGGTTTAGTTTTTAATGTGAAATATATCACAGAATGATCTGGGGTTGGAAGGGACAAAGCCTGGGTTTAGTTTTTAATGTGAAATATATCGCAGAATGACCTGGGGTTGGAAGGGACCTCTGGAGATCATCCAGTCGAATCCCCTGCCAGAGCAGGGCCACCCAGAGCAGGTCCCACAGGAACATGTCCAGGTGGGGTTTGAATGTCTCCAGAGAAGGAGACTCCACCACCTCTCTGGGCAGCATCTTCCAGGGCTCTGCCACCCTCACAGCAAAGAAGTTCCTCCTCATGTTGAGATGGAACTTCTTCTGTTCAAGTTTGTGCCCGTTCCCTCTTGTCCTGTCCCTGGGCACCACTGAGAAAAGCCTGGCCCCATCCTCCTGACACCCACCCTTGAAGGATTTAGAGGTGTTGATCAGATCCCCCCTCAGCCTTCTCTTCTTCAGATTGAAAAGACCCAAGTCCCTCCACCTTTCCTCATGAGAAAGACGTTCCAGTCCCCTCATCATCTTTGTAGCCCTAATATATGATCTTTTGGAGGCCTTTGAGAGATAGGACTTCTTTTCGTGATGATTTTGTGGTCTTGCAGCGTAGTGTGAAGCAGTGATTTCTCAGCAAGCACACCCCATCTCTTCCTAGTGCAACTCATCCCTCTCTGGATGCCTCCTCCCCACGTCAGAGAGGGGAGGAGAAGACCAGTCAGGCTGGAGTAGCATCCTTCGTGCAAGGTGGATCCTACCTTGTCCCCAACTGCAGGAATAAAAGCACACGTTCAGCAAAGCTTGGAAACATCAGTATTTCCTCTGGGTGATCCCTTATTTCCCTCTTATTTCCCATTTTATTCCAGTGTAATCAGAGAATCATAGAATGGTTTGAGTTGGAAGGGACCTTAAAGATCATCAAGTAATGAAAACATCAAACCCCTTATTTAGACATGGTGATATTTGAATATATTGTGATATTTGAATGTATTTTGAAATATGGAGCTATTCCCATGTGAGAAGCAGAGTAATGTTATACTACTGCCTATTTTTTTTCATTTTTCTTTTTCATACTGGTAGGAAGCTGTTAACTCTGGTCTACCAGTAGAATTATTTCAGTAAATATATAGATATATATATGCTTGTAAATAACATTATACATCTTTCAAGTGCAGGCCTGACCTAATAGTGTGAGCACTTTTCTGGCACGGAATGAAACTCAAAACATTTGTGGTTTGGAACAAACATTTGTTGAATATTAAAGAGCACGATGTGTAAATAGAGCTGGGGGGATGGGGGGAGGAGGGGGGAAAGGGCTTGGGTTTGCTGGGTACCTCGGAATTAAAACCTCTTGTCTGAAGTGGAGTGGAGGATCTTGAAGCAGTGGGGTTTATTTTAGCTGACAAGTTTGGACAAACAACAAACTGAGCGTTAATAGGAACTCCCCGTGTTGATGGGCTGATGGGGCTGGCTGTTGCGTAACTCCGGCTAATTGGAAATTGCATAACGAGGGAAAACAGCAAAACAACCCGGCGGAGCGTTTCCCACGGAGTTGGGTTGATGGCAAGCTTAAAGTCCTTCCTGAGGAGTCCACCAAAGGGTGTTGGTGGGTGAGAAGATCAACGTGAGCCATCAACGTGGGCTGGAAGCCCAGAAACCCCCCCATCTTGGGCTGCATCCCCAGCAGCGTGGCCAGCAGGGCTGGGGGGGGATTCTGCCCCTCTGCTCCGCTCTGGGGAGACACCCCCCACCCAGTGCTGCCTCCAGCTCTGGGGCCACCAACGTAGG
Organism: Calidris pugnax; assembly: GCF_001431845.1. NCBI lineage: Eukaryota > Metazoa > Chordata > Aves > Charadriiformes > Scolopacidae > Calidris > Calidris pugnax. The sequence continues at coordinate 13,472 of NW_015091145.1, forward strand.
AAGGACATGGACCTGTTGGAGCGGGGCCAGAGGAGGCCACCATGGAGATGTTGGGAGGGCTGGAGCCCCTCTGCTGGGAGGACAGGCTGAGAGAGTTGTGGGGGTTCAACCTGGAGAAGAGAAGGCTCCAGGGAGACCTTGGAGCCCCTTCCAGTCCCTCAAGGTGGGGCTCCAGGAGAGATGGGGAGGGACTCTTGATGAGGGAGGGGAGCCCTAGGACAAGGGGTAATGGTTTTAAACTGAAAGATGGGAGATGTAGTTGAGATATCAAGAACTTCTTTGGTGTGAGGGTGGTGAGAGCCTGGCCCAGGTTGCCCCGAGAAGCTGTGGCTGCCCCATCACAGAATCACAGAATCTTCTAGGTTGGAAGGGACCTCAAAGATCGTCTTGTCCAACCGTCAACCAAAGTGACAAAAATAGACACCTGCACAACAAACCAGAAGCATCACCATCACTAAACCATACCTCCCAGCACTACATCAACCTGGCTTTTGAACACCTCCATCCCTGGAGGGGTTCAAGGCCAGTTTGGAGGGGGCTTGGAGCAACTTGGTCTGGTGGGAGGTGTCCCTGCCCAGGGCAGGGGGGTTGGAACTTGATGATCTTTAAGGTCCCTTCCAACCCAAACCATTCAATGATAACGCCAGAAAGCAAAGGCAAATTAGGGGAGAGCTACTTTACTCCCCAGGTATAGAGACATGGAGGCACTTCAGATCGGTGATGTCAGAAGATGAGAAGTTTCTCATTAACAAGCTGAAGCAAATGACTGGCGTTGATGCAGATTAGTGCCATTATCAACAGGAGAGAGGTGTGTTCAGGAATTTCCATACCTGGATTTGGATTTTAGATGCAGCCCTCCTGTGCTAACAGCCTTGGTTTAAACATGTTTTCTCTGTTTAGCCTGGTACAGTGAAAAAGCCACTTCTCAATTCGATAAGTCCTCCTAAAGCAAAGTTTTCCAATGAAAAAGTTAATAATTAGTTAAAATTATTATTTTTTCCGTGTTCTGTCAGCTTTAAAATATACACACTAATATAAGTAGGGGCCAGAGGATAGAAAACAAGTGAGAGGTATTGCCTTTCTAAGACCAATAAAGGGATAAAATGCCTATTCCATTCACCTCTGGAGCTCAAAACTCCACCCCCACCCAAGGCTCCTTATTTCAAACCTTCTCAAAGGTATTGCTTTTGTAAATATTTACAGATTTTGGGCTGGGGCTTGGGCCGTACTGACTCACAAGGTTCATAAGGTTTTCAGAAAATAATTGATGCCACAATTAGACTGGGAGGATCTGCCTTTCAAATGTAAATACTGGTGTGTGGATCCGTCTTTGGACTCTTTATTAATTTTATATCAGTATTTTCTGAATCTTCGCCTGAAGTCTTGTGAGGCATATTACTATATTTTGCTCTTTTTTTCTCATTTTCTGGGCTGTACAAACAGTATTTATGGTACCTGTTAATCATTCACCTGAAGATCACTCCCAGGGAGAAGTGGAGAAACTCCACTGGCCAAGTGGCTTTGGCTTTTCCCATGGGAAATACTTCTCAGGCTTGTCCAATCCTCCCATCCCCGAAGATAATGATGTGGGGGAGCACGTGCCTGCAGCTCTCCCCCTCTGAAGATGCAGTTCATCTATAAATCTTACTCTAATAATAACTTACCTACTCTCTAAAAAAAAAAAAAATCACATTTCTTCTACATGGAATAAAAAGTAATCTCTCTCCAAAGGAGTTTCATTGAAACAGCCTTAAAGTCACCTTCACAAATAGTTTTTAAATGCAAATGGATCCATGTTTGGAGGTTCAGCTGAATGAAGGTCATAGTCTTTTATATATTTATATATTTTATATATTTATTTTTTGACTTGCCTTCTTAATAGGAAGACAGACGGGGCTCTGAGCACCTGGCCTAATGGGAGGTGTCTCTGCCCGTGGCAGGGGGTTGGAAATCCATGACCTTTAAGGTCTCCTCTTGTTTGACAGAACAAGAGGGAACGGCTTCAAGCTCCAACAGGGCAGGTTTAGAGTGGACATTAGGAAGGAATTTTTCACAGAAAGAGTGGTCGGGCATTGGAACAGGCTGCCCAGGGAGGGGGTGGAGTCACCATCCCTGGATGTGTTTAAGGGACGTTTAGATGGGGTACTGAGGGATATGGTGTAGGGGAGGACTTTGTAGAGTAGGGTAGATGGTTGGACTCGATGATCCCAAGGGTCTCTTCCAACCTGAATGATTCTATGATTCTATGATTCTGTGATCCCTTCCAACTCAAACCATTCTGTGATTCTATAACAGTAAAGTGTGTCAAAAACCACAAAAAATACCAGTATCATTTCAACACACACAATTTTGTATCTCATAAGGATATTTGTAAGAGAGATAAAAATCTATGTAGCACCAATTGGCTTTTTAATTCAGTGTACATCTATTCTTCCAAAGTCTATTGTGCTTCAGCCACTACAGAAAAAGCGATTTCCCTCTAATTTTCGCTTAGACCCATCTATTTTTGCTGGTTTTGCTTGGTTTCCCAGTGCTGCTGGTAACTTGATCTATCAATACGGGCAGCGATGCTGAAGTGAAGGCACTTCTGATCCCCGTGGAAGGGTGAGAATGGAGAGGAAATCTTCAGTGGGTTTCTGGTGTCGCCTCCATCAGTGACTCACCGAAGGGACCTTTGGTAAATCCCATGATTTTTGTTCTTCTGATGAGCAAGTGCAACAGGATGATGATGGTCGGGCTGGACTGGACATAAATATCCTTGATTTTATCCCTAGGTTTGCCCCCCGCTTTGTGATGCGATCTTTGAAATTCTACTTTTCTTTTCTTAAAATTCTGTTTCGCTTTTCCTGAAATTCTGTTTTCACTGAATTTCACTGAATTTCACTGAATTTTAGAGTTGGAAGGAACCATAGAGATCATCTAGTCCAACTCCCCTGCTGAAGCAGGATTGCCCAGAGCTTGTCAGAGCATAGAATCATAGAATCATAGAATCATTCAGGTTGGAAGAGACCCTTGGGATCATCGAGTCCAACCATCTACCCTGCTCTACAAAGTCCTCCCCTACACCATGTCCCTCAGCACTGCATCTAAACGTCCCTTAAACACATCCAGGGATGGTGACTCAACCCCCTCCCTGGGCAGCCTGTTCCAATGCCCGACCACTCTTTCTGTGAAGAATTCCTTCCTAATGTTCAATCTAAACCTCCCCTGTTGGAGCTTGAAGCCGTTCCCTCTCGTTCTATTGTTAATTACCTGTGAGAAGAGACCAGCACCAACCTCTCTACAGTGTCCTTTCAAGTAGTTGTAGAGAGTGATGAGGTCTCCCCTCAGCCTCCTCTTCCTCATACTGAACAGCCCCAGCTCCTTCAGCCGCTCTTCGTATGATTTGTCTTCTAGGCCCTTCACTAGTTTCGTTGCCCTCCTCTGCACTCGCTCCAGCACCTCGATATCTCTCTTGTATTGAGGTGCCCAAAACTGGACACAATACTCGAGGTGTGGCCTCACCAGTGCCGAGTACAGGGGGATAATCACCTCCCTACTTCTGCTGGTCACACTATTTTTGATACGAGCCAGAATGCCATTGGCTTTCTTGGCCACCTGGGCACACTGCCGGCTCATATTCAGCCGTTTGTCAATTAGAACCCCCAGGTCTCTTTCCTCCAGGCAGCTTTCCAGCCACACTTCCCCCAGCCTGTAGCGCTGCATGGGGTTATTGTGGCCCAAGTGCAGAACCTGGCACTTGCCCTTGTTGAAACTCATGCCATTGATCTTGGCCCAGTGATCCAATCTATCTAGGTCCCTCTGTAGGGCTTCCCTATCCTCCTGGGAATCAACACTCCTGCTTAACTTGGTGTCATCTGAGAACTTGCTGATGATACACCCTATGTCCTTATCGAGATCATCAATAAAGATGTTAAACAGAAATGGTCCTAACACTGAGCCCTGAGGCACACCACTAGTGACCAGCCGCCAGCTGGATTTGAATCCATTGAGCACCACTCTTTGGGACCTTCCAGTCAGCCAGTGCTTGATCCAACAGATCGTATGCTCGTCCAGGCCGTGTGAAGCCAGTTTTTCCAGCAGATTTGTATGGGGGACAGTGTCAAATGCTTTTTGAAAATCCAGGTATACAATATCAACAGCCTTTCCCTCGTCCAATAATCTGGTTATCTTGTCATAGAAGGAGATCAAGTTCGTCTGGCAGGACCTGCCTTTCATAAACCCATGCTGACTAGGCCTGATCCCCTGGTTGCCCATTATGTGGGTTTTGATGGCATTCAAGATAACCTGTTCCATGACTTTCCCTGGTATTGAGGTTAGGCTGACCGGTCTATAGTTTCCTGGATCCTCCTTCTTGCCTTTTTTGTAGATGGGTGTTACATTTGCCACCCTCCAGTCCATTGGGACCTCTCCAGTCTGCCATGACTTCCTGTAAATGATGGAAAGCGGTTTGGCGAGCACGTCTGCCAACTCTTTCAGCACTCTTGGGTGCAGCCCATCCGGTCCAGGCAGGTCTTGAAAATCTCCAAAGAAGGGGACTCCACAACCCCCCTGGGCAGCCTGTTCCAGGGCTCTGTCACCCTCACTGTGAAGAAGTTTCTCCTCATGTTTGAGTGGAACCTCTTATGTTCCAACTTGTGCCCGTTGCCCCTCGTCCTCTCACTGGGAACCACTGAAAAGAGTCTGGCTCCCTCCTCCTTCAACCCTCCCTTGAGATACTTGTAGGCGTTGATAAGGTCTCCCCTCAGCCTTCTCTTCTCCAGACTAAAGAGTCCCAGCTCTCTCAGCCTCTCCTCATAAGGGAGATGCTCCAGTCCTTGAATCATCTTTGTTGCCCTTCGCTGGACTCTTTCCAGTAGTTCCCTGTCCCTCTTGAACTGGGGAGCCCAGAACTGGACGCAGGATTCCAGTTGTGGCCTCCCCAGTGCAGAGTAGAGGGGGAGAATGACCTCCCTTGACCTGCTGGCCACACTCTTCCCTATGCAACCCAAGATACCATTGGCCTTCCTGGCCACAAGAGCACACTGTTTACTCATTGTCATTTTACTGTCCACCAGGACCCCTAAATCTTTCTCTTCAGTAGTTGCCTCCAGCAGGTCCACCCCTAACCTGTACTGGTACCTGACATTTTTCTTCCCCAGGTGCAGGACCCTACACTTTTCCCTGTTGAACCTCATGAGGTTCTTCCTTGCCCAGCCCTCCAGCCTGTCCAAGTCTCGCTGGATGGCAGCACGGCCCTCCGGGGTGTCAGCCTTTACTTGAAATTCTGAATTTCGCTTTTCTCAAAATTCTGAATTTCTTCCTGCTGCTCTTTCCTTTCTTTCTGTTTAGATTGTTAAATAATTTGGATCAGGGTGGTGCTTTGCCATGAGTTAGTTAAAGCCTTGGCTCCGTTGGCCAGAAGACATGCCAGGATGCTGAAGCCAACCCAGCTGTCGGAAAACCGAAATTTTCGTTCTGTTCTAAAGACAAAACTCGTGAGATTGTTGGTTGAAGTGTGTTATTTGTTTAATTTGGGAATTATTAAGATATTCTGTTTCCATAACAAATACACTTCCTGTCATCTCTGGAAAATGCTGATGGAAAATAGCTTCATTTGGGGGTTGGTGGGTTTGTGTGTGTGTGTGTCACATCACATTTATTTGTGTATCACATCCCGTTCAGTCCCCAGCCAGAGGGCGTCAGGATCTGCTGCCAGGATTATGCCTAATTTTAAAAATACCGTGAAGCGCTGGGTTTTGTCTGAGTTTTTGCACTCTGAAAATAATCTAAACTGAGCAACTGTTAGAACGTAGAGATTGGAGCCACCAGTTAAGTAGTGGTTGGAAAACTGCCTGGTGGGAAAGGACCTGGGGGTGTTGGTGGACATCCTGACTGGATATGAGCCAGCAGCGTGCCCAGGTGGCCAAGAAGGCCACCAGCATCCTGGCTTGTATCAGGAACGGTGTGGCCAGCAGGACTGGGGCAATGACCATCCCCCTGGACTGGGCACTGGGGAGGCCCCACCTCGAGGGCTGGGTCCAGTTTTGGACACCTCACCACAAAAACGATCTTGAGGGGCTGGAGCGTGTCCACAGAAGGGACACGCTGGTGAGGGGTCTGGAGCACAAGACTTGCGATGGTCTGGAGCACAAGTCTTGTGAGGACCAACTGAGGGAGCTGGGGGTGTTGAGCCTGGAGAAAAGGAGGCTGCGGGGAGACCTTCTGGCTCTCTCCAACTCCCTGAAAGGAGGGTGTAGCCAGGGGGGGTTGGTCTCTTCTCCCAAGGAACAGGCCATGGGACAAGGGGAAACGGCCTCAAGTTGCACCAGGGGATCCTGACTGGATATGAGCCAGCAGCGTGCCCAGGTGGCCAAGAAGGCCACCAGCATCCTGGCTTGTATCAGGAACGGTGTGGCCAGCAGGACTGGGGCAATGACCATCCCCCTGGACTGGGCACTGGGGAGGCCCCACCTCGAGGGCTGGGTCCAGTTTTGGACACCTCACCACAAAAACGATCTTGAGGGGCTGGAGCGTGTCCACAGAAGGGACACGCTGGTGAGGGGTCTGGAGCACAAGACTTGCGATGGTCTGGAGCACAAGTCTTGTGAGGACCAACTGAGGGAGCTGGGGGTGTTGAGCCTGGAGAAAAGGAGGCTGCGGGGAGACCTTCTGGCTCTCTCCAACTCCCTGAAAGGAGGGTGTAGCCAGGGGGGGTTGGTCTCTTCTCCCAAGGAACAGGCCATGGGACAAGGGGAAACGGCCTCAAGTTGCACCAGGGAGGTTTAGGATGGAGATTAGGAGGAATTTCTTTACTGAAAGGGTTGTCAAACCTTGGCAGATGCTGCCCAGGGCAGTGGTGGAGTCACCATCCCTGGAGGGATTTCAAAGCCGGGCAGACGTGGTGCTGAGGGACATGGGTCAGTGGTGGGTTTGTCAGTGTTGAGTTGATGGTTGGACTTGATGAAAGGTCCCTTCCAGCTTCAACCTATCAAATTCTATGATTCTAATATATTAATAGAAAATTAGCACGAACTAATAGGTGTTATTTCAAAACCACCAGCTTGTGAAAGTGGCTGTGCCTGTAGTTTTACATCTCAAGGAAACCATCCCCCGTCTCTTGGCTCGCGCCGTGTTCCCGCAGGCGAGGAAATGAAGAACTGGCCTCGTTTCCGCGTGGAGCAGCTTTTGGAGCCACCTATTTGTGTAATTTCCTTAATTTGCGGGATCAGGAACTAACACATTTGTTTGGTGGCGAGGAGCAAAATGTAATCTTGGAAGAATTCTGACCCGTTGCGTTGTTTATTCCTGCAGATAATTAAGCTGAAAGCGGAAGCCCGTCTTGACCTGCTGAAGCAGATCGGTGTGTCCGTGGACACGTGGCTCAAAAGTGCCATGAACCAAGTGATGGAAGAACTGGAAAATGAACGTTGGGCCAGCCTGCCTTCGGTGACCAACAACGGCTCTTCACACCTGGTAAGGGTTTCCGACTTGTAAATCCAATAGAAAACCAGATCCATCATATTGGGTTGGTTGGTTGCTCACTGGAAAAATCTTATTGCATTACATCGCTGAATTTCATGTAGGAAACCCCAAAAAAATATGGATTTCTGGGGTTTGTTCCTGAGTTTGATTTTTCTGACTTTGGATAAGTGCCATAACGTTAATTTGCCATCTCCTGGAAAGGAAAACGTGCGCGTGTTTCTTTGAAGTTTCATTAATAGTTGCCGGTGTTATCGGAGATGCTTGGATGAAAGGCTGGGGTTGGTTTTTTTCCCCAAATATTGAGAAAAATATCAACTCCGCATCATCTCTTCCGGAGTCGTTTGTGTGCAGATCGCAGTGAAAGTCAATCAAGAAAGCAAAGGGAGTTTTCCAAATTGATTTGGGTAGTTGAGATGAAAATTTGATTCATGAAAAATCAGTGAAAGATTTGGAAAATGGACTGTCTGTTCCTTTGAGCAGGGTCAGATGGTTCCCTTAAGGAATTTCATAGAATTATAGAATGGTTCGAGTTGGAAGGGACATTAAAGATCAAGTTCCAACCCCCCTGCCCTGGGCAGGGACACCTCCCACCGGACCAGGTTGCTCCAAGTGGATTTGGTGTGGATGTAGATGTTACCACTCTTCACCTGTGAGTTGCTGCCCCGTTGTTTGAGATACAGTCAATGTTTGACATTTTCTAGATGAATAATTAGTTTCACCTCAAGCAGTTAAGGATTTAAATCAGAACGAAGCACAAACTTGATCGCTTCTGAATTTCTTGCCCAGAGAAGCTGTGGCTGCCCCATCCCTGGAGGGGTTCAAGGCCAGGTTGGAGGGGGCTTGGAGCAACCTGGTGTGGTGGGAGGTGTCCCTGCCCAGGGCGGGGGGTTGGAACTAGATGATCTTTAGGTCCCTTCCAACTTGAACCATTCTTTTATTCTCTGATTTCATCCAAAGAGTTGGTAACTTTGAAAACTGTTCAATTCAGTTACCTGAGTATGGCTCACTCTGCCTGAAGTCCCGCTAGATCTTTTGAATATTTCATCCAATATCCCCCAAATTGAACTAAAACCCAACTTGGATCGATGGGAGGCTGGTAATGATTTTGTTCTCGGTAACACGTAAGAGTAATTGTGTTTGTAACGTCTGTAGTTGGTTTGCAAAATTGGCCTGAGACATTTCTCACCTGTTAAGCTTGGAAGAAAGCACATTTTTATTCAATTCAAGAAAGAATAAAAAGCAAACTCATTTCTCATTTCTCTCCCCTCTCCTCTCCTGAAGAATGATACGTTTTAAAAAAACATAGAGATCACTGAGTCGAGCAGCTGCCTGAACCCACCCTGTTCAGAAAACAGGAACTGCTAAAAGAGCTGATATTCCCCTTTTTTGACATTGAGAGGCTGGAGCGGGTCCAGAGAAGGGCAACGGAGCTGGTGAGGGGTCTGGAGCACAAGGAGAAGGGTCTGGAGAACTTCTGAGGGAGCTGGGGGTGTTGAGCCTGGAGAAAAGGAGGCTGAGGGGAGACCATCTGGCTCTCCCCAACTCCCTGAAAGGAGGGTGTAGCCAGGGGAGGTCGGTCTCTTCTCCCAAGGAACAGGCCATGGGACAAGAGGAAATGACCTCAAGTTGCCCCAGGGGAGGTTTAGGATGGATATTAGGAAAAATGTTTCCATGGAAAGGGTCATTAAGCCTAATGTTTACACTGAAAGGGTTATTAAGCCTTGGAATGGGCAGTGGTTGAGGCACCATCCCTGGAGGGATTTAAAAGTCAGGTTGACATAGAGCTTAGAGACAGGGTTTAGTGATGTTTTTTTATCAGTTATGTTGGTGGTTGGACTTGATGATCTTAAGGGTTCCTTCCAACCTGGACAATTCTATGATTCTCTGATTTTTTTGAATTGCCCTACACAGCCCGCGATGCTGAGCTGTCACCTTTGGCAGTAAAACCACCCAATCTGCTGCTCTTCCCTAGTAACCAACTCAAATAAAATTCCTGAAGGTTTACTCAGTTTGCCTCAAATTTTTCATTTTCTGTGCCTGTTTATGTAACATTTAACGAAATTCAGAGGCTTTCATAAAGTCTAGCTTTGCCTGTGGATACTTGCCTAACTCTAGGCTTCGTACACTCTTGAAATTCCTTAATTCACTCTTTCTTTTTAATCTTAGAAGCTTTGGGCAGCCAGAATGTAACGAAACTTTGAGGGGGAATGGGAATGTGGTTTTTCATGGCATCGCTGACAATTTGGTGGATGCTTTGCTTTCGCCGACCACCAAAGAGAAACAAAAAGCTCCATTTCAGCAAACACGCAAGAAATCCTGCCCGTTCCCATGTTTCTCCGTGTTTTTCTCCCTCCTTATTGTTTTCTTGGGAACGGTGGCAAACCCTTAGAGGGAGAGGGGGTTTTTTGGGTGTACGGATATTTTGATTTATGTCAACTTTAGTTGAAAAGAGCGAGGGAGCACTGAATCCGCTCTGTTTTCTTCAGGGTGTTGGGATGTGTCTTCTGGGATGGTTCTTCTGGGATATTTCTTCTGGGATCTTTCTTCTGGGATGTTTCTTTTGGGATGTTTCTTCTGGGATGTTTCTTCTGGGATCTTCTGGGATCTTTCTTCTGGGATGTTTCTTCTGGGATGTTTCTTCTGGGATCTTTCTTCTGGGATCTTTCTTCTGGGATGTTTCTTTTGGGATGTTTCTTCTGGGATCTTCTGGGATCTTTCTTCTGGGATATTTCTTCTGGGATCTTTCTTCTGGGATGTTTCTTCGGGGATGTTCCTTCTGCGATCTTTCTTCTGGGATCTTTCTTCTAGGATATCACACATGGAGCTCAAACACAGGGACGGGGATTTGCAGTAAAGATTGTTATAAAATCCCAGCTCTGCCCAGTCTGTCTCATTATTCCCATCCTTAGGAGTATAATTACAGATTCAAGCTGGAGTGAACAGATCCAATCTCCAGCCTTCCCAAATCCCACAGGAATTCTCTCTCCGAGTGTCATTTCAGATCCTTTCTAGCCCAAACAGATGAGGATGTCTTACCCTCCGTTTAACAGGGTTGATTTTTTTCCCTTTTTCCTTATCCTCCACCTCCTTTTTCTTCCCCTCACGCGCGTTGGATTGTGCCCAGCACCTCCTTCTCCGTCTCAGCAGACGTGCCAAGGGTTGGCCACCGAGCCAAACCCCCCGGCGAGCCAGCAGATGCCACGGCGTGGGAGGTTAAACTCTGATTCTTATTTTTCCCCATTTACACTTACGTACCCTCCCGGATTGAAAAATAAAGATGCTGTTGACCTTGGCAGGCCAGATGAGGACAACCCGGAGATGGAATTCTTAGAACTGGTCCCGAAATTACGCTGCCTGCAATTATTAGAATTCCTGCAGTGCATAACAAGCAGCACTTTCACTTCATCCTTAACGAGTGAGCGGTGATTAATGTTCAGAAACCCGTTACCTGCCGCCCCGGCGTCCTGCGCTGCTCTTTGGGCTGGTGTTTATTGTGACATAATCTGTTCAGCAAAGCTCTCAGAATATTTTCTTTTTTAAAAAAAGAAACAGCATTAATGGCTCGATATCACTGTATTTATTTATCCTCCTGCAATGGTATCATAAGCTGGAGGAAACATGAGGAGGAACTTCTTCCCTGTGAGGGTGGCAGAGCCCTGGAAGAAGCTGCCCAGGGAGGTGGTGGAGTCTCCTTCTCTGGAGACATTCAAACCCCACCTGGACACGTTCCTGTGGGACCTGCTCTGGGTGGCCCTGCTGTGGCAGGGGGTTGGACTGGATGATCTCCAGAGGTCCCTTCCAACCCCACATCATTCTGTGATTCTGAGTTAATATCCCATCACCTCTCCAGTGGCTTTCTCATATGATGATGAAATGCATAAGCTCAGGTAGGAATAACTTTAGTTGAAAAGAGCGAGGGAGCACTGAATCCGCTCTGTTTTCTTCAGGGTGTTGGGATGTGTCTTCTGGGATGGTTCTTCTGGGATATTTCTTCTGGGATCTTTCTTCTGGGATGTTTCTTTTGGGATGTTTCTTCTGGGATGTTTCTTCTGGGATCTTCTGGGATCTTTCTTCTGGGATGTTTCTTCTGGGATGTTTCTTCTGGGATCTTTCTTCTGGGATCTTTCTTCTGGGATGTTTCTTTTGGGATGTTTCTTCTGGGATCTTCTGGGATCTTTCTTCTGGGATATTTCTTCTGGGATCTTTCTTCTGGGATGTTTCTTCGGGGATGTTCCTTCTGCGATCTTTCTTCTGGGATCTTTCTTCTAGGATATCACACATGGAGCTCAAACACAGGGACGGGGATTTGCAGTAAAGGTTGTTATAAAATCCCAGCTCTGCCCAGTCTGTCTCATTATTCCCATCCTTAGGAGTATAATTACAGATTCAAGCTGGAGTGAACAGATCCAATCTCCAGCCTTCCCAAATCCCACAGGAATTCTCTCTCCGAGTGTCATTTCAGATCCTTTCTAGCCCAAACAGATGAGGATGTCTTACCCTCCGTTTAACAGGGTTGATTTTTTTCCCTTTTTCCTTATCCTCCACCTCCTTTTTCTTCCCCTCACGCGCGTTGGATTGTGCCCAGCACCTCCTTCTCCGTCTCAGCAGACGTGCCAAGGGTTGGCCACCGAGCCAAACCCCCCGGCGAGCCAGCAGATGCCACGGCGTGGGAGGTTAAACTCTGATTCTTATTTTTCCCCATTTACACTTACGTACCCTCCCGGATTGAAAAATAAAGATGCTGTTGACCTTGGCAGGCCAGATGAGGACAACCCGGAGATGGAATTCTTAGAACTGGTCCCGAAATTACGCTGCCTGCAATTATTAGAATTCCTGCAGTGCATAACAAGCAGCACTTTCACTTCATCCTTAACGAGTGAGCGGTGATTAATGTTCAGAAACCCGTTACCTGCCGCCCCGGCGTCCTGCGCTGCTCTTTGGGCTGGTGTTTATTGTGACATAATCTGTTCAGCAAAGCTCTCAGAATATTTTCTTTTTAAAAAGAAGAAACAGCATTAATGGCTCGATATCACTGTATTTATTTACCCTCCTGCAGTGATATCATAAGCTGGAGGAAACATGAGGAGGAACTTCTTCACTGTGAGGGTGGCAGAGCCCTGGCAGAGGCTGCCCAGAGAGGTGGTGGAGTCTCCTTCTCTGGAGACATTCCAACCCCACCTGGACACGTTCCTGTGGGACCTGCTCTGGGTGGGACCTGCTCTGGCAGGGGGTTGGACTGGATGATCTCCAGAGGTCCCTTCCAACCCCACATCATTCTGTGATTCTGAGTTAATATCCCATCACCTCTCCAGTGGCTTTCTCATATGATGATGAAATGCATAAGCTCAGGTAGGAATCCATATTTTTTTTCCTAGTATACATGCCCCAAAAGCTTCCCCACCTTGAGGGCTGGGTCCAATTTTGGGCCCCTCACAACAGGAAAGACATTAAGGGGCTGGAGTGTGTCCAGAGAAGGGCAACGGAGCTGGTGAGGGGTCTGGAGCACAAGGAGAAGGGTCTGGAGAACTTCTGAGGGAACTGGGGATGTTGAGCCTGGAGAAAAGGAGGCTGAGGGGAGACCTTCTGGCTCTCTCCAACTCCCTGAAAGGAGGGTGTAGCCAGGGGGGGGGTCGGTCTCTTCTCCCAAGGAACAGGCCATGGGACAAGAGGAAATGGCCTCAAGTTGCCCCAGGGGAGGTTTAGGATGGAGATTAGGAATGATTTCTTCATGGAAGGGTTGTCAAGCCTTGGCAGAGGCTGCCCAGGGCAGTGGTGGAGTCACCATCCCTGGAGGGATTTCAAAGCCGGGCAGAGGTGGTGCTGAGGGACATGGGTCAGTGGTGGGTTTGTCAGTGGTGGGTTGATGGTTGGACTCCATGATCTCAGTGATCTCATCCAACCTCGACCATTCTGTGATTCTAAACATTAGGTTACTGATCCATACTCAAGCGTGATTGTCATCTGCTACCACCAAACCCACACCAAGTTGTGGTTTCACTCCCTAAATACCCGTTGTTGAAAAACACCACCAGGCTCTGATGAAAGATGAGCTTCATGACACCAGCTGCTAAGTCTTCTGTATCCTTAACACTGCTTTCCCTCTCTCTGCCTGCTTTGCAAAGGACACTGTTGGAGGAGTTTGAGCAGCCCACACACTGAAAATTAAACATCTATTTTTCTTCCTTGCCTTAGAAAACAGGATGTTTTACGAAAGAGTCTTTCTAGACATGAGCCACTAATTTCCATGATGGTCCTTATGGCTGCTGGGACACGGACCGTGCGCAGCGAAAGGCAGTTAGAAACTGGAGGGGGAAAACCTTAAATTTACCCTAATTTATAGTTGGTAATATATCAAAGTGTTATTTTGTTACTGCAACATCCGCGAAGGCATTGAAGTGGCGATGGATGCAACTGCACTTGGATGGAAATGGGAATAAAAAACCCCCAACGTATGAATTCCAATCATGTGGTCTAGAAATTAGAAGATAAAAATTAACCCCACTCGGAAAACTATGAACTCCTTTGGGAGCCTGCAGAGTCCCTTTTTGGCCTCAGCCTGAATTTTTCTTGATTTATCAGCCTTTTAGTTGTCCTGAGGAATACCAAATTCACCCCCAAGTTGAAGGAATAAAGGGGAAGACGGCGAATCCATAACAGCGTCGCCTTTGATTGGAAGGACTTGCCTGTTTTTCACAATAGATAATGTGTTTATTCAGAATTTCCTCCAGGCACGAGGCCAAAGCACAGCTCGTGTCACCGGTGCCCAAACTACATTTATAGAAACTTGTATTTTTCTGCTGTTTCGACTTTGGGTTTTATTTAAACTTTTACAGCTAGTTTTTAATCATCGTTCTTTCTCTAATTTCATTTTGTTGGTTTTTTTTTTAATAATAAACTGCAGCAAATCGATTGAGCAGAAAACACCAGCTGGAAGGCTGAATTTTCTTTCTAATTTCTTTTTTTTTTTTGGTCAAGTTTAAGTATTTCCATTTCATAGCTTGTGGTCACAGGTACATTAATCTTTGAGCCGCATAAATTCTCCGTCAGTGACTCTTGTTTCCATTAAACTTATTTGCTCTGTCTCCAAAACCCCCTCTCCAAAACACATTGGTCCCTCTCCTGATGCTTATCTGTAAAATAAATCACGTCCAGGAGTTGAGTTGGAGCTTCCAAAATCTTCTCTGGTTCTTTTTAAAGCGAAAACACCAGCTGGAAGGCTGATTTTTCTTTTTAATTTCTTTTTTTTTTTTGGGGTTTTTTTTTTAATAATAAACTGCAGCAAATCGATTGAGCAGAAAACACCAGCTGGAAGGCTGATTTTTCTTTTTAATTTCTTTTTTTTTTTTGGTCAAGTTTAAGTATTTCCATTTCATAGCTTGTGGTCACAGGTACATTAATCTTTGAGCCGCATAAATTCTCCGTCAGTGACTCTTGTTTCCATTAAACTTATTTGCTCTGTCTCCAAAACCCCCTCTCCAAAACACATTGGTCCCTCTCCTGATGCTTATCTGTAAAATAAATCACGTCCAGGAGTTGAGTTGGAGCTTCCAAAATCTTCTCTGGTTCTTTTTAAAGCCCACACCTTGTGCTCGAATGGAGAACGGAGAAATCCAGCTGAGTAAAGCAAAGATGTTAATTTGGTGACAAAGCTCTTATTTAATTTGCTTTGTTGTATTTGTTTCCCTGCTGTTATTATTGAAGAATCGTACATTGAATATTATTTAGTCATCATTTTTTTTGGTCCAGGTTCAATAATCGTTAGTAAAAAAAGAGAAGAATATTGATGGATTCATTCATACTCTTATTTCTTCGCTGATTTTTCTTTGCTGGTTTAATGCTAAATGCAATTCCTTTTACCAGATCAACGCCGATGCAGAAAAGGAAGAAGGTGAAGAGTTTGAAGACAGCATGGATGTGTTTGATGACAGTAGCTCTAGTCCTTCTGGTACTCTAAGGAATTACCCTCTCACCTGCAAAGTTGTTTATTCGTATAAGGTTTGTGATTTATATTTTTTTAAGCCATTAACAAAAAATGAACGAGGCAAGAACCAAAGGAGAGATGTAACTGTTGGGTGGGAGTTTGGGGCAGAACTTCGGGCGTTTGGCTGAATAACGGGACACGTTAAATATCTCAAAGGTTGAGCTGTGAAAAAATGAGTTGTGTTGGAGGATGAGAAACCCCTCCTCTTGCGACGCCCGCCCCACAAAGCTCCTCTTTGTGCCAGGATCCTGAAACCACCATTCAGGAGTTGAGGCTCCGCTGACAAACTGCATTTCAGGCTCTTTACCGCCGCTGGGGGGGCTGTAAATCACACCGGAGCCCGCGGCAGAGCACGGGGTAATTAGGGCTTGGAAAGTAAATTGGGTTGGACGCGTTGGGTGGGATCCAGGGAGCTCCCGATGGAGCTCGGGGCTCAGAAAAGGTCTTGTGAGCACCAGAAAAACCCTTTTTAATATGTTTTAAAGCACACTCTATCATCAAATTTTAATTTTTTTGTTTTTAGAAAAATCGTACTTGGATGTGAATATTATTTACGCTGCCTGAAAACACTTTTCTTTTCAGGCTGGATATTAGGAAAAATTTTTTCACTGAAAGGGTCATCAGGCATTGGCATGGGCTGCCCAGGGAGGTGGTTGAGGCACCATCCCTGGAGGTGTTCAAAAGACGGGTTGATGTAGTGCTGGGAGGTATGGTTTAGTGATGATGCTCCTTGTTTGTTGTGTGGGTGTCTATTTTTGTCAGTTAGGTTGATGGTTGGACAAGATGATCTTTAAGGTCCCTTCCAACCTAGAAGATTCTGTGATTCTGTGATTCTAATTTTCCTGTTATTTCCTTCAGGCTTCTCAGCCAGATGAGCTGACCATAGAGGAACACGAGGTGTTGGAGGTTATTGAAGATGGAGATATGGAAGACTGGGTGAAGGTATCATTTACCTGAGATGGTTTATTTTCCCCATTACTTTTAGAACGAGAGCTTGGGATGGGAGAAAGGATTTACAAAGGGGCTACAGAGATGATGAGGGGACTAGAACATCTCTGATGAGTAGAGGCTGAGGGATTTGGGGCTTTTTTAGTCTGGAGAAGAGAAGGCTGAGGGGGGATCTGATCAACACCTCTAAATCCTTCAAGGGTGGGTGTCAGGAGGATGGGGCCAGTCTTTTTTCAGTGATGCCCAGGGACAGAACAAGAGGAAATGGGCACAAACTTGAATAGAAGAAGTTCCACCTCAACACGAGGAGGAACTTCTTCACTTTGAGGGTGGCAGAGCCCTGGCAGAGGCTGCCCAGAGAGGTGGTGGAGTCTCCTTCTCTGGAGACATTCCAACCCCACCTGGACACGTTCCTGTGGGACCTGCTCTGGGTGGCCCTGCTCTGGCAGGAGGTTGGACTGGATGATCTCCAGAGGTCTCTTCCAACCCCAGATCATTCTGTGATTCTGTGATTTGGATTCTTTGCCAAAACAGAGCATCTTTTCTGTCGTTCTCTTCCAGGCACGGAATAAAGTGGGTCAAGTGGGTTACGTGCCGGAGAAGTACCTGCAGTTCCCGACCTCCAGCAGCCTCCTGAGTATGCTCCAGTCCCTGGCGGCGCTGGATACTCGTTCCCACACCTCAAATAACTCCACCGAGGCTGATTTAGTCTCAGGCAGCCTGAATGGAGACTCCAGTGGTAAATACCAGTAAAAATATAGAGAGTATTTTAAGCTTGTTCTTGGCACAGTTCCACGTCTCGAGTTCGGACGTCGCACGTGAGAATTCCTCATATTTGACCTGTATCCGAGAACAACTGTTAATTGAATTTAGAATTGAGATCAACATTAGCTAAAAATAAAGAAAGCTAAAATAATTTGACTCTGCAATTATATATAGTCCTTGATCGTGTACAATAACGTGATGGTTTTTGTCGTCGTTGGGTTGATGGTTGGACTCCGTGATCGGAAAGATCCCTTCCAACCTCAACCATTCTCTGATTCTATGGTCTTTTTTTTAAGTTCATCCTAATTCCATATTAATATTCTTATTTTCCCCCCATTCTCCAGTCTGTTTTGTAAAAGCACTTTACGATTACGAGGGCCAGACAGACGACGAGCTGTCCTTCCCGGAGGGAGCCATCATCCGCATCTTGAACAAGGAAAATCAAGATGATGATGGTTTTTGGGAAGGAGAATTCAACGGCCGCGTTGGGGTCTTCCCATCAGTATTAGTGGAAGAGCTGACGGCCTCGCAGAACGGGGAGACTCAGTGGATTGGAGATATTCAGGTATGGAAAGAGTCAAGGTGCCAGCTTGAACGTATAATCTTAATTTGTTTGGGGTTTTTTGGAAGATCTGCCTCTTCTTTAGAGAAAAAAAAAATCAGAACTAATTTAAGAAAAAATAATAACTAACCCTGAGTGCTTACATTTTAATTTCTTACCCAGCCTAATAATTACTGATACATTGTGGCAAATGTAACAGATTTGTGAACAAAGGTAGAAAGGAAATGAACCAAAGGAGAAAATTCACAGTCTGCTTCCTGGAGTTAGTTTATGGCACTGCCTGAGCCGTCAAACACAACCTGGCAAAAAGAGAATTACAGGCTCCCTCGGCCCTAATTTAATGTTTTCATACTTAAATCCGTTCTCTATTCTCTCACTTTCTGAGGGGCAGAATAGCGGTGAATATTGTATTACAGTAATTTCTGCAAAAACATCCTCAATTCAGTATAGTTCTGTAGTCCCTATATCATATTAGAAAATCAGACACATTCTCATGGGTGATTGTGGTGCTAGAAACTGGACTTCCACGTTCCCTACAAAGTAATTCCTCCAGTGTTTTTATCCTTTGATTTGGGAATACCCTGAAAACTTAACATTTAACTGATAAATACGCAGCTGAGATGGGATTTGGGAATACCCTGAAAACTTAATGTTTAACTGATAAATATGCAGCGGAGATGGGATAAAAACCAGGATCTTAACTCTTTTGTGTGAATATAGTAAAACTCAGGATCTTAACTCTTTTGTGTGAATATAGTGGAGAAACACACTTGGTGGAACGATTTTTTTCTGCTAGCCTTCAAAAAGTCCACCTGAATTATCCGGGAGAGGATGAAAATTTCTGCTTGGTGGCAACCTGTGATTTAGAAAAAGCAATTATCCCCGTTGGATACCTTGGTTTTCACCTTGGTTTTCCTTCCCAAACGTCCCTGACGGCGCTTTTGACAGATGATTTTTCTCCAGATGCAAGTTCCTGGCGTAGTGATGTGTGGGAGAACTGACTGGGGTTTGGTGTGTACAATAAAAACCACCGAGGAGTAAAGATTTCTGCATCCCCCACCCTCTTTTTAACACAGGTGTCCCCCACTCCGAAGCCTAATAACGCCCTTCCGCCGCTGCCGCTCTATGACCAGCCTCCCACCAGTCCCTACCACAGTCCAGATAAAAGAGGTTCTCAGTACTTCCCCAGGTCGCCCTCAACTAATGGTAAGGAATTTTCTAGATAATAAAAGAAATATTTCAGCTCAAACGCTTCATTTAGAATGGTCGTATTTCAGAGGGGGGAGGAAAAAAAGCAGCTTTTTTCACCCCACAAAGTTAATCCATCGATACTGAGGGTGGGCTCTTGCTTACTCTTCCAGAAAACAGCTTCAGTTCCGAGTCCCCGGGATTCTCACAACCTCCACGGATTCCTCCCGAAACTTCCTACGGAAAACTGCGACCTGTAAGTTAAAAAAGCAAGTATAGTTGTTTTTATCGATGCTACAAAGTTATTGGGACAAGTCTGGGGAAATCGGGTACATTCAAAGCAGGGTGGTGATGCAGCACCTGACGATATCACAGAATCCCATGGGGTTGGAAGGAACCTCTGGAGATCATCCAGTCCAACCCCTGCCAGAGCAGGGCCACCCAGAGCAGGTCCCACAGGAACGTCTCCAGGTGGGGTTTGAATGTCTCCAGAGAAGGAGACTCCACCACCTCTCTGGGCAGCCTCTGCCAGGGCTCTGCCACCCTCAAAATAAACTCTTTCCTCATGTTTAGATGGAATTTCCCATTTTCCAGTTTGTGCCCGTTGTCCCTTGTCCTGTCCCTGGGCATAACTGGGAAGAGTCTGGCCCCATCTTCTTGCCACCCGCCCTTTAGCTTTTGCTCAACATCGATGAGGTCCCCTCTCAGTATGCTCTTCTCCAGGCTGAACAGCCCCAGGTCTCACTCTTTCCTCAGCAGAGAGATGCTCCAGTCCCTTGATCATCTTCCTAGCCTCCTCTGGACTCTCTCCAGCAGTTCCCTGTCCTTCTGGAACTGGTGGGCCCAGAACTGGTCCCAGTGCTCCAGCTGTGGGCTCCCCAGGGCAGAGCAGAGGGGTAGGATGACCTCCTTTGACCTGCTGGCCACGCTTTTCTTAATGTCCCCCAGGAGACCATTGGTTTTCTTGGCCACATGGGCGTGATGATGGCTCGTGGTCAACTTGTTGCCCACCAGGACTCCCAGGCAGGATGACCTCTTTTGACCTGCTGGCCACGCTCTTCTTAGTGCCCTCCAGGAGACCATTGGTTTTCTTGGCCACGTGGGCACGATGATGGCTCATGGTCAACTTGTTGCCCACCAGGACTCCTAGTTTTCTCTCTGCAGAGCTGCTCTCCAGCATGTCACCCCCACCCCCTCCTGGTCCATGGGGTTATTCCTCCCCAGGTGCAGCCCCCTGCTCTTGTCCTTGTTGAACTTCATGAGGTTCCTCACCACCCACCTCTCCAGCCTGTTCAGGTCACGCTGGACGGTGGCACGGCCTTCTGGCGCGTCAAACCAGACTTGGCTCTCTGCGTTCTGCAAATCCAATTATAAAAATATAAACTCCAAGTATAAAAATGCAATATCTCGGATGAATGGTGCCAGGAAAGGTCTGTTCATCCCCCTTGGATAATTCCAAAGAGGTGTCAGACGGTGATAGACCACGGGAGCTATTTGAGATGGAGTGAACGCTAGAACAAAACAAAGCTGCCCTTGTTTCAACAGCGAGTCCCTGTGTTTAAAGATGACCTTGAATCTTATCCATCCCCCTTTTTTTTTTTCCTCTAACTCGCCCTTCCGTGGCTGCTGCTGCAGCTGTAACTACCCCGTGGCTCTGCCTGAGACGTATCAGTCCTGAAATCCAACCTGGGAGGAAATTACATCTTACCACGATGGTCAAAGAGGTGTCAGGCGATGAACTTCCACTGCCTTGTCAGGCCCTGGGAGATCAGTTCTGTTCTTGCCACCTGTAATAATAACCCCTAAACAGACCTAAAAACAGGGGTGGCGAATAAATGCCGGAGCGGGATTTGTCCAAATCACAGGATTTCAATTACAATTTCAATTACAATTACAATTTCTGCTTCTCCGACGTGCTGGAGGACAAATCTGCTCCGTGGGACTCGGTGGCATTGAGGGTTACGTTTATTTCCCAAACCTCGTGATTTGAGGGGTTGGGATTAAAAATTCTTCAGGAAAAGGTGAAATGAGCTATGTATTTTATATATTTTGTGATGTTTCTGCTGCCTAGGAGGAAAGATAGGGAAGGGAAGGGAAGGGAAGGGAAGGGAAGGGAAG
>NW_015091145.1:34543-52000 GCF_001431845.1 Calidris pugnax
TTGAAGTCCTCAGCCAAAGCATATTAAGAGACATTTGTATTTTCCTGCCATTCCTGATGAATGAGGCTGCAGAAAAAGAGCACTTTGGGATATTCCAAAATTATATTGAGAATATTTCAGTAGGCCGTGAGTCAGGCCTTACTCATTGACATACACGAGGCAGAGGTAGTACTTAATTTAATTTAATTACTGAACAGAGAAGTTTCACATTATCTTATTCCCTTGTAAAAAGACACCGATTCAGCTTCTCTATTCCGTAAATTAGTATTTTCTTCACAAATTTCTTGCCGTTTAATGCCTTTTCAAGAGAATACTCCGGTGTCATGCCTTAATTAAAAAGATTTCTGTTAATATGCCATTTGAAATACACCTGGTTTGAAAATATTGGGACAATTGTCCTGGTGTTGCTCCTCAATCCCTGCTTTCCTTTCTCACTCTGGTGGCTTTTGAAACCAGGTGATAAAAACCCTGCATGAAACGCGCTGAAGATAATCTCTTCTCGGGAGCAATCATAACTTTATTGATGTGGCAGAGTGTAAAAATAGCATCAGATGTCAGGTTTATATCGTTAGGGTCAGTGATTGATTAAACATGAGTAAGCTGCTTAGATCCAACAAGATGTTCTTGTAGTTCTCAGGCAAGGACATCATCAGATGTCAAGTTCCAAGTTTGTCCCAGGATTATCCGTGGGTACGAGCAGAATAAATAAGTTATTTCACTCAGTGCGTTTGCCCTGTGGTGGCTTCTGGTCATCCTGGAGCAAACTCACCCCAGAGTGGTGACATTTAATAACGAAGAGCCTTGAGGATGAGGGGACTAGAAGGAAAGGCTGAGGGACTTGGGGCTTTGAGTCCGTCCCAGGATTATCCGTGGGTATGAGCAGAATAAATAAGTTATTTCACTCGGTGCGTTGGCCCTGTGCTCCAGGATGCTGGTCATCCTGGAGCAAAATCACCCCAGAGTGGTGATATTTAATAACGAACAGCCTTGAGGATGAGGGGACTAGAAAGAAAGGCTGAATAGAAGTAGTTCCATCTCAACACGAGGAGGAACTTCTTTACTGTGAGGGTGGCAGAGCCCTGGCAGAGGCTGCCCAGAGAGGTGGTGGAGTCTCCGTCTCTGGAGACATTCAAACCCCACCTGGACACGTTCCTGTGGGACCTGCTCTGGGTGGCCCTGCTCTGGCAGGGGGTTGGACTGGATGATCTCATAGAATCATAGAATTGTCCAGGCCAGAAGGGACCTCCAAGGGTCATCTTGTCCTGCCTCCCTACCTACTGTCAGCAGGGACACCCCCAACTAGACCAGGTTGCCCAGGGCCTCGTCGAGCTTCTCCTTGAATATCTCCAGGGATGGGGCCTCAACCACCTCCCTGGGCAACCTGTTCCAGTGCTCCACCACCCTCACAGTGAAGAACCCTCTCCTCATCTCCAGTCTAAATCTGTTCCCCTCCAGCTTGAAGCCATTGCCCCTCGTCCTGTCACTCCAGGCCTTTCTAAACAGGTTCTCCCCCTGAGTCTGTGATGGCTTTAACTGGAGGCTACTAGACCTGACCTCAGCAGGTTGTCCCTTCCAACCCTGACTATTCTGTGAGTCTGTGATGGCTTTAATTGGAGGCTACTAGACCTGACCTCAGCAGGTTACTCACCGCAGTTGTATTGATCTCAATAACGATCTGTCTAATTGCATCATCTTGACGTATAACCCCCAAAGCTGCAGTTTATTCTGTCCAAGTTCTGAAGCGTTGATGGGTTGATCAAGTTCTGAAGTTCTTGGGTTGACAAGTTCTGAAGCGTTGATGGGTTTCTGATCATTATGGGCTGGTTCTTGGCTGTTTCAGGTGCGAGCGGCTCCACCACCCCCAACGCAGCATCATCGCCGGCCAACGGAGAAGATCGAGGACGTGGAAATCACTCTGGTGTAACCATGGGACTAGCTCAGTAGTAGTGCTACAATCAAGACCAAACGCGGTATTTGGTCAATCTCGTTTTTAGGCACCTTTGCATGATGAAGACTTTTAAATAGAGCAAGAGATGGGGGAGGGTTTTCTGTGGCAGCGACGCGGCGGATTCCTTCCCCGGTGGGTCATGAATATTTTGTGCCTTTTAATTTTTTTTTTTGGCTGTCGTTTTTTTGATTTATAGACATCATTCTTCCTCTCTTAGCACAAAAACCAAGACGGGCCAGACAGCGAGCGGAGATTTGCCTCGGAGCAGGTTTCTCTCTTGGCTGCAAATGGTCAATTTTTTTACAGAGGCCGAGGAAAAGAAAAGAAAACACAAAAAAAAAAGCCTCATTCATGCGATTTAAGTCAGAGCATATTTCCATCCCGTGCGTTAGTACAGTATATTACTGTTGCCATAGGAATGTGTTAAAAGATTGTCAATTCTTCAAGTAGCGTTAACTTGTCTGATTAGGTATTAATCAGAGCTCGTGGAGTGAAAAAAAAAAAAAGGGAACTGAAGCAAGAAGTGTAAGGAGAGGCTGGATCCTCTTTAATCCCCTTCGCAGAAAGGAAGAAGCAGGAAAAAAAAAAAAAAAAGAAAAAAAAGAAAAATAATAGTCTTAGAGATAAGGAAAACTGATGCGGATCATACGGCGTTGATGACGTTAATGCACACACCTCTTGGATAATTAACAGTTAAAGAGAACTAAATGTTCTTTGTATTAATATTTATGCAGTACATTTAGTAATAGAGTATCTAATATGGAGGTGCTGAATTAGTAGCAACATCCTGTCCCATAGCATAAACCAACTGGTAGAAAAATAAGTGAGATTTTTTTTGTCTAGATCTGGAAATTGAGCTGCTTTTTTTTTTTTTTTTTTTTTTTTTTTTTTTTTTTTTTAGCAGATTTTGGGGGTTTTTTGGTTGGTTTTTTTTTTTGATTTCTAAAGTATTTGGGTCACTCTTATTCCAGTTATTGCCGTGTACTTTATTACCCGAGGTTAGCAGTATATCTTCATCATCATCAAACACATCAGGCTAGAGTTAGAGGTGACATTTAGAGTATTTACCCTCGTTATTTAGTTGTCGCATCGGATGCTCGGGGCCACCTTCGTGGCCGGGACCGTGGCCTCAAAGTACTCTTAGAAAGAGGAAAAAAAAAAAAAGTCAAAACTTCCATTTTTCAATCGGAGATTCCTCGGAAAAGGAAGCTTTCTGGTTTTTTGTTGTTGGCGTTTGCAAGAAAAGGGTGGAGGGAATGGGGAGCTGTCACAGGGGAACGGTCAGAGGAGAAGGAAAAACTGGATGAAAAGAGGTTTTTTTTGAGGTGCGCTTACGAAATTATTATTTTCAACCATCTCCCAGCAGATCAAAGCTTCGGTTCAAAAGCATCACGAGGTTGGGTTTTTTTTTTTTTTTTGAGCTGTTCCATGGGTTCTGTGAAACGCTCTCTTCTGCCTTCATGGGTTTTTTCGAAGTGAGTTTTCTACTTTTAATTTACTAACAAGGGCTATTTTTTGAGGCTGCATTTTTACACACACGCGCGCGCAAAAAACAAAAAAAATCAATCATCTACCAAGATTTTATCACAAATTTTGCACATCCTGGTAAATCCCACCCCAGGCTGGGTCTCCCAGATGTCCGTGTTTCCCCATCTCCTTTTCCAGGGAGGGGGGATCTGGCACCGGGAGCCGTTGGAAGCAAATAATTCCTGGATCATTTCCGAAACCGCTGACTCTCCCGAGTGAAGCCTTTTCCATATTTTTCATTCTTTTGCACCTCTCTCGTCCTGTTGATCTGTTCGAGGTCTTTTTTTATGTGTTTATCGAACTTATTCTTAAGTTTAAAAACTAAAAAAAATTTTAAAAAGATAAGTTTTTAGGAAAAAAAAAAAAAGATTTAACTGTTTTCGCAAAAATTTCGAAAGCTTCCCAATGCAGGAGAAAAGCAAGAGTTGCCATAACGTTCACGTTCCATTTCTTTGGCCAGTTTTTCTTGTGTCCTTCATAACCTGGACTTTCAAAAATTCCGAAAAGTGTTATTTAAAGTCTCTTTTAGTTGTATTTTAAAATATTTTCTGTAAGAGCTGCTAATTTTATTTAAAAAGGAAAAAAAAAAAAAAAGGCAAAAAAAAAAAAACACAAAACCCAGAAGAAAAGTTGTAAAAATATGCCTCCTTTTTAACTATGATTTCTTCATACAGGGCATGTATTCGACGTATCATCGTGTACAGCGTCAGTACACTGAAAGCATCGCTGCGAATGCTTTCTTTATATTGGCTGTAAAAAGTTTGTATTTATTATGTATAAAAAG
Organism: Calidris pugnax; assembly: GCF_001431845.1. NCBI lineage: Eukaryota > Metazoa > Chordata > Aves > Charadriiformes > Scolopacidae > Calidris > Calidris pugnax. Next base: position 38,803 of record NW_015091145.1, read on the forward strand.
TTGAATAATAAAAAAAGTGGAACCAAAATCCGGGACGTTGCCTTGATAGAGCAGCCCCTCGGCCGGTGGCGAAAGCGGGTGGAAATCCAGGGACTGGGGGAGAACCTGGCTTTTGGGGATAAAAATGTGAATTTTTCTTGGGTGATATTTTTCTAGTTGATGCTTTTACAGGGAGATTTGAATCTCCAGGAGAACACTGACACACGTGCTTAAATATCTTTAAATATGGCTTTAAGGTGGTGTTGATATGAGCAGCAAAATTGTGTCAAAAAATGAAGAAGCACTAACAAAGCTCCACTTGGCGAAATAATTGCTTCATATCCAGGTTGCCCAGGGAGGTGGTTGAGGCCCCATCCCTGGAGATATTCAAGGAGAGGCTCGACGAGGCCCTGGGCAACCTGGTCTAGTTGGGGGTGTCCCTGCTGACTGCGGGGAGGTCGGACTAGATGGAGAAGCACTAACAAAGCTCCACTTGGCAAAATGATTGCTTAATATCCTTTATGCAATTAGGCTAATTGCATAAAGAAAGAGAAGGAGAGAGTGATTGATAATGACTCCACAGCATGATTGCCCTTTCATAGAATCATAGAATCATTCAGGTTGGAAGAGACCCTTGGGATCATCGAGTCCAACCATCTACCCTGCTCTACAAAGTCCTCCCCTCCGCCATGTCCCTTTGATGGGGTTGATTCTCCTCGTTGGGTGAGGAGCATTCCCACTGCATCCCCAAGGCTTTGGGATCCTTTTATGGGTTTACCTGTTGAATTTCCTTATTATTGGGTTATATTCTGGTTTTTCCTGCTTTATTTCCTTATTATTATGTTATATTCTGAGTTTCCCTCTTTTATTTCCTTTCTGCAGCTTCTGCCTTTGAGAAATCCCATCTTCCCTGCTTTTTACATGCTCCTCCAAAAAATTACTTGCTCTTTTGACCACTCGGTCCTTTTCTTTTAGCTCATTGCATCTCTCCTTTTCTTGCTGTGTCGCAAATGAACCTCTTTACTTGTGGTCTTGTGGGTTTTTTCACCACTTGAGGGACTGGAAGGGGCTCCAAGGTCTCCATGGAACCTTCTCCAGGCTGGACCCCCCCAACTCTCTCAGCCTGTCCTCCCAGCAGAGGGGCTCCAGCCCTCCCAGCATCTCCATGGTGGCCTCCTCTGGCCCCGCTCCAACAGGTCCATGTCCTTCTGATGTTGGTGACCCCAGAGCTGGACACGGTGCTCCAGGTGGCGTCTCACCAGAGAGATATTTGGAGAAGCAGGACGAGGAACAACACAGAGGTTGAAACGTTGGTCTCTTCCTGGAAGAGTCGGTGCAGGACCATCACTGTCTCTGGTGGAGCTGGTGTTCCCTCTGAAGCTCTTGGGTTTTCTAAAGGATCATGAGACTGAGACTCGGCAGAAGGTCCGAGACTCGACAAACTCAGTGCACTGGAGTTTCTTACTGTTTGTTTCCTGGAAATACTGAAGGAAATACAGGCACGTGGGGAAGTTCTCCTTCCCTTAGGTACAAGTTTCGCTGTTAATTATAATATTAATGGGGGTTGGAGTAGACGACCTCTAAACGTCTCTTCCATCGCAAACTACCCCATGATTCTATAAAAAAAAGGAGAAGAAAAACCCCACCCTCTTCTCCAAATAAAGGATCTTTTGCTTCTCTGCACATAACCTGGAGGACTGGCTGCTCTGTGCTTTATTCCTCCTCGTTTTTCCAACGAGCTCCCTCTAATTAATAACCTGCAAATCCGAGGAGCAGGAAAACTACCACAATCGGCTTCTCCTTCTACGGAGCCTCCCAGGAAGCTCAGGAGGGGAGATCCTGCTGCCGTGGGGAGTCCCCTCTCCCCACATTTTCTCCATTTGCAGATCTGCTGCCCTACATCCAACCCACGGGAGGGAGGATGCTTCTTCCCCACCTTCCATCCTACCTCCAGCCGGTTCTCCGAGGGGCGAGCGCGGGGACACGGAGACCTCGGTTCAAGGCACAGGGGGGAAGGATGGAGAGAGCGAGGGATAAAAGGGAAGAAAAACTTCACTGAAGTCAGGGAATGCAGCAAACGAGGCACAAAAGAAAAAAAAAATGCAGGGAGGAAAACGCTGACGTGCTCACTCTGCCGAGCAGTTTCCTCCTTCCAGGCGTTACCCCCCCGGGGAATGGAGGATTACGGAGCCGGGAAGAAGGATGGTTGGAGCAAACCAGGCTCTGCATTGCAGGGCATTTCAGCTAGAAAAAATCAAAGCTCTGCAGCCACAGCAGGGCTGGAGCAGAGAAGGCAACAAATCTCCCTGGTTTGGAGGAGCTGAACTGGAAGAGACCCCCAGCCCTGCGGGGAAGGACCACCCTCCGCTGGAGAAACGCTGAAGAAAAATGGGAGGCAGCCGTGGCCCAGCTGTGATTTAATTTGGTGGAGTGTGCTCTGCATCCCAAGGGAAGAATCAGCCCTGCCCTCCTCAGAAATACACCCTGGAATTATACTTTACCTGTAGCAGACAATGATTTAGTTTATATCACAGAATCACAGAATCTTCTAGGTTGGAAGGGACCTTAAAGATCATCTTGTCCAACCGTCAACCTAACTGACAAAAATAGACACCCACACAACAAACAAGGAGCATCATCACTAAACCATACCTCCCAGCACTACATCAACCCGTCTTTTGAACACCTCCAGGGATGGTGCCTCAACCACCTCCCTGGGCAGCCCATTCCAATGCCTGATAACCCTTTCAGTGAAAAAATTTTTCCTAATATCCAGCCTGAACCTAATTCTCCTCGTTGGGTGAGGAGCATTCCCACTGCATCCCCAAGGCTTTGGGATCCTTTTATGGGTTTACCTGTTGAATTTCCTTATTATTGGGTTATATTCTGGTTTTTCCTGCTTTATTTCCTTATTATTATGTTATATTCTGAGTTTCCCTCTTTTATTTCCTTTCTGCAGCTTCTGCCTTTGAGAAATCCCATCTTCCCTGCTTTTTACATGCTCCTCCAAAAAATTACTTGCTCTTTTGACCACTCGGTCCTTTTCTTTTAGCTCATTGCATCTCTCCTTTTCTTGCTGTGTCGCAAATGAACCTCTTTACTTGTGGTCTTGTGGGTTTTTTCACCACTTGAGGGACTGGAAGGGGCTCCAAGGTCTCCATGGAACCTTCTCCAGGCTGGACCCCCCCAACTCTCTCAGCCTGTCCTCCCAGCAGAGGGGCTCCAGCCCTCCCAGCATCTCCATGGTGGCCTCCTCTGGCCCCGCTCCAACAGGTCCATGTCCTTCTGATGTTGGTGACCCCAGAGCTGGACACGGTGCTCCAGGTGGCGTCTCACCAGAGAGATATTTGGAGAAGCAGGACGAGGAACAACACAGAGGTTGAAACGTTGGTCTCTTCCTGGAAGAGTCGGTGCAGGACCATCACTGTCTCTGGTGGAGCTGGTGTTCCCTCTGAAGCTCTTGGGTTTTCTAAAGGATCATGAGACTGAGACTCGGCAGAAGGTCCGAGACTCGACAAACTCAGTGCACTGGAGTTTCTTACTGTTTGTTTCCTGGAAATACTGAAGGAAATACAGGCACGTGGGGAAGTTCTCCTTCCCTTAGGTACAAGTTTCGCTGTTAATTATAATATTAATGGGGGTTGGAGTAGACGACCTCTAAACGTCTCTTCCATCGCAAACTACCCCATGATTCTATAAAAAAAAGGAGAAGAAAAACCCCACCCTCTTCTCCAAATAAAGGATCTTTTGCTTCTCTGCACATAACCTGGAGGACTGGCTGCTCTGTGCTTTATTCCTCCTCGTTTTTCCAACGAGCTCCCTCTAATTAATAACCTGCAAATCCGAGGAGCAGGAAAACTACCGCGATCGGCTTTTCCTTCTACGGAGCCTCCCAGGAAGCTCAGGAGGGGAGATCCTGCTGCCGTGGGGAGTCCCCTCTCCCCGCATTTTCTCCGTTTTTGGATCTGCTGCCCTACATCCAACCCACGGGAGGGAGGATGCTTCTTCCCCACCTTCCATCCTACCTCCAGCCGGTTCTCCGAGGGGCGAGCGCGGGGGACACGGAGACCTCGGTTCAAGGCACAGGGGGGAAGGATGGAGAGAGCGAGGGATAAAAGGGAAGAAAAACTTCACTGAAGTCAGGGAATGCAGCAAACGAGGCACAAAAGAAAAAAAAAATGCAGGGAGGAAAACGCTGACGTGCTCACTCTGCCGAGCAGTTTCCTCCTTCCAGGCGTTACCCCCCCGGGGAATGGAGGATTACGGAGCCGGGAAGAAGGATGGTTGGAGCAAACCAGGCTCTGCATTGCAGGGCATTTCAGCCAGAAAAAATCAAAGCTCTGCAGCCACAGCAGGGCTGGAGCAGAGAAGGCAACAAATCTCCCTGGTTTGGAGGAGCTGAACTGGAAGAGACCCCCAGCCCTGCGGGGAAGGACCACCCTCCGCTGGAGAAACGCTGAAGAAAAATGGGAGGCAGCCGTGGCCCAGCTGTGATTTAATTTGGTGGAGTGTGCTCTGCATCCCAAGGGAAGAATCAGCCCTGCCCTCCTCAGAAATACACCCTGGAATTATACTTTACCTGTAGCAGACAATGATTTAGTTTATATCACAGAATCACAGAATCTTCTAGGTTGGAAGGGACCTTAAAGATCATCTTGTCCAACCGTCAACCTAACTGACAAAAATAGACACCCACACAACAAACAAGGAGCATCATCACTAAACCATACCTCCCAGCACTACATCAACCCGTCTTTTGAACACCTCCAGGGATGGTGCCTCAACCACCTCCCTGGGCAGCCCATTCCAATGGCTGAGAACCCTTTCAGGGAAAAGATTTTTCCTAATATCCAGCCTGAACCTCCCCTGGCGCAACTTGAGGCCATTTCCTCTTGTCCTGTCGCCTGTGACTTGAGAAAAGAGACCGACCCCCACCTCTCTACACCCTCCTTTCAGGGAGTTGTAGAGAGCAAGAAGGTCTCCCCTCAGCCTCCTCTTCTCCAGGCTGAATAACCCCAGCTCCCTCAGCCTCTCCTCATAAGACTTATTCTCCAGACCCCTCACCATCTTTGTCGCCCTTCTCTGGAAGGCGTCCCTGGAGGGGTTCAAGGCCAGGTTGGAGGGGGCTTGGAGCAACCTGGTCTGGTGGGAGGTGTCCCTGCCCAGAGCAGGGGGGTGGAACTGGGTGATCTTTAAGATCCCTTCCAACCCAAACCGTTCTGTGAATCCATGATCTCACAGACCTGAGTGAAAAAAAAACCAGTATCTCCTTGTAAATGATGAGAAGGATTTCTCATGACGCCCATCACCCAGTTTTCTCTCCGAGGATACGGCACTGGGCTGTTTGAAAGCCGATGAGGTTGTCACCTGGAAAAGGATCACAGAATCCCAGACTGGTTGAGGTTGGAAGGGACCTCCTGAGGTCACCTGGTCCAACCCCCCTGTGCTCAAGCCAGGCCACCCAAAGCCGGTTGCCCAGAAGACTTTTCTACAAGGATGGAGACTCCACCACCTCCCTGGGCGACCTGTGCCAGTGCTCGGTCACCCGCAGAGTGAAAACATGTTTCCTGGTGTTTAGAGGGAACCTCCAGTGTTTCAGTTTGTGTCCTGGTCCTGGCACTGGGCACCACTGAGAAGAATCATAGAATTGCCCAGGGTGGAAGGGACCTTTCAGATCATGGAGTCCAACCATCAACCCACCACTGACAAACCCACCACTGACCCATGTCCCTCAGCACCACGTCTGCCCGGCTTTGAAATCCCTCCAGGGATGGTGACTCCACCACTGCCCTGGGCAGCCTCTTCCAAGGCTTGATGACCCCAGCTCTGTCCTCTTGGCCTCCTCCCTTCAGGTATTGATACACATCGATGAGATCCCCCAGCTCCTTCTCTTCTCCAGGCTGAAAACGTCCTTCCCTGTACATCTCTGTGTGGTCTCCCTGCAAAGAAGAGCTTTTAAGTCAGCCAGAAACCTTTCAGAAGGCAAAGGCTGTGGACTTTGTGGTCTGTGGATCCCAAATTGCTGCTTGGGCTGTTCTGGAGTCACGTAGGTCCGACCAGAGACACTCTGTGTTGAAGAGTGTGTTAGGCTGGGCGCTGTGCAGTTGCCTCAGAGACTCTGAAATTGGATTAAAGGATGGAGGCTTCAAGTTGTACCTCCTTAATGGTCCATAAAACCCAGCTTTCTGACGTGGCCTTGTTTCTGTTCCCAAAAGCACTTTGGGAAAAAAACACGTACTGTGGAGACCAGCTGCTTAGTACGTTGGAAATGGCTTGTGGAGGCTTTCAAATCCCAAGTCCAGGATGTGGGTCCAAACCCACATCACCAGGAACAGGTTGCCCAGAGAACCTGTGGCTGCTCCATCCCTGGAGGGATTCAGGGTCAGGTTGGAGGGGGCTTGGAGCAACCTGGTCTGGTGGGAGGTGTCCCTGCCCAGGGCAGGGGGGTTGGAACTGGATGGTCTTTAAAGGTCCCTTCCAACCCAAACCACTCTATGATTGTATGAATGAGGCCTGTTGAGGTCTTTCTGCAGCCCCATCTCATTCCTTCTCCTCTTCCCCTTTCAAGTCAACTCTCTGTGATCAGTTTTCCAGCCTTTTGGCCTGTCTCAAATGTGGTTCCTCCTTCTCTTCCCCTTTCAAGTCAACTCCCTGCGATCAGTTTTCCAGCCTTTTGGCCTGTCTCAAATGTGTTAAGCCGTGATTCTTCCACCACTTTGTTTAAAGCACTCTGTCTCCTGGATTTCACAGCTGGCACCTGAAGGGGACCTGGAGGAGGAAATAGGCCCCATGATCTCCATCCAGCTCTACTGAGCATTCATCGCCTCTCTCCCCAAAAACGTCACTGCTACTTGACAGCCTGGGCAGCAGCCAAGGATTAAATGGACTTTAAGAGAAGGCTTTGGATTTTCTTCCATCATTTCACCCAACAAAAACCATAATCACGAGAATCTCTCTTAAATATTCTCCTGAGTCATCCAGGACTTGCTGTGAAGAACAGGAGATGGGTTGAAGCTTCCCTTTTTAGTGCTTCATCTTCAATACAAAAGTAGAAGCTACTGAACCTCGAATCTGCAAGCTGAGCTCCACAGATGGTTCCTCCAGCTACTCCAGTTGTTCTCTTGCACCCAAATAGATGATTTCAGCCGAAAATGCCCTTGGGTGCAGAGCAGGCAGTGTAGATACTTACAGATGGAGAAGACTTTGGGTCCTTTTCTGAGGGCTTACTGGGTGAGAGCGTCCTGCTGAGGCTGGTGGTCAGGCTTGGATCATCGAATCATGGAATGGTTTGGGTTGGAAGGGACCTTAAAGCCCATCCAGTCCCACCCCCTGCCCTGGGCAGGGACACCTCCCACCAGACCAGGTTGCTCCAAGCCCCCTCCAACCTGCCCTTGAACCCCTCCAGGGATGGGGCAGCCACAGCTTCTCTGGGCAACCTGGGCCAGGCTCTCACCACCCTCACACCAAAGAAGTTCTTCCCCACATCTCAGCTCCATCTCCCCTCTTTCAGGGTCAAACCCTTCCCCCTCCTCCTAGGGCTCCCCTCCCTCATCAAGTGTCCCTCCCCATCTCTCCTGGAGCCCCAAGATAAATCTGTGCATTCTTGAGTTGCGCGATGAAGAACCCTTCTATTTTGAAAATGGTTTTCTCTCCCAAATTTTCACCTTTTTTTTTTTTTTTAATGGACTGGTTTTGCTTTAGATATTTTCTTCTTTAATGCAGATTCAGGAGCAATGGCTGTGAGGTGTGCTTCTGCTGTGCTGTAATTAGTTTTGTCTACTCTAATTGCTTCTCCTCTTCCCATTGTTTATTGAAAGACGGATGAATTTCCAGGTTTGGTTGCACTGGGGCTGCTGACAGCAGCTTTTTTTAATTCCCGGAGCGCAGCTATTTGTCTTTTTTACTCAGCTGAATCCTGCAGAGTGGGCCAAATTCAGCTTCACCTCTGTGTCCCGGGCAAATTACTGCACTAATTAATTTTTCTAAGACTGGGGCCTTCTTCCTGCTTAACATAGAGGAATGATGAAGGGAGGGCACTTCTGTCTGGAGGCATCAAGTGCGGATAGAAAACAGCAACAGCCTCGGATTAACTTGCTGAGTAAACTTGTATGAGGAGATGTAAGAGGCTGATCATTTGTGGTTGGACTCGATCATCTCAGAGGTTCCTTCCAACCATGAAGATGCTACAACTACTTGAAAGGACACTGTAGAGAGGTTGGTGCTGGTCTCTTCTCACAGGTAATTAACGACAGAACGAGAGGGAACAGCTTCAAGCTCCAACAGGGTAGGTTTAGATTGAACATTAGGAAGGAATTTTTCACTGAAAGAGTGGTCGGGCATTGGAACAGGCTGCCCAGGGAGGGGGTTGAGTCACCGTCCCTGGAGGTGTTTAAGGGCCGTTTAGATGCAGTGCTGAGGGACATGGTGTAGGGGAGGACTTTGTAGAGTAGGGGAGATGGTTGGACTCGATGATCCCAAGGGTCTCTTCCAACCTCAATGATTCTATGATTCTATGATTCTATGCTGTGATCCTGTGATTTAAAAGCACGGTTGCAGGATTTTAAAAAAACATATATATTATTAATTTCACATCCTCCTTCAGAAGAATATCTTGGTTTCTGAGGAGTGAGGTTTGACCCGTTGCGTCATGTGTTTTTCTGTTTATGCTGCTTTGGATCAGGCATTGCTGCGGAGTGAGCAGAATTGATTTTAAAAAAGAGGAACTGGCATTTTTTGGGGGAATAGAATCATAGAATCGTCTAGGTTGGAAGAGACCCTTGGGATCATCGAGTCCAACCATCTACCCTACTCTACAAAGTCCTCCCCTACACCATGTCCCTTAGCACTGCATCTAAACGGCCCTTAAACACCACCTCCCTGGGCAGCCTGTTCCAATGCCCTATCACTCTTTCGGTGAAAAATGAGAATGAGATGATGAATTCGTGCCACTCCTTAAAAAAGAGAATGAGGTGCTCCGTGTGGCAGCAAGAGAAGGGACAAAGAGGGAGCTACGGCTGAGGAACGTGCATGGTCACGGAGAACATCCATAATGGTGAGGGACAACAAAACGTGCAGCAGAGAAGGGCTGTTTGACCAGCCCAGCACGTTTGGATGGAGGAGAAAGGCTCCGTGGATGAAAGCTCCTTTTGGCAGAGCTTTGGAAGAAAGACCAAGGGAAACAATGAGTGCTTGGACTTCTCAGGAACTTCAGTGAGAGGACCATAGTGCTCCTCCTGGGGTGCCTGAGGCAGCAGAGCCGAGGCTGAGCCAGACACTAATCACTCGTTAAGGCGTGAAGGTGGCAGGAGGCTTTCTGAGGCCGTGGTTCGATGACAGAGTAAATCCAGCTTTAGGGCACCTTGTGCTAATCCACAAACACCATGGCCCTGTGAGATGGAGAGCACTGATCCAGATAAACTCCCGCTGCCAGCTCAGACGTGTCCAAAATGCGTTTGATGGGTTAAGTTCTGTACCAGCAGCTGGATTTTCTCTCTCCATGTCGTTCTAAGATGCCAAAGGAGGTGTTGCACGTCCCCTTGCAGGAAAAGCTGGTGTGAGTTCTGTGTAGAGTCATGGAACCATAGAATAGTCAAGGTTGGAAGGGACCTTTAAGACTGTCGCATCCAACCATCAACCCAACACTGACAAAACCACCACTAACCCATGTCCCTCAGCACCACGTCTGCCCGGCTTTTAGAAGGTGGTCAGGCTTGGATCATAGAATGGTTTGGATTGGACCTTAAAGGTCATCAAGTTACAACCCCCTGCCCTGGGCAGGGAGACCTCCCCGCAGACCAGGTTGCTCCAAGCCCCTTCCAACCTGCCCTTGAACCCCTCCAGGGATGGGGCAGCCACAGCTTCTCTGGGCAACCTGGGCCAGGCTCTCACCACCCTCACACCAAACAAGTTCTTCCCCACATCTCCTCTCCATCTCCCCTCTTTCAGGGTCAAGCCCTTCCCCCTCCTCCTAGGGCTCCCCTCCCTCATCAAGAGTCCCTCCCCATCTCTCCTGGAGCCCCTTGAGGGACTGGAAGGGGCTCCAAGGTCTTCCTGGAGCCTTCTCTTCTCCAGGCTGAACCCCCCCAACTCTCTCAGCCTGTCCTCCCAGCAGAGGGGCTCCAGCCCTCCCAGCATCTCCATGGTGGCCTCCTCTGGCCCCGTTCCAACAGGTCCATGTCTCTCCTGTCTTGAGGCCCCAGAGCTGGAGGCAGCACTGGGTTGGGGGGTGTCTCCCCAAAGCTTCTCTTCATCTTGCGATCTCCTTTAACGCAGCTCTTGTCTCTGGAATGCCTCACACCCACTGGCTTTTGATTGCCCTTGGCTTTGAGGGGTCAGCTCTCCCTGCACTGTAACTCAGCAGCCGCTTCCCTCGACCGACGTTTCCACGTCCCGGCCCTCGCAGCGACGAAGGGCACTTCTGAAGAAAAGGAAAAGGATCCGGGAGTCCTGGTAGATAGCACACTTTCCATGCATCCCAATGTGCCCTTGTGGCCAAAAGGGCCAATGGAATCCTGGGCTGCGTAGGGAAGAGTGTGGCCAGCAGGTCAAGGGAAGTCATTCTCCTCCTCTACTCTGCACTGGTGAGGCCACAACTGGAATCCTGCCTCCAGTTCTGGGCTCCCCAGTTCAAGAGGGACAGGGAACTACTGGAGAGAGTCCAGCGAAGGGCAACAAAGATGATTAAGGGATTGGAGCATCTCCCTGATGAGGAAAGGCTCAAGGAGCTGGGACTCTTTAGCCTGGACAAGCAAAGACTGAGGGGGGACCTTATTTATGGTTATAATCATACAATCATAGAATGGTTTGGGTTGGAAGGGACCTCAAAGATCATCGAGTTCCAACCCCCCTGCCATGAGCAGGGACACCTCCCACCAGAGCAGGTTGCTCAAGACCCCATCCAGCCTGGCCTTGAACCCCTCCAGGGATGGGGCAGCCACAACTTCCCAGACCTTATTTATGTTTATAAGTATCTAAAGGGTGAGTTGAAGGATATTGGAGCTGGACTCTTTTCAGTGGTTCCCAGTGACAGGACAAGGGGCAACGGGCTCAAGCTGGAACATGGGAAGTTCCATTCAAATATGAGAAAAAACTTATTTGGGATGAGGGTGACAGAGCCCTGGGACAGGCTGCCCAGGGGGGTCGTGGAGTCCCCTTCTCTGGAGATCTTCAAGACCCGCCTGGATGCCGTCCTGAGTGATGTGCTCTGGGCGTTCCTGCTTTAGCAAGGGATTTGGACCAGATGATCTCTAGAGGTCCCTTCCAACTCTGACAATTCCGTGACGAGCCGTGCTGGGGGCAGAAGGCTAAACTCTGGGCAGTTAATGTTTCTGGGAAAGGAAACCCCCATCATGGCCAATTTTCAGGCTGCCACAAAGCGTTGTGGAGGTCAGTGCCAATTCTTACCCGAGGACACCGTTGGAGTGTGATTGTTCTCAGATAACAAGGGGGATCTCGTGTTAATTCAGCTGGCAGAGCTGTTAGGGCTAATAGCAGGGAAACTGCTGCTGCTGCTGCTGCTTTCCAAATTATCTGACTGAGCTAATCCGAGGATGAGGAGACGAGTTATTGATTTGAAGTCCTGGCCAGACATAGACAGAGATAATTCTAGGACGTTAGGGGTATTATTCCTACAGAATAGCGGGCTTGGGAAATACTTTTCATTTATTTATTAGCCCCTGCAAAAACAGTTGTGTTGTGTGGCAGTTTGAATGGTTTATTTAGAGATGTGAATAGCTGTGATGCTGAAAATTAGAGCTTTTTCCGGATGGCAGCCATTTGATATTTTTTGCTGAAACTGCTTGTTTCCGAAAGCGAATAGCCACTCCAAACTGCTAACGCTGGGTTTGAGCTCTCCCTTCCTTTAAAGCTATTTTCAAAAGATTTAGAAAAAAAATAAGAAGGTGTTACGTTTGCGGCTCTGCTTTTGCATTCCGGTCAGGTGTCTTTTTCTCTCTCCACGGGTCTCCTGCAAGCCAGCTTCTGAGGAGGCTGGTTAATGTCCTAGAAAATAACCTTGTGCCTCAGCTGATGGCCATTTTATCACCCCTGCTGTCTCGCTGCTCCTCCAGGGTGGAGAATCACCTGCAGGAGAGAGAACCAGGTTATTGCTGGGCTGCTCGTGAAGAGCTCCCACTCGGCTCCAGAGCGTGAAGCATCCCACGACTGTTTTCACTGAATTTTACACTGAATTTCACCAAAAGTTGGAAGGGACCATAGAGATCATCTAGTCCAGCTCCCCTGCTGAAGCAGGATTGCCTTCGCTGAGCCTGGAACACCACGAGTTATGAAGATCAGAGGTAGATGTCATGAAAGATGGGCTCAGACTCCTAGACTTTTTTTAAGCTGTCTGCTATATATTTTCCATAGACAGAGATAATTCTAGGACGTTAGGGGTATTATTCCTACAGAATAGCGGGCTTGGGAAATACTTTTCATTTATTTATTAGCCCCTGCAAAAACAGTTGTGTTGTGTGGCAGTTTGAATGGTTTATTTAGAGATGTGAATAGCTGCGATGCTGAAAATTAGAGCTTTTTCCGGATGGCAGCCATTTGATATTTTTTGCTGAAACTGCTTGTTTCCGAAAGCGAATAGCCACTCCAAACTGCTAACGCTGGGTTTGAGCTCTCCCTTCCTTTAAAGCTATTTTCAAAAGATTTAGAAAAAAAATAAGAAGGTGTTACGTTTGCGGCTCTGCTTTTGCATTCCGGTCAGGTGTCTTTTTCTCTCTCCACGGGTCTCCTGCAAGCCAGCTTCTGAGGAGGCTGGTTAATGTCCTAGAAAATAACCTTGTGCCTCAGCTGATGGCCATTTTATCACCCCTGCTGTCTCGCTGCTCCTCCAGGGTGGAGAATCACCTGCAGGAGAGAGAACCAGGTTATTGCTGGGCTGCTCGTGAAGAGCTCCCACTCGGCTCCAGAGCGTGAAGCATCCCACGACTGTTTTCACTGAATTTTACACTGAATTTCACCAAAAGTTGGAAGGGACCATAGGGATCATCTAGTCCAGCTCCCCTGCTGAAGCAGGATTGCCTTCGCTGAGCCTGGAACACCACGAGTTATGAAGATCAGAGGTAGATGTCATGAAAGATGGGCTCAGACTCCGAGCCTTTTTTTTTTAAGCTGTCTGCTAAACATTTTCTAGAGCAAATGTGAAATGTTTGCCGTTTCCACCCTTCCCTCATAACAGTAAAAGTGATTTCAGAGATGTACACAGTGTTCA
>NW_015091146.1:0-2715 GCF_001431845.1 Calidris pugnax
AGTGAGGGGAAACTACTGGGAACTTCTCAACTGTGGCAGGGGCAGGATTTGTCAATGCGTGGCCGAGCTCAGGGTGACACAGTACCCTGCCAAGATGAGTCTTGTGCCCGGTGTGAGGTTGCTGGTGGCATCTGACGCTGCACTGGCCCTCAGAACCCCCAAACCACACCGAGCAGATAGGAGGGAGATTCAAATGTCTGATGGATCTTGGAAGGAGATCCTCCAAAGGTGGGAAGATCCTCCAAATGGGAGGAGATCTGGAACCAGCAGTGATCTGGGGATGATAGTTTGAACTTGGTGTGGGCCCAGTTCAGAGAGACCCCAAAATCAATCTGCTGGGGGCTGCTCAAGCGCTGCAAGTGCCTGTAGGCAGCAAGGGGTAGTCAGCAGGTGGTTGAGGAGCCCTTCACCTTCGCATCACGTATGCACCCTCTAGGCCGTACTTATGAGGCCGGTACAGCTTGTTTTGCAGCAGAGACCACTTCCGTAGCTACGGGGCTTTCTGCCACCGTCCAGTTTGATGCCTCCATATCTCAAGTGTGATCTCAGGCAGGGGGTGGAGGTAACACATCCTGCTGGTAGTGGAAAGAAGCGGTGGGGGGGAGGTGGTTGCAAATGCGGGGGTGGGAGCTCAGAGGTGTTGACCCCCTACCCCAAAAGGAGCTTGTCTGAGGCTGGCACCCTGAGATCTGGAGTCTGCTCTGGGGCGGGACCCCAAGGCCAGTTCTCACTCCCCAGGAGATGCTTGGATCAAAGCTTGGGGTGGGCTGAGATACCAGGAAGGATGAGGTGAGGGCTCTGAGCACCCACTCGGTGTCAGGATCCATCCCAGACACTTCCCAGCAGCTGCTGGGCCACAGGAAGGTAGATTTTGGGGGAGCCCATCCCTGTCCCCTTCTCCACCCTTTCAGTTCTCCACCAGCGGTTGGATAACCCCAGAAGCTGCAGGAACATGATTGGGAACGTGAGCAGGAACATCAGAGATGGTGACGCCACCCTGAAGAAAGTCTACTCAGAGCTGAGGGAAGTTTTCTGCTCATCAAAGCCACAAGGTGATGCCCCCCTGCCACAGTGCATCTCGGCACCATTGGGTTTCCCAAAAACTTACAGCCCAAATTCCCCAATATTCTGTTCCCCAGTAGAGAACCAGGCAAAGCTCAGAACGTTCCCGTGTTCCTGGGGAGCAAACGGGGCTAAACCACTTGTCCTTCTTGGGATGTGCAGGGGACAAAGTGGCTTCTTGGTGGCTGAACGTGGCCCTGACCTGTCTTTCAGAGGATGAGGGGTGCACCCTCTGCCCCAGGAACTGGACGCCGCACAGGACCAAGTGCTATTGGGTGTCCCATGACCTCAACTGTTGGAATTCCAGCCGGGAGGACTGTGTGAATCAGGGTGGCGAGCTGATGATGCCGAGGGACCAGGAGGAGCTGGTAAAGGGACTGGTGGCATTGGTGGTGTGAGATGGGGCTGGTGGCACCTGGGGAAGGGCCGAGGGTTTGCCCAGAAACCTGACAACAGCACCAAGCCCTGGGTGTATTTGTGTGGGGGACACTGGAGGGTCTCTGTCCTGGGACATGGAGGCTGGAGCCTGTTTTGGGGTGGTGACCTGTGGCACGTCAGCGTCACCTCCTGCCCTCTCTTCCCCCCCGCTACAGGATTTCATAAATAGAACCCTCAAAAACCCCACCCGTTACTTCTGGATTGGCCTCTTCTTTGAGAAGGGCTGGACTTGGGTGAACGGCTCCCGCCTGGACCCGAGCCGGTGAGCGCTTTGCAGGGGGACGGGTGTTGGGGTGGGCACCATCCCCTGAGGGACCTTCATGTGTGACGTGGGGTCCTTCCTGCACACCCAGATTCCAGCTGAACCCCCGGGCTGAAGGTGGATCCTGTGGGGTGATCAAGGAGGGCAGGATCAGCACCAGCAGCTGCAGCTCGACCTCCCTGTGGATCTGCCAGAAAGAAGCCACCCAGCTCTGAGCCAGGGGCCACCAGCCGGGCTGCGGCCAGGGGGGAGATGCTCAGGGATGGGGCAGGATCAGGCCCTCCACAGGGGGACGCGGGAGCCGGTGATGATGTTGTGCCAATAACCATCTGCGCTAATTAATAACGACATGATCTGGGCTCTGTGTGGTGTTTTCAAGCTGGGAAGGGAAGGGCTGGAAGGAGCATCCTTCTGTCCTGGCCTCTGTCCCTGTCCCTCCTTGTCCCTGCTTTACCCTTCCACAGCTCCAGGGTGCTCCAGAACCTCCCCATCCCCCACCCCCCCCATCTTTGGGGTTCCTGCCACTGCCAATGCCCCCCTCAATCTTCCTCCCGTGCCCTCCTCATCCTCAGGTCGTGCTCTCACCCCAAGCCCAGCACAACTCACCCGGGAAGGGACTGAGCGGAGGCAGAGGAGAGGGACGCTGGTGGCACGGTGCTGGCAGCAGCCTGGCAAAGGCCAAGAGGAAGCGCAGGGGGTTAAAAAGGAGGAAAAAAAGAGGTTGGGAGGGGGTTAAAAAGCATCACAAATAGTGCAATTAATTTTCCTCACAGCTGGGACAGCGCTGTGTTTAGTCTTTTGGTGGGGGAAGGCTGTTAATGTCTCACTGGTAGTGTTTTTCCTGAGCCTGGGACTCTTCAGTTCTCCATGTACTGGGAAAGTTACTAAGAAAATTAAATTGAGAAATCAATTAAGGAAAATTGCTAAGAAAAATAACTCTATTGTGTCCTAAA
>NW_015091147.1:0-8021 GCF_001431845.1 Calidris pugnax
GAGATGCTGGTTGGTTGGTTGAGATGCTGATTGGGTGGGTGGTCAACTGGTGGAGATGCTGGTTGGTCGGATGGTCAACTGGTTGGTTGGTTGAGCTGCTGGGTGGGTAGTTGATCCACTGGTTGAGATGCTGAGTGGGTGGTTGAGATGCTGGGTGGGTGGTTGGTCAACTGGTTGAGATGCTGGGTGAGTGGGTGGTAAACTGGTTGAGATGCTGGTTGGTTGGTTGAGGTGCTGGGTGGGTGGTTGAGATGCTGGTTGGTTGGGTGGTCAACTGACATGCTGGTTGGTTGGTTGAGATGCTGGGTGGGTGGTTGATCAACTGTTTGAGATGCTGGTTGGTTGGTTGAGATGGTGGGTGGTTGATAACTGGTTGAGATGCTGGTTGGTTGGTTGGTTGAGATGGTGGGTGGTTGATAACTGGTTGAGATGGTGGGTGGTTGGTTGAGATGCTGGTTGGTTGGGTGGTCAACTGAGATGCTGGTTGGTTGTTTGAGATGCTGGTTGATTGGGTGGTCGATGAACTGGTTGAGATGCTGGTTGGTTGGTTGAAATGCTGGTTGGTTGGTTGAGATGCTGGGTGGGTGGTTGATCAACTGGTTGAGATGCTGGTTGGTTGGTTGAGGTGCTGGGTGGGTGGTTGAGATGCTGGGTGGATGGTTGATCAACTGGTTGAGATGCTGGGTGGGTGGTTGAGATGCTGGATGGGTGGTTGGTCAACTGGTTGAGATGCTGGTTGGTTGGATGGTCAACTGGTTGGTTGGTTGAGATGCTGGTTGGTTGGTTGAGATGCTGGTTGAGATGCTGGTTGGTTGGTTGAGATGGTGGGTGGGTGGTTGATCAACTGGTTGAGATGGTGGGTGAGTGGGTGGTAAACTGGTTGAGATGCTGGTTGGTTGGTTGAGGTGCTGGGTGGGTGGTTGAGATGCTGGTTGGTTGGGTGGTCAACTGACATGCTGGTTGGTTGGTTGAGGTGCTGGGTGGGTGGTTGAGATGCTGGTTGGTTGGGTGGTCAACTGACATGCTGGTTGGTTGGTTGAGATGCTGGGTGGGTGGTTGATCAACTGTTTGAGATGCTGGTTGGTTGGTTGAGATGGTGGGTGGTTGATAACTGGTTGAGATGCTGGTTGGTTGGTTGGTTGAGATGGTGGGTGGTTGATAACTGGTTGAGATGGTGGGTGGTTGGTTGAGATGCTGGTTGGTTGGGTGGTCAACTGAGATGCTGGTTGGTTGTTTGAGATGCTGGTTGATTGGGTGGTCGATGAACTGGTTGAGATGCTGGTTGGTTGGTTGAAATGCTGGTTGGTTGGTTGAGATGCTGGGTGGGTGGTTGATCAACTGGTTGAGATGCTGGTTGGTTGGTTGAGGTGCTGGGTGGGTGGTTGAGATGCTGGGTGGATGGTTGATCAACTGGTTGAGATGCTGGGTGGGTGGTTGAGATGCTGGATGGGTGGTTGGTCAACTGGTTGAGATGCTGGTTGGTTGGATGGTCAACTGGTTGGTTGGTTGAGATGCTGGTTGGTTGGTTGAGATGCTGGTTGAGATGCTGGTTGGTTGGTTGAGATGGTGGGTGGGTGGTTGATCAACTGGTTGAGATGGTGGGTGGGTGGCTGAGATGTTGGGTGGGTGGTCGATCAACTGGTTGAGATGCTGGTTGGTTGGTTGAGATGCTGGTTGGTTGGTTTAGGTGCTGGGTGGGTGGTTGAGATGCTGGTTGGTTGGTTGAGATGCTGGTTGGGTGGTTGAGATGTTGGTTGGTTGGTTGGTTGGTTGAGATGCTGGGTGGGTGGTTGAGATGCTGGATGGGTAGTCGATCAACTGGTTGAGATGCTGGTTGGTAGTTGAGATGCTGGGTGGGTGGGTGGTCAACTGTTTGAGATGCTGGTTAATTGGTTGATATGCTGGGTCGGTGGTTGAGATGCTGGTTGATTGGGTGGTTGATCCACTGGTTGAGATGCTGGTTGGTTGGTTGAGATGCTGGGTGGGTGGTCGGTCAACTGGTTGAGATGCTGGTTGGTTGGTTGAGATGCTGGGTGGGTGGGTGGTAAACTGGTTGAGATGCTGGTTGGTTGGTTGAGATGCTGGGTGGGTGGTTGATCAGCTGGTTGAGATGCTGGTTGGTTGGTTGAGATGGTGGGTGGTTGATAACTGGTTGAGATGGTGGGTGGTTGGTTGAGATGCTGGTTGGTTGGGTGGTCAACTGAGATGCTGGTTGGTTGTTTGAGATGCTGGTTGATTGGGTGGTCGATGAACTGGTTGAGATGCTGGTTGGTTGGTTGAAATGCTGGTTGGTTGGTTGAGATGCTGGGTGGGTGGTTGATCAACTGGTTGAGATGCTGGTTGGTTGGTTGAGGTGCTGGGTGGGTGGTTGAGATGCTGGGTGGATGGTTGATCAACTGGTTGAGATGCTGGGTGGGTGGTTGAGATGCTGGATGGGTGGTTGGTCAACTGGTTGAGATGCTGGTTGGTTGGATGGTCAACTGGTTGGTTGGTTGAGATGCTGGTTGGTTGGTTGAGATGCTGGTTGAGATGCTGGTTGGTTGGTTGAGATGGTGGGTGGGTGGTTGATCAACTGGTTGAGATGGTGGGTGAGTGGGTGGTAAACTGGTTGAGATGCTGGTTGGTTGGTTGAGGTGCTGGGTGGGTGGTTGAGATGCTGGTTGGTTGGGTGGTCAGCTGACATGCTGGTTGGTTGGTTGAGGTGCTGGGTGGGTGGTTGAGATGCTGGTTGGTTGGGTGGTCAACTGACATGCTGGTTGGTTGGTTGAGATGCTGGGTGGGTGGTTGATCAACTGTTTGAGATGCTGGTTGGTTGGTTGAGATGGTGGGTGGTTGATAACTGGTTGAGATGCTGGTTGGTTGGTTGGTTGAGATGGTGGGTGGTTGATAACTGGTTGAGATGGTGGGTGGTTGGTTGAGATGCTGGTTGGTTGGGTGGTCAACTGAGATGCTGGTTGGTTGTTTGAGATGCTGGTTGATTGGGTGGTCGATGAACTGGTTGAGATGCTGGTTGGTTGGTTGAAATGCTGGTTGGTTGGTTGAGATGCTGGGTGGGTGGTTGATCAACTGGTTGAGATGCTGGTTGGTTGGTTGAGGTGCTGGGTGGGTGGTTGAGATGCTGGGTGGATGGTTGATCAACTGGTTGAGATGCTGGGTGGGTGGTTGAGATGCTGGATGGGTGGTTGGTCAACTGGTTGAGATGCTGGTTGGTTGGATGGTCAACTGGTTGGTTGGTTGAGATGCTGGTTGGTTGGTTGAGATGCTGGTTGAGATGCTGGTTGGTTGGTTGAGATGGTGGGTGGGTGGTTGATCAACTGGTTGAGATGGTGGGTGGGTGGCTGAGATGTTGGGTGGGTGGTCGATCAACTGGTTGAGATGCTGGTTGGTTGGTTGAGATGCTGGGTGGGTGGGTGGTAAACTGGTTGAGATGCTGGTTGGTTGGTTGAGATGCTGGGTGGGTGGTTGATCAGCTGGTTGAGATGCTGGTTGGTTGGTTGAGAGGTTGGGTGGGTGGTTGATCAACTGGTTGAGATGCTGGGTGGGTGGTTGAGATGCTGGTTGGTTGGGTGGTCAACTGAGATGCTGGTTGGTTGGGTGGTTGATCAACTGGTTGAGATGCTGGGTGGGTGGTTGATCGACTGGTTGAGATGCTGGGGAGGTGGTTGAGGTGCTGGGTGGGTGGTTGATCAACTGGTTGAGATGCTGGGTGGGTGGTTGAGATGCTGGTGGGTGGTTGATCGACTGGTTGAGATGCTGGTTGGTTGGTTGAGATGCTGGTTGGGTGGTTAATCAGCTGGTTGAGATGCTGGTTGGTTGGTTGAGATGGTGGGTGGGTGGGTGGTCAACTGAGATGCTGGTTGGTTGGTTGAGATGCTGGTTGATTGGGTGGTTGATCAACTGGTTGAGATGCTGGGTGGGTGGTTGAGATGCTGGTTGGCTGGTTGGTTGGTCGGTCAACTGGTTGAGGTGCTGGTTGGTTGGTTGAGGTGCTGGTTAGCTTTGGTTGGTTGCCTTGTTGGCCAAGATGCTGGTTGGTTGGTTGAGGTGCTGGTCAACTGGCTGGTTGAGGTGCTGGTTGGCTGGTTGAGGTGCTGGTTGGTTGGGTGGTCAACTGGTTGAGATGCTGGTTGGTTGGTTGAGATGCTGGTTGGCTGGTTGGTTGGTCAACTGGTTGAGGTGCTGGTTGGCTGATTGAGATGCTGGTTGGCTTTGGTTGGTTGCCTCGTTGGCCAAGATGCCAGTTGGTTGGTTGAGATGTTGGTTGGGTGGTTGAGATGCTGGTTGGCTGGCTGGTTGATCGATTGAGATGCTGGTTGGTCAGTGGAGATGCTGGTTGGTTGGTCAACCAGGTTGATTGAGGTGCTGGTTGGCTTTGGTTAGTTGCCTCGTTGACCAAGATGCTGGTTGGTTGGTTGGTTGAGGTGCTGGTCAACTGGCTGGTTGAGGTGCTGGTTGGCTGCCCAGGGTGGGGTTGGTCAACTGGTTGAGATACTGGTTGGTTGGGCAGGGTACTGGTTAGCTGCCCAGTTGGGTGGCTGGTCAGCTGGCCAAGATGCCAGTTGGCCACCTTGGCCATGCCCTCCATGAGCCATGACCAGGTGAGGCCGTGCCAGGCCTGGGCAGCGGTGGCACTGCTGGCCACGGGGCTGTGGCATCTGCCTGGTGCCCACCTTGGTGGTGCCAGGTGGGTTGGTTGGACCGTGGTGCCAGTAGCTCGGTACTGGTGGCCAGTCAGGCTGGTCAGAGGGTCTTGCTGGTGCCAGGAGGCTCGGTTGAGTAGGGTGATGGTGCCAGGTGGTGCCAAGGCTGGTTGGTGCTGGTGCCAGGAGGTTTTGGTGCCAGTCCTGGTGCCATGAAGCTTGGTGGACCACAGTGGTGGTGCTTGATGGAGCCAGATGGTGCTAGTGCCCAGTGGTGCCGGTACAAGGAGGCTCGGTTGCTGGTGCCAGGTGGTGCCAAGGCTGGTTTGTGCTGGCACCAGGAGGTTTTGGTGCCAGTCCTGGTGCCGTGAAGCTCAGTGGACCACGGTGGTTGTGCCCGATGGTGCTGGATGGTGCCAGTGCCAGGAGACTCGGTGCCAGTCCTGGTGCCAGATGGCTCAACTGGAGCACGGTGATGGTGCCAGGTGTTGGTGGATGGTGCCAGTGCTGGTTGGTGCTCGTACCAGGAGGTTTTGGTGCCAGTCCTGGTGCCAGGAAGCTTGGTGGAGCACGGTGCTGGTGCCCAATGGTGCCGGATGATGCCAATGCCAAGGGGCTCAGTGCCCAATGGTGCCAGATGGCTCAACTGGAGCACGGTGATGGTGCCAGGTGTTGGTGGATGGTTCCGGTGCCAGTTGGTGCCAGTGCCAGGAGACTTGGTTGAGCATGGTGCTGGTGCCAGGCAGTGCCAAGGCTGATTAGTGCTGGTGCCAGGAGGTTTTGGTGCCAGTCCTGGTACCACGAAGCTTGGTGGAGCACAGTGCTGGTGCCAGGCGGTGCCAGTGCTGGTTGGTGCCAGTGCCAGGAGGTTTCAGTGCCAGTCCTGATGCCAGATGGCTCAACTGGAGCATGGTGATGGTGCCAGGTGGTGCCGGATGGTGCCAATGTTGGTTGATGCCAGTGCCAGGAGGTTTCGGTGCCAGTCCTGGTGCCAGGAGGTTCAGTGGACCACAATGATGGTGCCAGATGGTGCCAGATGGTGCCAATGCCCGGTGTGCCAGTGCAAGAAGGCTTGGTTGCTGGTGCCAGGTGGTGCCAAGGCTGGTTGGTGCTGGTGCCAGGAGGTTTTGGTGCAAGTCCTGATGCCACGAAGCCTGGTTAAGCGCGGTGGTGGTGCCCGATGGTGCCAGATGGTGCTGGTGCCAGGAGGTTTTGGTGCCAGTCCTGGTGCCATGAAGCCTGGTTAAGCGCGGTGGTGGTGCCCGATGGTGCCAGATGGTGCCAGATGGTGCCAGATGGTGCTGGATGGTGCTGGCACCAGGAGGTTTTGGTGCCAGTCCTGGTGCCAGGAGGTTCGGTGGACCACAATGGTGGTGCCCGATGGTGCCAGTGCCAGATGGTGCCAGTACAAGGATGCTCAGTTGCTGGTGCCAGGTGGTGCCAAGGCTGGTTGGTGCTGGCACCAGGAGGTTTTGGTGCCAGTCCTGGTGCCACAAAGCTTGGTGGAGCACGGTGCTGGTGCCTGATGGTACCAGATGGTGCCAGTGCTGGTTGGTGCCAGGGGACTTTGTTGAGCACGGTGCTGGTGCCAGGTAGTGCCAAAGTTGGTTAGTGCCAGTGCCAGGAGGTTTTGGTGCCAGTCCTGGTGCCAGGAGGTTCAGTGGACCACAATGATGGTGCCAGATGGTGCCAATGCACAGTGGTGCCAGTGCAAGGAGGCTTGGTTGCTGGTGCCAGGTGGTGCCAAGGCTGGTTGGTGCTGGTGCCAGGAGGTTTTGGTGCAAGTCCTGATGCCACGAAGCCTGGTTAAGCATGGTGGTGGTGCCCGATGGTGCCAGATGGTGCTGGTGCCAGGAGGTTTTGGTGCCAGTCCTGGTGCCATGAAGCCTGGTTAAGCGCGGTGGTGGTGCTAGATGGTGCCAGATGGTGCCAGTGCTGATTGGTGCTGGTGCCAGGAGGTTTTGGTGCCAGTCCTGGTGCCATGAAGCTTGGTGGAACACGGTGATGGTGCCTGATGGTGCCAGATGGTGCCAGTGCTGATTGGTGCTGGTGCCAGGAGGTTTTGGTGCCAGTTCTGGTGCCATGAAGCTCGGTGGAGCACGGTGATGTTGCCCAATGATGCCAGATGGTGCCAGTGCCAGGCTGTGCCAGTGCCAGGAGGTTTTGGTGCCAGTTCTGGTGCCATGAAGCTCGGTGGAGCACGGTGATGTTGCCCAATGATGCCAGATGGTGCCAGTGCCAGGCTGTGCCAGTGCCAGGAGGTTTTGGTGCCAGTCCTGGTGCCATGAAGCTCAGTGGACCACGGTGATGGTGCCAGGTGTTAGTGGATGGTGCCAATGCTGGTTGGTGCCGGTGCCAGGAGGTTTTGGTGCCAGTCCTGGTGCCAGGAAGCTCGGTGGACCACGGTGGTGGTGCTTGATTGTTCCAGATGGTGCCAGTGCCCGATGGTGCTAGTACAAGGAGGCTCGGTTGCTGGTGCCAGGCGGTGCCAAGGCTGGTTGGTGATGGTGCCAGGAGGTTTTGGTGCCAGTCCTGGTGCCAAGAGTCTTGGTTGAGCACGGTGATGGTGCCAGGTGTTGGTGGATGGTGCCAGTGCTGGTTGGTGCTGGTGCCAGGGGGTTTTGGTGCCAGTCCTGGTGCCATGAAGCTCAGTGGAGCACAGTGATGGTGCCTGATGGTGCCAGATGGTGCCAGTGCCAGTTAGTACCAGTGCCAGGGGGCTCGGTTGAGCACGGTGCTGGTGCCAGGTGGTGCCAAGGCTGGTTAGTGGTGGTACCAGGAGGTTTTGGTGCCAGTCCTGGTGCCATGAAGCCTGGTTAAGCACAGTGCTGGTGTCTGATGGTGCCAGTGCCAGTTGGTGCTGGTGCCAAGTGTCTTGGTTGAGCATGGTGCTGGTGCCTGATGGTGCCAGATGGTGCCAGTGCCAGAGGGTACCAATGCCATGAAGCTTGGTCGAGCACAGTGATGGTGCCAGATGGTGCCAATGCTGGTTGATGCCAGTGCCAGGAGGTTTTGGTGCCAGTCCTGGTGCCATGAAGCCTGGTTAAGCGCGGTGGTGGTGCCAGATGGTGCCAGGTGGTGCCAGTGCTGGTTGGTGCCAGTGCCATGAAGCTTGGTTAAGCACAGTGCTGGTGCCAGATGGTGCCAGATGGTGCCAGTGCTGGCTGGTGCCAGTGCCAGGAGGTTTTGGTGCCAGTCCTGGTGCCACGAAGCCTGGTTAAGCGCGGTGGTGGTGCCTGATGGTGCCGGATGGTGCTGGCACCAGGAAGTTTTGATGCCAGTCCTGGTGCCAGGACCATGATGGTGGTGCCCGATGGTGCCAGATGGTGCCAGTGCCAAATTTTGGGGTCGAGGGGGGGGTTTCCGGGGGGGTTGGCAGTG
>NW_015091147.1:9079-9482 GCF_001431845.1 Calidris pugnax
CCGGTGGTGGTGGTTGATGGTGCCAGATGGTGCCAGTGCTGATTGGTGCTAGTGCCAGGAGGTTTTGGTGCCAGTCCTGGTGCCACGAAGCCTGGTTAAGCGCGGTGGTGGTGCCAGATGGTGCCAGGTGGTGCCAGTGCTGGTTGGTGCCAGTGCCATGAAGCTTGGTTAAGCACAGTGCTGGTGCCAGATGGTGCCAGATGGTGCCAGTGCTGGCTGGTGCCAGTGCCAGGAGGTTTTGGTGCCAGTCCTGGTGCCACGAAGCCTGGTTAAGCGCGGTGGTGGTGCCTGATGGTGCCGGATGGTGCTGGCACCAGGAAGTTTTGATGCCAGTCCTGGTGCCAGGACCATGATGGTGGTGCCCGATGGTGCCAGATGGTGCCAGTGCCAAATTTTGGGGTCG
>NW_015091147.1:10245-10648 GCF_001431845.1 Calidris pugnax
CCGGTGGTGGTGGTTGATGGTGCCAGATGGTGCCAGTGCTGATTGGTGCTAGTGCCAGGAGGTTTTGGTGCCAGTCCTGGTGCCACGAAGCCTGGTTAAGCGCGGTGGTGGTGCCAGATGGTGCCAGGTGGTGCCAGTGCTGGTTGGTGCCAGTGCCATGAAGCTTGGTTAAGCACAGTGCTGGTGCCAGATGGTGCCAGATGGTGCCAGTGCTGGCTGGTGCCAGTGCCAGGAGGTTTTGGTGCCAGTCCTGGTGCCACGAAGCCTGGTTAAGCGCGGTGGTGGTGCCTGATGGTGCCGGATGGTGCTGGCACCAGGAAGTTTTGATGCCAGTCCTGGTGCCAGGACCATGATGGTGGTGCCCGATGGTGCCAGATGGTGCCAGTGCCAAATTTTGGGGTCG
>NW_015091147.1:13992-16513 GCF_001431845.1 Calidris pugnax
AGGTGGTACCAGGGGGGCACAGAGTGTCACTGGGGGGCCACATTGTGGCACAGGGGGGCACACCGTGGCACGGGGGGGGCACTGGGTGGCACTGGGGGGGCACAGGGTGGCACATTGTGGCATGGGGGGGCACGGGGTTGGCACACCATGGCACCAGGAGGGCACACCAGGGCACACGTGGCACAGCCTTGCACGCCGTGGCATGGCTTGGCACACTGTGGGCACGTCCTTGCACACCATGGGCACGGCTTTGTACACCCTGGCACAGCCTTGCACACCATGGGCAGGGCTTTGCACACCATTTGCACGCTGTGGCATGGGTTGGCACACCATAGGCATGTCCTTGCACACCCTGGTGTGGGTTGGCACACCCTGGGCATGGCTTTGCACACCCTGGGCATGTCCTTGCACGTTGTGACATGGGTTGGCACACCCTGGGCACGACCTTGCACACCCTGAGCATGGCTTTGCGCACCCTGGGCATGGCCTTGCACACTGTGGCATGGGTTGGCACAGCCTTGCACACCCTGGGCACAGGTTGGCACACCATGGGCATGTCCTTACACCCCCTGGGCACATCCTTGCACACCCTGGCACAGGTTGGCACACCACAGTTATGTTGTTACACCCCCGGGCATGGCTTTGCACACCCTGGCACGTCCTTGCACACCCTGGGCACAGGTTGGCACACCATGGGCATGTCCTTGCACCCCCTGGGCATGGCCTTGCACTCCCTGGGCATGTCCTTACACCCCCTGGGCACATCCTTGCACACCCTGGGCACAGGTTGGCACACCACAGACATGTCATTACACCCCCTGGGCATGTCCTTGCACACCTTGGGCATGTCCTTGCACACCCTGGGCATGGCTATGCACACCCTGGGCACAGGCTGGCACACCATGGGCATGTCCTTGCAAACCAAGGGCATGTCCTTGCACACCCTGGGCACAGGTTGGCACACCCTGGGCCTGTCCTTACACCCCTTGGGCACGTCCTTGCACACCCTGGCACAGGTTGGCACACCACAGGCATGTCGTTACACCCCCTGGGCACGTCCTTGCACACCCTGGTACAGCCTTGTATACCCTGGGCATGTCCTTGCACACTGTGGCATGGGTTGGCACAGCCTTGCACACCCTGGCACAGGTTGGCAAACCCTGGGCATGTCCTTGCACACCCTGGGCATGTCCTTACGCCCCCTGGGCATGTCCTTGCACACCGTGGCATGGGTTGGCACAGCCTTGCACACCCTGGGCATGTCCTTGCACACCCTGGGCATGTCCTTACGCCCCCTGGGCATGTCCTTGCACACCGTGGCATGGGTTGGCACAGCCTTGCACACCCTGGGCATGGCTTTGCACACCCTGGGCATGGCCTTGGACACCGTGGGCACAGGTTGGCACACCCTGGGCACGTCCTTGCACCTCCTGGGCATGTCCTTGCACATCGTGGCATGTGTTGGCACAGCCTTGCACGCCCTGGGCACGTCCTTGCACACCCTGGCATGGGTTGGCACACCACAGGCATGTCCTTACACCCCCTGGGCATGGCTTTGCACACCCTGGCACAACCTTGCACACCATGGCACGGGTTGGCACAGCCTTGCACACCCTGGGCATAGCTTTGCATACCCTGGGCATGTCCTTGCACACCAAGGGCATGTCCTTGCACATCATGGCATGGGCTGGCACACCCTGGGCATGGCTTTGCACACCGTGGGCACAGTCTTGCACACCCTGGGCATGTACTTGCACACCCTGGGCATATTCTTACGCCCCCTGGGCATGGCTTTGCACACCCTGGGCACAGGTTGGCACACCCTGGGCATGGCCTTGCACACCCTGGCACAGGTTGGCACACCATAGGCATGCCCTTACACCCCCTGGGTATGTCCTTGCACACGGTGGCATGGGTTGGCACAGCCTTGCACACCCTGGGCATGGCCTTGCACACCCTGGCACAGGTTGGCACACCACAGGCATGTCCTTACACCCCCTGGGCATGGCTTTACACACCCTGGGCACGTCCTTGCACCCCCTGGGCACGTCCTTGCACACCCTGGGCACAGGTTGGCACACCACAGGCATGTCATTACGCCACCTGGGCATGGCCTTGCACACCCTGGGCACAGGTTGGCACACCCTAGGCATGTCCTTGCACACCCTGGGCATATCCTTACACCCCCTGGGCACGTCCTTGCACACCCTGGGCATGTCCTTGCACACTGTAGGACAGGTTGGCACACCCTAGGCATGTCCTTGCACACCATGGGCATGGCTTTGCACACCCTGAGCATGTCCCTACACCCTCTGGGCACATCCTTGCACACCCTGGGCACGTCCTTGCACACCCTGGCACAGGTTGGCACACCATGGGCATATCCTTACACCCCTTGGGCACATCCTTGCACCCCCTGGGCACAGTTTTGCCCCCCCTGGCCATGCCCTCGCACCCCCAACAGACTTCCCCCCCCCATCTCATCCAGCCCAGCTGCGGGCAGGGGTGGCATCGTGCCCAC
>NW_015091147.1:16523-21214 GCF_001431845.1 Calidris pugnax
GCCCTGGGGGGGGGCTGCGTGGGCAGGGAGCGGAGGAATGCCAGCAGTGCCCCCCGATACTGGTGGGGGTGCCGACGCAGGTGGGCGGCGTGGGGGGAGCGCGGCCACCCCCAGGCGTGGGCACGGATGCCCTGTGCCCTCCAACCCTTCAGCAGCGCCCGCAGGGCACGGGCCTGGCTCAGCCCGTCGTCCAGGCTGTAAAAAAGGAGGAGGGGGCAGCGCAAAGGGGGGGCGGCGAAAACCCCCCGGGCTTCATCCAGTTCCCCCCCCACCCAGCACCCCAAAACCCCCAGGTAGAGGCGGGCCCCCACCTGTGCCACCCGCCGCAGGGAAGGGGTGCCCACCGCCCCGGCGATGCCTGGGGGGAAAAAGGGAGGAATTAGTGTGTCCCCCATTTTTTTGGGGGGTTGGGGGGTTGGGTGTGTCCCCCCCCCAGGTGACACTCACCCCGTGCCATGTCCCCGAAGCCGCCGGTGACCAGGCTGTCGTAGACGATGCCACGGAAGCGGGGTGCCAGGCGCTGGCACTGCCGGGGGCGGCGGCGCAGGAGCAGCAGGAGTTGGGCGAAGGTGTAGGCCCCGGCGGAGATGGCGTGGACCAGCAGCGGGCGGGCGGCCAGGACGTTGTCCCCAGGGCCACCAACGGGGACACCACCGCCAGCACCCCCAATGCCACCACTGCCAGCACCACCGGTGCCACCAGAGACACCAGAGACACCACCAGAGCCACCACCAGCACCACCAGAAACACCACCAGAGCCACCACCAGCACCATCGATGCCACCAGCACCACCAGAGACACCACCAGAGCCACCACCAGCACCACCAGAGCCACCATCAGCATCAACAGAGCCACCACCAATGCCACCACCAGCACCACCAGAGCCACCATCAGCATCAACAGAGCCACCACCAATACCACCACCAGCACCACAAGAGCCACCACCGATGCCACCAGTATCAACAGAGACACCACCAATGCCACCACCAGCATCACCAATGCCACCACCAATGCCACCAGCATCATCAGAGACACCACCAGAGCCACCACCAGCACCACCAATGCCACCACCAATGCCACCAGCATCATCAGAGACACCACCAGAGCCACCACCAGCATCACCAGAGCCACCACCGATGCCACCAGCACCACCAGAGCCACCACTGGAGCCACCAGCATCACCAGAGCCACCACTGATGCCACCAGGATCACCAGAGCCATCACTGGAGCCACCAGCATCACCAGAGCCACCACTGATGCCACCAGGATCACCAGAGCCATCACTGGAGCCACCAGCATCACCAGAGCCACCACTGATGCCACCAGGATCACCAGAGCCATCACTGGAGCCACCAGCATCACCAGAGCCACCACTGATGCCACCAGGATCACCAGAGCCATCACTGGAGCCACCAGCATCACCAGAGCCACCACTGATGCCACCAGCATCACCAGAGCCACCACTGATGCCACCAGCATCACCAGAGACACCACCAGAGCCACCACCAGCACCACCAGAGCCACCACTGATGCCACCAGGATCACCAGAGCCATCACTGGAGCCACCAGCACCATCAGAGACACCACCAGCACCAGAGACACCATCAGCATCAACAGAGCCACCACCGATGCCACCAGCACCACCAGAGACACCACCAGAGGCACCACAGATGCCACCAGCACCACCAGAGACACCACTGGAGCCACCACCAGCACCACCAGAGACACCACCAATGCCACCACCAGCACCACAGATGCCACCAGAGCCACCACCAGCACCACCGATGCCACCAGCACCACCAGAGCCACCACCAGCACCACCAATGCCACCATCCTCATCACCACGGTCTACACCACCACCACCAGTGCCACCATCACAACCATGACCACCACCACCATCATCCCCACCGGTGCCACCACCACCATCTTCAACGCCATCGCCAACACCACCATCATCACCATGACCACCACCATCATCACCACCAGTGCCACCACCACCATCTTCAACGCCACCGCCATCACCACCATGACCATGTCCACCACCATCATCACCACCACCATAATCTTCAACACCACCACCATCATGACCATGACCACCACCACCAGCGCCACCATCCTCATCGTCACGGTCTATACCTCCACCACCATCACCACCAGTGCCACCATCACGACCAGGACCATCACCATCCTCACCACCATGACCATCACCACCAGTGCCACCACCACGACCATGACCACCACCATCCTCACCACCACGGTCTACACGCCCACCACCATCACCACCAGTGCCACCACCACGACCATGACCATCACCATCCTCACCACCAAGACCAGGACCATCACCATCCTCACCACCACCACGACCATGACCATCACCATCCTCACCACCAAGACCAGGACCATCACCATCCTCACCACCACCACGACCATGACCATCACCATCCTCACCACCAAGACCAGGACCATCACCATCCTCACCACCACCACGACCATGACCATCACCATCCTCATGACCATGACCATCACCACCAGTGCCACCACCACGACCATGACCATCACCATCCTCACCACCATCACGACCAGGACCATCACCACCAGTGCCACCATCACGACCAGGACCATCACCATCCTCACCACCACCACGACCATGACCATCACCACCAGTGCCACCACCACGACCATGACCATCACCAGCAGCGCCACTACCATAATCTTCAACGCCACCTCCATCATGACCATGACCACCACCACCAGTGCCACCATCCTCATCACCACAGTCTACACGCCCACCACCATCACCACCAGTGCCACCACCACGACCATGACCATCACCACCAGTGCCACCACCACAACCACGACCATCACCATCCTCACCACCATCACGACCATGACCATCATCACCAGTGCCACCACCACAACCACGACCACCACCATCCTCACCACCACGGTCTACACGCCCACCACCATCACCACCAGTGCCACCATCACGACCATGACCATCACCACCAGCACCACCACCACCATGTCCAACGCTGTCACCGGTGCCACCACCATCCTCCTCACCACCACCATCACCATCCTCACTGCCATCACGACCATGACCATCACCATCCTCACCACCATCATGATCATGACCATCGCCACCAGTGCCACCACCACCACCAGTGCCACCACCATGACCATCACCACCAGTGCCACCATCCCAACCATGACCATCACCATCCTCATGACCATGACCATCACCACCAGTGCCACCACCACCACCACGACCACCACCATCCCCACCAGCGCCACCACCACCATCTCCAACGCCTCCACCGGTGCCACCACCATCATCCTCACCACCACCATCACCATCCTCACCGCCATCACGACCATGACCATCACCACCAGTGCCACCACCGCAACCATGACCATCACCATCCTCACCACCATCATGACCATGACCACCACCACCAGTGCCACCATCCTCATCACCATGGTCTACACGCCCACCACCATCACCACCAGTGCCACCATCCCAACCATGACCATCACCATCCTCACCACCACCATCACCATCCTCACTGCCATCACGACCATGACCATCACCATCCTCACCACCATCATGATCATGACCATCGCCACCAGTGCCACCACCACCACCAGTGCCACCACCATGACCATCACCACCAGTGCCACCATCCCAACCATGACCATCACCATCCTCATGACCATGACCATCACCACCAGTGCCACCACCACCACCACGACCACCACCATCCCCACCAGCGCCACCACCACCATCTCCAACGCCTCCACCGGTGCCACCACCATCATCCTCACCACCACCATCACCATCCTCACCGCCATCACGACCATGACCATCACCACCAGTGCCACCACCGCAACCATGACCATCACCATCCTCACCACCATCACGACCGGGACCATCACCATCCCCACCAGCGCCACCACCACCATCTCCAACGCCTCCACCGGTGCCACCACCATCATCCTCACCACCACCATCACCATCCTCACCGCCATCACGACCATGACCATCACCACCAGTGCCACCACCGCAACCATGACCATCACCATCCTCACCACCATCACGAC
The DNA here is from genome assembly GCF_001431845.1 of Calidris pugnax. Taxonomy (NCBI): domain Eukaryota; kingdom Metazoa; phylum Chordata; class Aves; order Charadriiformes; family Scolopacidae; genus Calidris; species Calidris pugnax. The sequence continues at coordinate 20,625 of NW_015091147.1, forward strand.
CGGGACCATCACCATCCCCACCAGCGCCACCACCACCATGTCCAACGCTGTCACCGGTGCCACCACCATCCTCCTCACCACCACCATGACCATCACCATCCTCACCGCCATCACGACCATGACCATCACCATCCTCACCACCACCACAACCATGACCACCACCATCCCCACCAGCTCCACCACCACCATCTCCAACGCCTCCACCGCTGCCACCACCACCATCCTCCTCACCACCACCACCATCATCATCATCCCCATCACCTTCATCCCCGCCCCCGCCGTGGTCCAGCAGCCCCAGGAGCCTCCCCGCCAACCGCCGGCCCCTCCGTGGCCACAGGACGTGACATGTCCTCGTCCCCACCACCAGCACGTCCACGCCGTGGGGCAGGTAAAGGGCCAGGTACCGCGCCAGGGCCCCCCCCCGCGCCCCCAACCAGGGCAACAACAGCACCAGGGGTTTGTGGGGGGGGGGGGGCTCTTGGGGGGACCCCCCCGGGGAGGTGCTGTAGAGGTGGATGGTCCCCGAGAAGGACGTCACCCTCACGGGGGGCAGCGAGGGGGGGGCACAGGCGTCCTCCCTGGGTGGGGGG
>NW_015091147.1:23848-27176 GCF_001431845.1 Calidris pugnax
TGGGAGAGGGGGGGGGGCTCAGCCCCAGGGAAGCCCCCCCAGGATTTTTGGGGTCCCGGCTGCTGGGAGTGAGCACGGAGGGGCCACCTCGGTGACACACGTGGTGGCCCGTGGGGTGGCACAGGCACCAGCAGGGGGGGTGGCACACGTGGTGGCACTCGTGGTGGCACACTTGGTGGCACTTGTGGTGACACACTTGGTGGCCCTTGTGGTGGCACACGCAGTGGCCCATGTGGTGGCACTTGTGGTGACACACTTGGTGGCCCTTGTGGTGGCACACGCAGTGGCCCATGTGGTGGCACTTGTGGTGACACACTTGGTGGCCCTTGTGGTGGCACACGCAGTGGCCCATGTGGTGGCACTTGTGGTGACACACTTGGTGGCCCTTGTGGTGGCACACGCAGTGGCCCATGTGGTGGCACTTGTGGTGACACACTTGGTGGCCCTTGTGGTGGCACACGCAGTGGCCCATGTGGTGGCACTTGTGGTGACACACTTGGTGGCCCTTGTGGTGGCACACGCAGTGGCCAGTGTGGTGGCACAGGCACCTGCAGGCATGGTGACACTTGGTGGCCCTTGTGGTGGCACATGCAGTGGCCCATGTGGTGGCACTTGTGGTGTCATAGGCACCAGCAGGCGTGGTGACACACTTGGTGGCACTTGTGGTGACACACTTGGTGGCACTTTTGGTGGCACAGGTACCCACAGACATGGTGACACACCTAGTGACATGCTTGGTGGCACTTGTGGTGGCACACGCAGTGGCCCGTGTGGTGGCACAGGCACCTGCAGGCGTGGTGACACACTTGGTGGCCCTTATGGTGGCACATGCAGTGGCACAGGCACCAGCAGGCATGGTGACACTTGTGGTGGCACTTGTGGTGGCACACTTGGTGGCCCTTGTGGTGGCACACACAGTGGCACAGGCACCAGCAGGCATGGTGACACACCTGGTGACACGCTTGGTGGCACTCGTGGTGGCACATGCAGTGGCCTGTGTGGTGGCACAGGCACCTGCAGGCGTGGTGACACACTTGGTGGCACTCACATTGGCCTATGTGGTGGCACTTTTGGTGGCACAGGTACCTACAGGCCTGGTGACACACTTAGTGACACGCTTGGTGGCACTCATGGTGGCCCTTGTCGTGGCCCATGTGGTGGCACAGGCACCTGCAGGTGTGGTGACACACTTGGTGGCCCTTATGGTGGCACACGCAGTGGCACAGGCACCAGCAGGCGTGGTGACACACCTGGTGACACATTTGGTGGCCCTTATGGTGGCACAGGTACCCACAGGTGTCTGCAGGTGTGATGACACAGGTGGTGGCACACGCGGTGGCCTGTGTGGTGGCACTTTTGGTGGCACAGGTACCTGCAGGCATGGTGACACACCTAGTGACATGCTTGGTGGCACTCATGGTGGCACACTTGGTGGCCCTTGTGGTGGCACATGCAGTGACACAGGCACCAGCAGGTGTGGTGACACACCTGGTGACACATTTGGTGGCCCTTATGGTGGCACACACAGTGGCACGGGCATCAGCAGGCCTGGTGACACACCTGGTGGCACTTGTGGTGACACACGTGGTAGCACAGACACCTGCAGGTGTGGTGACACGTGGTAGCACACACGGTGGCCAACACGGTGGCACTCATGGGACACAGTGTGAGGGCACAGCTGGTGACACATTTGGTGGCACTTATGATGGGACATGTGGCACACGCAGTGGCACAGGCACCTGCAGGCGTGGTGACACACTTGGTGGCCCTTATGGTGGCACACACAGTGGCACGGGCACCAGCAGGCGTGGTGACACTTGTGGTGGCACTTGTGGTGGCACACTTGGTGGCCCTTGTGGTGGCACACACAGTGGCACAGGCACCAGCAGGCATGGTGACACACCTAGTGACACGCTTGGTGGCACTCGTGGTGGCACACACAGTGGCCTGTGTGGTGGCACAGGCACCTGCAGGCGTGGTGACACACTTGGTGGCCCTTGTGGTGGCACACACAGTGGCACGGGCACCAGCAGGTGTGGTGACACACCTGGTGACACACCTGGTGGCACTTGTGGTGGCACACGCAGTGGCACAGGCACCAGCAGGCATGGTGACACACCTGGTGACACGCTTGGTGGCACTCGTGGTGGCACATGCAGTGGCCAGTGTGGTGGCACAGGCACCTGCAGGCGTGGTGACACACTTGGTGGCACTCACATTGGCCTATGTGGTGGCACTTTTGGTGGCACAGGTACCTACAGGCCTGGTGACACACTTAGTGACACGCTTGGTGGCACTCATGGTGGCCCTTGTCGTGGCCCATGTGGTGGCACAGGCACCTGCAGGTGTGGTGACACACTTGGTGGCCCTTATGGTGGCACACACGGTGGCACAGGTACCAGCAGGCCTGGTGACACACCTGGTGGCACTTGTGGTGGCACAGGCACCAGCAGGCGTGGTGACACATGTGGTGGCACTTGTGGTGACACACTTGGTGGCCCTTGTGGTGTCCCTTGTGGTGGCAGAGGTACCCACAGGTGCCTGCAGGTGTGATGACACACGTGGTGGCACTCGTGGTGGCACTCACAGTGGCACAGGTACCTACAGGCCTGGTGACACACCTAGTGACACACCTAGTGGCACTCATGGTGGCACACGCAGTGGCCCGTGTGGTGGCACAGGCACCTGCTGGTGTGGTGACACACTGGGTGGCACTTGTGGTGGCACAGGCACCTGTCGGTGTCGTGGCACACGTGGTGGCACACACGGTAGCCCATGTGCTGGCCCTTGTGGTGACACACTTGGTGGCACTCATGGTGGCCCATGTGGTGACACAGGCACCAGCAGGCGTGGTGACACGTGTGGTGGCACTTGTGGTGGCACAGACAGTGGCACACGTGGTGGCACAGGTACCTGCAGGCGTGGTGACGCGTGTGGTGGCACTCGTGGTGGCACACACGGTGGCCCATGTGCTGGCCCTTGTGGTGACACACTTGGTGGCACTTGTGGTGGCCCATGTGGTGACACAGGCACCAGCAGGCGTGGTGACACACGTGGTGGCACACTTGGTGGCACACACGGTGGCCCATGTGCTGGCCCTTGTGGTGACACGCTCGGTGGCACTCGTGGTGGCCCATGTGGTGGCACTATGACTGATCAGTGTGTGAGCAGTGTGTGAGCAGTGTGTGAGCAGTGTGTGCACTGTGATTGTGTGCAGTGAGTGTGAGCAGTGTGTGAGCAGTGTGTGAGCAGTGTGTGTGCAGTGTGTGAGCAGTGTGTGCACTGTGATTGTGTGCAGTGAGTGTGAGCAGTGTGTGAGCAGTGTGTG
>NW_015091147.1:45645-52265 GCF_001431845.1 Calidris pugnax
GTGGCACAGGCACCTGCAGGCGTGGTGACACACTTGGTGGCCCTTATGGTGGCACACACAGTGGCACGGGCACCAGCAGGCGTGGTGACACTTGTGGTGGCACTTGTGGTGGCACACTTGGTGGCCCTTGTGGTGGCACACACAGTGGCACAGGCACCAGCAGGCATGGTGACACACCTAGTGACATGCTTGGTGGCACTCGTGGTGGCACACACAGTGGCCTGTGTGGTGGCACAGGCACCTGCAGGCGTGGTGACACACTTGGTGGCCCTTGTGGTGGCACACACAGTGGCACGGGCACCAGCAGGTGTGGTGACACACCTGGTGACACACCTGGTGGCACTTGTGGTGGCACACGCAGTGGCACAGGCACCAGCAGGCATGGTGACACACCTGGTGACACGCTTGGTGGCACTCGTGGTGGCACATGCAGTGGCCAGTGTGGTGGCACAGGCACCTGCAGGCGTGGTGACACACTTGGTGGCACTCACATTGGCCTATGTGGTGGCACTTTTGGTGGCACAGGTACCTACAGGCCTGGTGACACACTTAGTGACACGCTTGGTGGCACTCATGGTGGCCCTTGTCGTGGCCCATGTGGTGGCACAGGCACCTGCAGGTGTGGTGACACACTTGGTGGCCCTTATGGTGGCACACACGGTGGCACAGGTACCAGCAGGCCTGGTGACACACCTGGTGGCACTTGTGGTGGCACAGGCACCAGCAGGCGTGGTGACACATGTGGTGGCACTTGTGGTGACACACTTGGTGGCCCTTGTGGTGTCCCTTGTGGTGGCAGAGGTACCCACAGGTGCCTGCAGGTGTGATGACACACGTGGTGGCACTCGTGGTGGCACTCACAGTGGCACAGGTACCTACAGGCCTGGTGACACACCTAGTGACACACCTAGTGGCACTCATGGTGGCACACGCAGTGGCCCGTGTGGTGGCACAGGCACCTGCTGGTGTGGTGACACACTGGGTGGCACTTGTGGTGGCACAGGCACCTGTCGGTGTCGTGGCACACGTGGTGGCACACACGGTAGCCCATGTGCTGGCCCTTGTGGTGACACACTTGGTGGCACTCATGGTGGCCCATGTGGTGACACAGGCACCAGCAGGCGTGGTGACACGTGTGGTGGCACTTGTGGTGGCACAGACAGTGGCACACGTGGTGGCACAGGTACCTGCAGGCGTGGTGACGCGTGTGGTGGCACTCGTGGTGGCACACACGGTGGCCCATGTGCTGGCCCTTGTGGTGACACACTTGGTGGCACTTGTGGTGGCCCATGTGGTGACACAGGCACCAGCAGGCGTGGTGACACACGTGGTGGCACACTTGGTGGCACACACGGTGGCCCATGTGCTGGCCCTTGTGGTGACACGCTCGGTGGCACTCGTGGTGGCCCATGTGGTGGCACTATGACTGATCAGTGTGTGAGCAGTGTGTGAGCAGTGTGTGAGCAGTGTGTGCACTGTGATTGTGTGCAGTGAGTGTGAGCAGTGTGTGAGCAGTGTGTGAGCAGTGTGTGTGCAGTGTGTGAGCAGTGTGTGCACTGTGATTGTGTGCAGTGAGTGTGAGCAGTGTGTGAGCAGTGTGTGCGTACTATGACTGTGAGCAGCGTGTGTGCACTATGATTGTGAGCAGTGTGTGCGCAGTGAGTGTGCACAGTGTGTGCAGTGCAGGGAGCATGTAGTGAGTGTGAGCAGTGAGTGTGCACAGCGAGCAGTGTGTAAGCAGTGTCTGTGCAGTGTGTGAGCAGTGTGTGTGCAGTGAGTGTGAGCAGTGTGTGCAGTGTGTGTGCACTATGATTGTGAGCAGGGTGTGTGCAGTGAGTATGAGCAGTGTGATCAGTGTGTGTGCACTGTGTGCAGTGTGAGCCATGTGAGCAGTGTGTGTGCACTATGATTGTGATCAGTGTGCAGTGTGTGTGCTGTGTGTGAGCAGTGTGTGCAGTGTCTGTGCACTATGTGATCAGTGTGTGTGCAGTGAGTGCAAGCGGTGTGTGCAGTGTGTGTGCACAATGATTGTGATCAGTGTGTGTGCAGTTTGAGCAGTGTGTGAGCAGCGTGTGTGCACTATGATTGTGATCAATGTGTGTGCAGTGTGTGCGCACTATGATCAGTGTGTAAGCAGTGTCTGTGCACTATGATTGTGAACAGTGTGTGTGCAGTTTGAGCACTGTGAGCAGCATGTGTGCACTATGATTGTGATCAGGGTGTGTGCAGTGTGGGACCAGTGTATGCACTGTGATTGTGATCCGTGTGAGCAGTGTATGCAGTGTGTGCACACTATGATTGTGTGCAGTGAGTGTGAGCAGTGTCTCTGCAGTGCGTGTGCACTATGATTTTGATCAGTGTGTGTGCACTGAGTGTCAGCAGTGTGAGCAGTGTGTGAGCAGCGTGTGTGCACTATGATTGTGATCAATGTGTGAGCAGTGTGTGCGCACTATGACTGAGCAGTGTGTGAGCAGTGTTTGTGCACTATGATTGTGATCAGCATGTGCGCAGTGTGGGAGCAGCATATGTGCACTGTGATTGTGATCAGTGTGTGTGCAGTGAGTGTGAGCAGTGTGAGCAGCGTGTGTGCACTGTGATTGTGATCAGTGTGTGTGCAGTGAGTGTGAGCAGTGTGAGCAGCGTGTGTGCACTGTGATTGTGATCAGTGTGTGTGCAGTGAGTGTGAGCAGTGTGAGCAGCGTGTGTGCACTGTGATTGTGATCAGTGTGTGTGCAGTGAGTGTGAGCAGTGTGAGCAGCGTGTGTGCACTGTGATTGTGATCAGTGTGTGTGCAGTGAGTGTGAGCAGTGTGAGCAGCGTGTGTGCACTGTGATTGTGATCAGTGTGTGTGCAGTGAGTGTGAGCAGTGTGAGCAGCGTGTGTGCACTGTGATTGTGATCAGTGTGTGTGCAGTGAGTGTGAGCAGTGTGAGCAGCGTGAGCAGCGTGTGTGCACTGTGATTGTGATCAACATGTGCGCAGTGTGGGAGCAGTGTGTGCACACTATGACTGTGAGCAGTGTGTGCGCAGTGAATGCGAGCAGCGTGAGCAGCGTGTGTGCACTATGTGTGCAGTGAGTGTGAGCAGTGTGTGTGCACTATAACTGTGAGCAGTGTGTGCAGTGAGTGTGAGCAGTGTGATCAGTGTGTGTGCACTATGACTGTGATCAGTGTGTGTGCAGTGAGTGTGAGCAGTGTGTGTGCACTGTGGTTGTGATCAGTGTGCAGTGAATGCGAGCAGCGTGAGCAGCGTGTGTGCACTATGACTGATCAGTGTGTGTGCAGTGAGTGTGAGCAGTGTCTGTGCAGTGTGTGTGCACTATGATTGTGATCAGCGTGTGCGCAGTGTGGGAGCAGTGTGTGCACACTATGACTGTGAGCAGTGTGTGCGCAGTGAATGCGAGCAGCGTGAGCAGCGTGTGTGCACTATGTGTGCAGTGAGTGTGAGCAGTGTGTGTGCACTATAACTGTGAGCAGTGTGTGCAGTGAGTGTGAGCAGTGTGATCAGTGTGTGTGCACTATGACTGTGATCAGTGTGTGTGCAGTGAGTGTGAGCAGCATGAGCAGTGTGTGTGCACTATGTGCAGTGAGTGTGAGCAGTGTGTGTGCAGTGTGTGTGCACTATGATTGTGAGCAGTGTGTGTGCAGTGAGTGTGAGCAGTGTGTGCGCAGTGAGTGTGAGCAGTGTGTGTGCACTGTGATTGTGAACAGTGAGTGAGCAGTGTCTGTGCAGCGTGAGCAGTGTGTGTGCACTGTGGTTGTGATCAGTGTGCAGTGAATGCGAGCAGCGTGAGCAGCGTGTGTGCACTATGACTGATCAGTGTGTGTGCAGTGAGTGTGAGCAGTGTCTGTGCAGTGTGTGTGCACTATGATTGTGATCAGCGTGTGCGCAGTGTGGGAGCAGTGTGTGCACACTATGACTGTGAGCAGTGTGTGAGCAGTGTCTGTGCAGTGTGTGCGCACTATGGCTGTGAGCAGTGTGTGCAGTGAGTGTGGGCAGCGTGAGCAGTGTGTGTGCACTATGATTGTAATCACTCTGTGAGCACTGTGTGAGCAGTGTGTGTGCACTGTGGTTGTGATCACTGTGTGTGCAGTGAGTGTGGGCAGCATGAGCAGTGTGTGTGCACTATGATTGTGATCAATGTGTGTGCAGTGTGTGCGCACTATGATCAGTGTGTAAGCAGTGTCTGTGCACTATGATTGTGAACAGTGTGTGTGCAGTTTGAGCACTGTGAGCAGCATGTGTGCACTATGATTGTGATCAGGGTGTGTGCAGTGTGGGACCAGTGTATGCACTGTGATTGTGATCCGTGTGAGCAGTGTATGCAGTGTGTGCACACTATGATTGTGTGCAGTGAGTGTGAGCAGTGTCTCTGCAGTGCGTGTGCACTATGATTTTGATCAGTGTGTGTGCACTGAGTGTCAGCAGTGTGAGCAGTGTGTGAGCAGCGTGTGTGCACTATGATTGTGATCAATGTGTGAGCAGTGTGTGCGCACTATGACTGAGCAGTGTGTGAGCAGTGTTTGTGCACTATGATTGTGATCAGCATGTGCGCAGTGTGGGAGCAGCATATGTGCACTGTGATTGTGATCAGTGTGTGTGCAGTGAGTGTGAGCAGTGTGAGCAGCGTGTGTGCACTGTGATTGTGATCAGTGTGTGTGCAGTGAGTGTGAGCAGTGTGAGCAGCGTGTGTGCACTGTGATTGTGATCAGTGTGTGTGCAGTGAGTGTGAGCAGTGTGAGCAGCGTGTGTGCACTGTGATTGTGATCAGTGTGTGTGCAGTGAGTGTGAGCAGTGTGAGCAGCGTGTGTGCACTGTGATTGTGATCAGTGTGTGTGCAGTGAGTGTGAGCAGTGTGAGCAGCGTGTGTGCACTGTGATTGTGATCAGTGTGTGTGCAGTGAGTGTGAGCAGTGTGAGCAGCGTGTGTGCACTGTGATTGTGATCAGTGTGTGTGCAGTGAGTGTGAGCAGTGTGAGCAGCGTGTGTGCACTGTGATTGTGATCAGTGTGTGTGCAGTGAGTGTGAGCAGTGTGAGCAGCGTGTGTGCACTGTGATTGTGATCAACATGTGCGCAGTGTGGGAGCAGTGTGTGCACACTATGACTGTGAGCAGTGTGTGAGCAGTGTGTGCACTGTGTGTGCAGTGTGAGCAGTGTGTGAGCAGTGTGTGCAGTGTGTGTGCACTATGATTGTGTGCAGTGAGTGTGAGCAGTGTCTGTGCAGGGTGTGTGCACTATGATTGTGATCAGTGTGTGTGCAGTGAGTGTGTGCAGTGTCTGTGCAGTGTGTGCGCACTATGGCTGTGAGCAGTGTGTGCAGTGAGTGTGGGCAGCATGAGCAGTGTGTGTGCACTATGATTGTAATCACTCTGTGAGCACTGTGTGAGCAGTGTGTGTGCACTGTGGTTGTGATCACTGTGTGTGCAGTGAGTGAGCAGCACGTGTGCACTGTGATTGTGTGCAGTGAGTGTGCAGTGAGGGTGCAGTGTCTGTGCAATGTGTGCGCACTATGGCTGTGAGCAGTGTGTGAGCAGTGTCTGTGCAGTGTGTGAGCAGTGTGTGTGCACTATGACTGTGAGCAGTGTGTGTGCAGTGTCTGTGCAATGTGTGCGCACTATGGCTGTGAGCAGTGTGTGAGCAGTGTCTGTGCAGTGTGTGAGCAGTGTGTGTGCACTATGACTGTGAGCAGTGTGTGTGCAGTGTCTGTGCAATGTGTGCGCACTATGGCTGTGAGCAGTGTGTGAGCAGTGTCTGTGCAGTGTGTGAGCAGTGTGTGTGCACTATGACTGTGAGCAGTGTGTGTGCAGTGTCTGTGCAGTGTGTGTGCACTATGATTGTGATCAGGGTGTGTGCAGTGAGTGCGAGCAGTGTGTGCAGTGTGTGTGCACACTATGATTGTGATCAATGTGTGAGCAGCGTGTGTGCACTATGATTGTGATCAATGTGTGAGCAGTGTGTGTGCACTATGATTGTGATCAGGGTGTGTGCAGTGAGTGTGAGCAGCATGAGCAGTGTGTGTGCACTGTGTGCAGTGAGTGTGAGCAGTGTGTGTGCAGTGTGTGAGCAGTGTGTGCACACTATGATTGTGAGCAGTGTGTGTGCAGTGAGTGTGAGCAGTGTGTGAGCAGCGTGAGCAGCATGTGTGCACTATGATTGTGATCAGTGTGTGCAGTGAGTGCAAGCAGTGTGTGCAGTGTGTGCGCACTATGTGTGCAGTGAGTGTGAGCAGCGTGTGTGCACTATGATTGTGATCAATGTGTGAGCAGTGTGTGTGCACTATGATTGTGAGCAGGGTGTGTGCAGTGAGTGTGAGCAGTGTGTGAGCAGTGTCTGTGCAGCGTGTGTGCACTATGATTGTGAGCAGTGTGATCAGTGTGTGAGCAGTGTGTGAGCAGTGTGTGTGCACTGTGATTGTGATCAGGGTGTGTGCAGTGAGTGTGAGCAGCATGAGCAGTGTGTGTGCACTATGTGTGCAGTGAGTGTGAGCAGTGTGTGTGCACTATGATTGTGATCAATGTGTGAGCAGTGCGTGCACAATGATTGTGATCAGCGTGCAGTGAGTGTGAGCAGCGCGTGTGCACTCCGATTGTGCCCCCAGCGAGTGTGAGCAGCGCCTCCCCC
>NW_015091147.1:58610-61098 GCF_001431845.1 Calidris pugnax
TGGCACCGCCGGGGGAGGGGGGGTTGGCACCGCCGGGGCTGGGGGGGTTGGCACCAACGGCACGGGGGGGGTCAGCACGACCACCGCCTCGGGGCTCGGCACGACCGCCGTGCCCGGCCCTGGCACAACGGGCATCGCTGGCAAAGGGGGGGGTGGCACCACCATCGCACCGAATTTTGGCACAAATGGCAAACCAGAGCCTGGCACCACTGGCAAAGGGGGGGTTGGCACACCAGGAGATGGCACTGCTGGAAAAGTGGGGGTTGGCACAACTGTCACACCAAATCTTGGCACAACTGGCAAACCAGAGCCTGGCACCACCAGCAAACCGGCTGTTGGCACACCAGGAGCTGGCACCACCAGAAAAGAGGGTGTTGGCACAAGCACTGCACCAAATCTTGGCACAACTGGCACACCAGGACCTGGTACCAACGGTAAAGGGGGTGTTGGCACAACCATCGCACCGAATCTTGGCACAAGTGGCAAACCAGAGCCTGGCATCGCTGGAAAAGGGGGTGTTGGCACAACTGTCACACCAAATCTTGGCACAACTGGCACACCAGGAGCTGGCACCACTGGAAAAGGGGGTGTTGGCACACCAGGAGCTGGCACCACTGGTAAACAGGGTGTTGGCACAACCATCACACCAAATCTTGGCACAAACGGCACACCAGGACCTGGCACCACCAGAAAAGAGGGGGTTGGCACAAGCACTGCACCAAATCTTTGCAAAAATGGCACACCAGGAGCTGGCACCACCAGCAAACCAGCTGTTGGCACACCAGGAGCTGGCACCACTGGGAAAGGGGGTGTTGGCACAACCATCGCACCGAATCTTGGCACAAATGGCACACCGGGACCTGGCAGTGCCACCAAACCAGGTGTTGGCACACCAGGACCTGGCACTGCTGGAAAAGTGGGGGTTGGCACAACCATTGCACCGAATCTTGGCACAAGTGGCACACCAGGACCTGGCACCACCGGCAAAGGGGGTGGTGGCACACCAGGAGCTGGCACCACCGGAAAAGAGGGGGTTGGCACAACCACCGCACCGAATCTTGGCACAACTGGCAAACCAGAGCCTGGCACCACCAGCAAACCGGCTGTTGGCACACCAGGAGCTGGCACTGCTGGCAAAGGGGGTGTTGGCACAACTGGCACACCGAATCTTGGCAGAACAGGACCTGGCACCAGCAAACCAGCTGTTGGCACACCAGGACCTGGCACCGCTGGCAAACAGGGTCTTGGCACAACCATCACACCGAACCTTGGCACAACTGGCACATCGGAGTCTGGCACCACCAGCAAACCAGGTCTTGGCACAACTGGCACACCGAATCTCAGCACAACCAGCACACCACATCTTGGCACAACAGGTCCTGGCACCACCGCCACAACAGGTTCTGGCACAACCAGCTCACCAGAGCCTGGCACCACCAGCAAGACAGGACCTGGCACAACCAGCACCCCGAATCTCGGCACAACCGGCACACCACAGCCTGGCACCACCAGCACAGCGGGTGTTGGCACAACTGGCACACCAAATCTTGGCACAACAGGTCTTGGCATCACCAGCACACCGGGTGTTGGCACAACTGGCACACCAGGTGTTGGCACCACCACCAGCACACCAGGTGTTGGCACAACCATCCCTCAGGGTGTTGGCACCACCACTGGCACACCGGGTGTTGGCACAACTGGTGCACTGAATCTTGGCATGAGTGGGACACCAGAGCCTGGCACCGCTGGCACACTGGGTGTTGGCACCACCACTGGCACACCGGGTGTTGGCACAACTGGTGCACTGAATCTTGGCATGAGTGGGACACCAGAGCCTGGCACCGCTGGCACACTGGGTGTTGGCACCACCACTGGCACAGCGGGTGTTGGCACAACAGGCACACCAGGTGTTGGCACCACCAGCGCACTGAATCTTGGCATGAGTGGGACACCAGGGTCTGGCACCACCAGCACACCGGCTGTTGGCACAACCACTCCTCAGGGTGTTGGCACCACCACTGGCACACCGGGTGTTGGCACCACCGGCACACCAGGACCTGGCACCAGCAGCACACCGGGTGTTGGCACAACCAGTACACCAGGTGTAGGCACAACTGGCACACCAGGTCTTGGCACAACCATCCCTCGGGCTGTTGGCACAACCAGTACACCAGGGCCTGGCACCAGCAGCACACCGGGGCTTGGCACAACCAGTACACCAGGTGTTGGCACCATGGGCACACCGGGTGTTGGTACAACGGGCACACCGGGTGTTGGCACCACCAGTACACCAGGTGTTGGCACAACTGGCACACCGGGGCTTGGCACAACGGGCACACCAGGTGTTGGCACCCCTGGGGGTGTTGGCACCACCGCCCCCCCGGCTGTTGGCACACCGGAGCCTGGCACCACCGCTGGCACCCCGGGTGTTGGCACCACGGGCACGGGGGGTCCTGGCCCAGCAGAGCCTGGCACCCCCCCCGTGCCC
>NW_015091147.1:65604-66027 GCF_001431845.1 Calidris pugnax
CAGCACTCCGGGTGTTGGCACAACCAGTACACCAGGTGTAGGCACAACTGGCACACCAGGTCTTGGCACAACCATCCCTCGGGCTGTTGGCACAACCAGTACACCAGGGCCTGGCACCAGCAGCACACCGGGGCTTGGCACAACCAGTACACCAGGTGTTGGCACCATGGGCACACCGGGTGTTGGTACAACGGGCACACCGGGTGTTGGCACCACCAGTACACCAGGTGTTGGCACAACTGGCACACCGGGGCTTGGCACAACGGGCACACCAGGTGTTGGCACCCCTGGGGGTGTTGGCACCACCGCCCCCCCGGCTGTTGGCACACCGGAGCCTGGCACCACCGCTGGCACCCCGGGTGTTGGCACCACGGGCACGGGGGGTCCTGGCCCAGCAGAGCCTGGCACCCCCCCCGTGCCCCC
>NW_015091148.1:0-6853 GCF_001431845.1 Calidris pugnax
CCAGACAGCTTCAAAACCCCCTCCTACCATTGACAAACTTATCCCCTTCTCCCAATCTCTCCCCAGCCCTGGTCCCTCCACTTAGCTTTTGCTCGACTGGAGGAACGGATCCGTCCTCAACATGAAACTGGTGACCCGCATCAGCTACCCGGTACCTCTTGTAGTAGCTGGGGTCCTCGTCACCATCTGCAAGAAAAACACACAATGCACAAAACACTGCCGGCAACCAGGAAGGTACCTGTCAGCGCCAGCCTCATCCACACATCCCCCTCCTCAGAAGCACTATGGGCTCTCCGCTCACATGCTTCACACAAATGTCAAAATAAGATGCTGCAGTGGTCATCGATGTTCGCACCTAGGAGGTCAAGAGAAATAACATTACTGTTGTGCTGGAGAACACATACCAGGGCAAATTGACCTGTTAAGCCCAGACCCTTATTGCTGTTCCGCCTACCCCTGACTCTACACCCCCGGGCAGGGCAGCTCCATGACAAATGCACCCCTGTGAAACCCAACACCACACAACACGATGGACAATGTGACTCAAACATCAGACAACACTCTCTGCAAGAAGAATGACTTCCAGACCAGAGGAGCCCTCGGGCAAGATGACCTGCAGGGCGCAGCCCTGAGGTCATGAGGCTCTATGGCAAGCCATAAGAGAATCAAATGTGATGACCCGCTAGAAGAAGTGCCTGTCAAAGCAGAGATGACATATACACAAGAAGCCTGGCCTCAAGACCTGGGAATAAAAGGATGCAGGGAAGAAATCCCAGTGCCTGAAAACGGATGGCTCGAGAACAGAGCTGCTCACGCAGCTGGGAACAATGATGCAAAAAGAGGCCTGTGCCGAAATGTCCCAAATGCAGGTCCGATCCACCCTTTAAGACTGTTATGCAAGAAAAGAAGGACCCATTGGGCGCGATGCTGATGAGTGCAGGCGTTCCAGACCCTACAGGGGGTGCCCAGGCCCCAGCCGTGCCTCTTGAGTACAAAGAGCAACGAGGACATCAAGACCTTAAAAACCTCTAAGACACAGAAGACAGAGCACACAAACTACACAAAAGACACCAACTGGAACTGCCTTGCCTGGTACACGATGGCTTTGGGCTGAACAGAAACCCACTGCCTTTATTTGCCCAGAAGGGACTGCTCCGGGACAGCCCCCCACCCCTCTCTGACTTTAAAACCCCTCCCTGCAACTCCCAACCCTGTACCTTCCCTCCCCTGAACAATCTCCAGCGCCAGACCGTCAACTTAGCTTTCAGAGGGCCACGAGTCTGAAGCCATCCTCCACAAGGAAAACCACAATCGGCCAACTGGATCAATCCTGCAGCTGCTATGCTCCTCTTATTAATCTGAAAATAAAAAAATAAAGGGAAAGAATAAACAACCCATTGCATACACAGCAGTGCTGTCAGTGAGCTTCACATGGGTCAACAAGGACCTTTCTGGCAACATCCCCCTCCTCAGATGCGCTGTGTCGTTCTCCTCACCTGCTCCGCATGGATTCCAGATTTGGACTCATCGGCATTCACTCCTTGTGGTGCCTAAAAAAAAAAAACAAGCAACACAAAACCACCATTCAACATGCAAGAAATCTCCAGCCCCAGGCACCTCCTCTTTACTACCTGGTTCACCTCAAACGCTCATCCCATTTCAAAGGCAGCCCCCACAGTGCCTGCAAAACCAAAGAAAAACACTTCAGTGAGCTGCCACATGATGCTTTGCTATTAGATACCAACCCAACCCACAACAGCCTCACCGTCACGAACCGCTCCTCTGTGTGCGGCATCGCCCCTCTGAACCTGGGATGTGGCACCTGCACATACTCCACCAGCAATACAACAGCTGAAAAAGAAGTGATACTTCAGCCCAGCTGTTACCGCTCACCTTGCTCAAGTCAGCCCTGGTGCTCATATCCCATGTCACTTATCAATTCAAAGCTGCAAATAGAAAAATCAAAACCCATGAAGCACTCACGGAGCCACCAGTCCCATCTTCCTTCTAATGCCACGCACCGACCCACCTACTTACAGTGCTCTGCTACATCGCCCTGCACATCTTGTCCCTCTGCATCTGAAACACCACTAAACAAGTCACATGGCCACAGAACAAAAGCTTCATAATTCCAAAGGTCTTGTTCCCATTTACAAGTATCATCTAGAGCCCAACTGCAGCCAGCCATTCAAGAAGCCTCCACAAATCAGAGCCCTGCACAAAGCAGCCATAATATGTTGGAGATGCAATCTGCTTCAATACTGCTGAACAGCCCCTCCTGCATAGCTCTGATCTTCCCCATCAATCATTACTGAAAGAGCGGTCCCCACCACCCCCGATGGCTACTCTATTCGAGATGAATGTACTGCCTTTGCCTCAACAGTCTGGGCAGATCGACGTATTAACCACAGACTCTTACTGCTGTTCCACCTCCCACTGACTCTACACTCCCAGGCAGGGCGTCTCCAAGCCAAACACACACAAGCACAGACCAACATTATACACAACACAACAAATAACACAGCTCAAAGGTGAGAGAAAACTCTCAGCAAGAAGAATGACACCTGCTTAGAAGATGCCACCTGGCAAGAAGACCTGCAGGGCCATGAAGATGTCATGAGGATGTTCTAGGGAAACCCCAGGAGGTGAGTACAATGTAACGGCTCAGGACAAGAAACGACTCTCAAATCTGAGATTATGTATGTGCAGGAAGCTGGGCTTCAAGACTTGAGAACATAAGGATGCGGGGAAGAAGATCCGCTCTCTAGAAATGGACGGCGGTCAGGAACAGTGCCGCAAAGGAGGACCATCCAGAAGCTTTGTGAGTCAAGACTGATCCATGCCTTAAGCTTGTAACCTAAGAAAAGCAGCACCTGATTGCCATTATGCCAATGAGAACAGCCATTTGAGACTCTAGTGATGGCACCTGAGGGGCACGCTGTGGTCCTTAAGCATAAAGGTAACGCTGAGACCTGAGAAAGGTCTAAGACACAGACAGAGCACGCAAAAAACACAGGCTGGAACCACCCTGCCTGGCACATGCTGGCATTGTGCTGAAGAGTAACCCACTTCCTTTACCCGTCTACAAGGGGCTGTTCCTGAACAGCCCTCTTCCCTTCTTTAACTTAAAAAGCCTGTCCTGAAACTGTCAATCTTGGTTCCTCTTCAGTGCCGGTCCCTCAACTTAGCTTTCAGAGAGCCGGGGGTCTGAATTCATCCTTGACAAAAAACACAACAGCTAACTCATTTTCCAGCAGTCTCTTGGTTCCTCTTCATCAAAAAAAAAAAAAAAAAAAGAGAGAAGAAACCACAGCTCCAACAGTGAGCATCATGACTGTAAATGCCAACCTCTTCCATGACACCCTCATTCGGAGAAGCTCCAGAGCATTCCGCTCACCTGCTCCACACCAATCCAAGAATTGGAGGCTGCAGCAACAATTAATTATAGCACCTAAAAAAAACCAGAAACACAAAGTTACCATTCACTGGTGCTGTGCACCTCTTCAATACTTCCTGACTTATCTCAAAGGTAATAAACTATAACACACCAGACCTCATTGACACCTAAACTGAAATACAAAGCCAATATGATTAAGAGTGATGAACCTGCCTCCCTTTCTTGGCCATCCCTCAGTCCCAAAGCTTTAGAAACCCCTTCTCTTCTCCTGAGCTTTCAAGGAAATAAGCCCACTTCTTCCTGACAGCTCCTGTCCTTTATTTGCAGCTCCAAACTCCCTGCATTGGCTGCTCCTTAGCAGCTACTCTTCAGAGCTGTGTCCTGTGCTCTGTAAGCACCTCCCATGTTCTGCTGTTCCATAGACTCTGGTACAGACCCACAAAATAAGTGATGCCCTCACACGACCTACAGGGGGGCTGCCACAACATACAAAAGCTTGAGGGACACCAGCGTACTCCCTGGGCAATTGGGAAAGGTGATGAACTATTTCATACCCTGAAAGACACTATCCCTTACATCCCTGCTGCTTTCTTCAGAAATGCTAAAACTGCACATACAGATGCATACAAGATGCTCGCCCTTACCCCCGCTAGATTATCTCACCGTTTGTCTTTTTAAGAAAAAAATGTTATCGAGCAATTTTCACAGGGCACAACAAGAAAGGGGAAAAAACAAAATTCCACCCTTAATAAAGTCAGGAATGCCAAGAAAATACAGTGCACCTAGAATAAATGAAAGCATACTAATTAACCCTGAACACTCATTAGAAAAATATTTACCTGTGGTGGAAAAAAAAAAGAAAAAAGCTGCATAAAAGTCTATTTTCTGCTATACATATGACTAAACCTTACCTGGTCCTGAAGGTTTTAACTCAGACTTCTCACCCCTGCTCCCACAACTGAGTCCCCCGCAAAGCTGCAGGTCATTGAGGGCTCAGCAGAGCTCTGACTCCAGAGAAGCCCTAGAGCAGAACGAGCTCCCTCCACAGAGGCTGTGGCTTATATACCCCGGGCCCTGCCCGCCGCCCTCCCTACAATCACCTGGGGCAGGGGAAGGCCCAACTCCCCCGAGGGCATAAAGGTGGCCAGAGGAGCTGCAGCTCTTTCTCTCCTGCTGTTCCTTTACAGCCTCTGGAGCTTGAAACAGAGGAGCTAATCCTTACTGGAGATAACAGTACCTGCTCTGTGACTGCAGCTACATCTGTTGTGTCGGTAATGTGACTGGGTAGGTAACAAAATGTAATTTTTCTGGGGTGCAGATAGAAAGAGATGCCATAGTCAGCTACATATATATAGTAGTTTATTAAATATAATGATTGTTATTATCAAATGGTCACCTCAATAATCTCCCTTTGACTGATTTTCTTAACAGAACTAGAATAGTCCCAAAAAACATAGAAATACCAGAAATGTATTGGAAACTGTATGAAGCAGTCTAAGTATCATCTAAGCAGCTGAAATGAAAATAAATTGTAATGGAGAACAAAAAATCCTGGTTAGAGATCTGTCAATAACAATACATGAAAGCTATCTAAGAGGAAGTCTGAACTAATGATAGACATCTTTGGGTTCCCAATTTGAAATGAAGAAATGCTGTAAGACAGAACTGAAATAGACTGCACTGGAGCACACAGGTAGCTCTGAAAAAAAAATCTGACAAAATAAGAGGCTTTGTCAGAGAGATGAGAGAGGTCCCAAAGGGGCCAGAGAGACCAAAGAAGTCTCAAGGATGCAATGACCTCAAAAGAGACTTGAGCAAAGTACACGTTTCTTCAGGGAATGGGGAACTGAATACGGGTGTACCAAACGGATGAGAGGACAAAAAGATCGACCCAGGTAGCAGATACGGACTAAGGAATGGTTCTGATGGGAAAAGAGGAGTGCAAATTGCTCTCTGCAGCTGAAATGGGGTGTAGGTGTCATGAAAGCTCAGCAAAGGTACCGGAGGAGTCAAGGGGGGCGTGAAAGACCAAAGAAGCGACAGAGATAACGATGTGGAACTCTGAAGGGCATTTAAACAAAGCACAGATCTTGTCAGGGCACTGGGGGCAGAACGAAGGCATCCTAAGCAGCAAAGAGTGGTATGGGTGTCCTGAAGAGCACAAAAACCTAAAATCTAAAAGGAGCTAAAGTGCTACAAGAGTGCTGTGGAATATGGGGAAGGACTGGGAAAACATTGCTATAGAGAAAACAGCCATTGTGAGGGAGCAGGGTAAGAAAAGGCTGCTTGGAGACACGGCGAGGGCATCTGGGCAAGCTACAGATCAACAAGAGAGAGGAATCAAATGGACATAGCCTCAATGGCAGAGAAGGATAAAGGAGCTCTGTGTAGCAAAGCAAGATGGGAGGTTCTGACAGAATAAGAGAGAAAGGGAGGCAAAGTGTTACAAGATGCTGTGGAGATCGAGGAAGGTCTCAGGAGGTGGCGTGAGTGTGAGGAGATGGGTTTGGACAGGGGCTGATGGACAAAAGAATCCTTGGGGACAGCGAGGAGGCACTTGAGTGGTCATCTGAGTGGAGTACAGATGGTCTTGTGTGGCTGGGGGCTGAACCCAGGAATCCTAGCTAGCATAAAGGAACAAATGAGTGCTCTGTACCTGGAAGATGGCCCCACTTAATGTGCTACAAAATGGATGCAGAGTGCAGGGAAGTTCTGGGAGTGTGAGGAGATGGGTTTGGACAGGGGCTGATGGACAAAAGAATCCTTGGGGACAGCGAGGAGGCACTTGAGTGGTCATCTGAGTGGAGTACAGATGGTCTTGTGTGGCTGGGGGCTGAACCCAGGAATCCTAGCTAGCATAAAGGAACAAATGAGTGCTCTGTACCTGGAAGATGGCCCCACTTAATGTGCTACAAAATGGATGCAGAGTGCAGGGAAGTTCTGGGAAGGCATTGTGACTGGGAGAAGCAATGTCCTGTGGGAACTGGAGAAACAGAAAAATAGTTGAGACTATGACAATCAAATCCAGAGGGGATCCACACTGAGTAAAGATGTCATTTGAGGACCAGGGAACTAATGGAGCAATGAGCAATGAGCAAACAGTGTGCTCTTGTGGCCAGGAGGGCCAACGGAATCTGGGCTGCATAGGGAAGAGTGTGGCCAGCAGGTCAAGGGAGGTCATTCTGCCCCTCTACTCTGCACTGGTGAGGCCACAACTGGAATACTGCGTCCAGTTCTGGGCTCCCCAGTTCAAGAGGGACAGGGAACTACTGGAAAGACTCCAGTGTAGGGCTACAAAGATGATTCAAGGGACCGGCAGGAGCCCAGTGGGGACGGGGCGGGAGATGGGACCAGCAGGAGGCCAGCGGGGACGGGGACGGAGGGGGGACGGGACCGGCAGAAGCCCGGCAGGCACGTGGTGAGGGGGGAACGGGACCGGCAGGAGCCCCGCGGCGG
>NW_015091148.1:7451-8173 GCF_001431845.1 Calidris pugnax
GGCAGGAGCCCAGCGGGGATGTGGGGGGGCGGGGGGGACAGAAAGGGACCCCTGCAGCCCTCTTGGAACACCTGCAGCACCCTAAGAACCCCTACACAAATCTGCAAACCCCTGCAGATGCCCACCTATACACAGTAATGATTTCGAAGCCGCGCATGCGCATTGGATACTGTGGGCAAACGCATGCGCAGTAAAGCGGAAGACGCCGCGCTTGCGCATTGGGGTTTGTGGGCATGCGCATGCGCAGTAAAGCGGAAGACGCCGCGCTTGCGCATTGATGTGTGTAGGCATGCGCATGCGCAGTAAAGCGGAAGACGCCGCGCTTGCGCATTGATGTGTGTAGGCATGCGCATGCGCAATAAGGCGGAAGACGGAGCGCATGCGCATTGGGGTTGTGTGGGCATGCGCATGCGCGGTAAAGCGGGAGACGCCGCGCATGCGCATTGGGTATTGAGGGCACGGGCAGATAACAGGAAGAGGCTGCGCATGCGCATTAGCATATGTGGGCACGCGCACGCGCAGGAAACAGGAAGAAGCCGCCCTTGCGCATTGGACTGTGTGGGTATGCGCATGCGCAGTAGCCATTTTGACTCCACGTGGGCTCATTGGAGCGTGTGGGCACATGCACGTGTGGTGAACAGGAAGACGCAGAGGGGACACATGGTGGAGGTTTGGGGACATGTGAGGGGACTACTGGACATAGGGGGAGGGGGCGACATTAG
>NW_015091148.1:8478-9668 GCF_001431845.1 Calidris pugnax
CTGAGGGAGTCCTAGAGGGACCACTGAGGACATAGGCGGGGGAGCCCCCCCCTTCGATTTTCTACACCCCCTGCCCGATTTTTGGGGCTCCCCAAAACATCCCCCCCCTCATTCTGAACATCACCCCTTGTCACATTCAGGCTTCTGTGCCTGAGAAACTTTGCTCGTTTCAGCCAGGCTCCCACCAACAGGTTATACATGGGGCTTCATACAGTTTCTGCAGTGATTTTAGCAAAGCTCTAGACTTGACTGCAGGGTCCTTAAAACTTTTGAAGTCCCCTCTTAATCTCCTTCTATGCAGCTCAGCTTTGCAAATACGTCGGCTGTGGGAATGGAGTGGTTTCTTCTCAAATGTCTGAAGCACAAGCGGCTTCAAATGGGGAGATGGAGCAGTACAGAGGTCACAGTCAGAGGAAATTTTACTGTGGTGTCAAATTTAAGAATTTGAGCATGGGAACGGCATCAAGGAGGAAAACTGGGCAAAGCTTATCCTGCCACAGAAAAATAGTATTTTCATGTCTCTTCCCTTATGTATTTTTACAGAAAAGATGATATCTAAATCCATTAATTATATTTATTTAGTTTATCATTATACTTATTATATATAACTGAAATAAAAATAGCCAGATAAACCACACTCTCCTACACCAGAATTTTCCCTTTGCTTAAAACATAATGCCATAAAGTTGTCCCATTAAATTAAAAAGCAAATATCAGTTGTATTCTTCTATCTCAAGTTGACATGAAAACAGAAAATTATTTTCTTCTATCTTACTGTATAGCAGAAAAGTAGTACAATGGGGGGTCACCACTAGGTGTGCTTTCAATCAAAAAAGCTGTATTCAAACCTTCTTTTTTGAACTCTAGGATAAGCCCCTACAGACCCCTGCAGACCTTTACACAACCCTAGGGTCATGGGGGTGGAGCTTATTGCACAGGCTGAGTGGGCAGAGCATAGTATGCAAAACAGGTGGGAGGGGGCAGAGATTCAGATTAGGTGGGTGGAGCCCAGTATGCAGATGAGCTGCACCCTTGCCCTTTAGGCTATTGGGTGGAGCACAGGTGGGGTGTGCAATGGGGTGGAGCGGTATATGGAGATAAGGGTGGGCATGGCTGAGTGGGCATGGCTTTTGGGGGTGTGTCAATGGGGGGCGTGGCCTACCAGAGGCTGTTGGGGGGAAAGAAAAGGG
>NW_015091148.1:9686-16440 GCF_001431845.1 Calidris pugnax
CCCAAAATGAGAGCGGCCAAGCCCTCCTCCCCCTAGTGCCTGAGGGGCTGCACCCTCAGCCATTGCCCCTCACCCTGGCTCCCCTTGGCCTATGAAGAAAGGAAGGGGGGAAAAAGGTAGGAGGGGAAAAAGGAAGAGGGGGGGAAAAGGCCACCCATGCAGCCCCCTTGGCCCCGTACCCTGCTCAGGCGACCACACCGGCTCCTCACTGACCGTCTCCATGATCATATTTGTGGTGGCCTCATCCTTAAAGATGCTCTTGACACGCAGGAGGTCCCCGGTGTAGAGGGCGTTGTGGACGGCAGGGTCCCGGCAGTATTGGGGCCACAGGGAGGGGGTTAGGGGGGCCAGGGTCTCACTGACAAGAACCATCACGTGGCCGATTCCCGAGCCAGGGCTCACTGGCGATCCTTCTGCTCCAGCAGCTCCTGCTGGAGCCGCAGCGAGCGCAGGGCGGAGGAGCTGAAGTTGAAGGTTTCCTGGGCCATGGGGCACCCCAAGAGGGCTGGGGGAGCTGCCTCCTGTGACTCGCGCGGGGGGGTTATAAATAGGGCCTTGCCCCACACACAAATGCTGAATCAAGAGCCCAGGCCAGGCTGCCCTATAAATAATTACCTCCCCTACCCCGGGTGGTAAACAGTGTCATGCTGGCACGGGGGCTGCCAGGGAGTTTAACCTGTTGGTGGGTATGAGATGGGGATGGTCCCATAGGGCTGGGATGGGACCCAGCTGGGCTGGGAGTGCCCCCCAACCCTCCTAGCCCCACAGGGTTTTGGCTGAGGCATCATCATATCCCGGGGGATAACAGCATCTCTTGCCCAGGGGAGGAAAGGGAGGGCAGGGACACCCTCCCCCCACCCGCCAGGGGAAAGGACTGGGGTGCTGCCCCCCCACCCACTCACTCCCCAGCCCAGGGGGAGAGTTGTGAACCCCAACATTTCCCCACCTCCACCCCACCTCTGACAGGAAAAGGCCTGAGGGGAGGAAACTGGGATCAGCCACCCCCCCCTTTCCCAAGGAGGTCTCAGTGCCCCCCCCCCCCCCAACCATCACGTGGCCGATTCCCGAGCCAGGGCTCACTGGCGATCCTTCTGCTCCAGCAGCTCCTGCTGGAGCCGCAGCGAGCGCAGGGCGGAGGAGCTGAAGTTGAAGGTTTCCTGGGCCATGGGGCACCCCAAGAGGGCTGGGGGAGCTGCCTCCTGTGACTCGCGCGGGGGGGTTATAAATAGGGCCTTGCCCCACACACAAATGCTGAATCAAGAGCCCAGGCCAGGCTGCCCTATAAATAATTACCTCCCCTACCCCGGGTGGTAAACAGTGTCATGCTGGCACGGGGGCTGCCAGGGAGTTTAACCTGTTGGTGGGTATGAGATGGGGATGGTCCCATAGGGCTGGGATGGGACCCAGCTGGGCTGGGAGTGCCCCCCAACCCTCCTAGCCCCACAGGGTTTTGGCTGAGGCATCATCATATCCCGGGGGATAACAGCATCTCTTGCCCAGGGGAGGAAAGGGAGGGCAGGGACACCCTCCCCCCACCCGCCAGGGGAAAGGACTGGGGTGCTGCAGCTCAGAACAGAGGGGACAGAGGGGCACTGGTGGCTGTGGGGTCAGAGGGGATGGTGACACACGAGCAGACCAGGCAAAGCAGGGACAATACAGCCCTTTAATGCAGATTTGGGAGCCAAGAGGGCCGGCTTGCCCAGAGGAGGGGGAACAAGTGCTGAGGCTGTGTCCACCCAGGGCTCCCCGTGTCCCCCTGGCTCTCGGCTCCAGAACAAATACAACAGACGGACAGAGAAAGGAGCAGACGGGCAGACGGTGCATTGCCTGCTTCCTTGGTGTCCTCGCTGGGCCACGGTGCAGCCCAGACTGTGCCAGCAGTAACCCATCTCCCCAGCCCCACGGCCATGCCACAGCTTCCCGGGGTCAGTAGCAGTCAGCTTGGGCCGCAGCAGAGAAGAAATCCTCAGGAAGCTCCCCCAGGAGTCCATCCAGGTCATCTGCGTGGGCACAGGGAGGATGAAAAGCACGTTTTACATGTGTATGGAGGAAGAATCAACTCCACATACCAGGGATGAGGTAGGATGAGACCCCCTTTGGCATTACTGGGAAGGGAAGATGCCGCCCAAGCCCAGGACCCGTTTCCCGTAGGACATCGAGCTTTCCCTCCCCACCCAAAGCAGGTCCAACTCACCCATTTCGCAGCCATCAACTCCCACTGGCTCTTTTTGCCCAGGCCCGGGGCTCTGTGGGTGCAGGGAGAAGTCCTCAGGAGACTGCTCTGTGCTGTGGTTGCCCGTCTTCGATTGTCTCCAGCCCCCAGGGGCAAGGACACCCCGGGGGGGCTGTGCGGGGTGGTCCTGGGGTAGCCCAGCCTGGGCAGGGACCTGCAAAACCCAGCAGAGATGAATTGTTGGGGGCCCATGGGAAGATTTATCTGTCCTTCCCAAGCCTCCCCCTTTCCTCTTGAGGGTTCCCGCAGCCCATACCCCCTGGTAATACCCTCAGGGGTTGTCCCAGCATCCCTCTCCCCGCCAGGGCCAGCAGCCCCATACCCTCCCTCACCTCCTGCTGCGCGGGCTGCGAGAAGCTGCCCTCGGGCTCCGGTGGGTAGATCTTGATCAGGTTGTTGGGGGTGACATTGAGGTAGTGGTTGCGGTGGGACGGAGAGAAGACACCCACCTGGGAGGACAGAGCGGTGGGTCGGAACCAGAGCTCTGGCTTCTGCTGGCCTCAGCCTGGGGAGGAGCCCCTCGTCCCATTCCCGTGGGATGTGAGCCCAGCAGCCGGGCATGGTGACCACAGGTTGGTGGCACCTACAGCAGAACCAGCTCCCAAACGTGTTGCTGCTGCCAGATATCTGCCTCCGCATCTCCTACCTGCTTCAGGAGCAGCACCGAGCCTGGCTTGAGCTCGCTCTGTCTCTCTTCCAGCAGCAAACGATGCACCGTGCCCTGCATCTCTCCTGCAGGCGGGAAGGGGGAACCCGTTAGCCACCGGGAGCGATGGCCGGGACCCCCAACCCGACCTGGACACACTTACCAGTTGGGTCCCTGAACACGGCACCAGCATCGACGTTGGTCCTGGTCAGGGTCTTGATCATTACCGCCATGCTGGGGACCTTGTTCTTGGGGAGCTGCTTCAAGGCTGCCTGTACACAGAGACCCTCGTCACACCCATGTCCCCGTGGGGGCCACAGGATGTCTGCAGGCAGCCCCAACTCGGCCCCCTCCCCAACTTTGCTGCCCAGCCCCGGAAACAGCTCCAAGGGGCAAGAGGAGAGGTGGAAATCCAAGTCCCAGGGGCCAGTGCCCTTGCCCAGGGCCCCCCCTCACCTTCCGTAGCACCATGACCACGCTGTAGGTCCTGAGGAAGCAGTTGGGGTCCCTCTCATCCAGCTCCAGCTCCATCTTCATGGCAAGCCAGGGGCCTTTCCCAAAATCCTCTTCCGTGGGTGGCGAGGAGCTGGGCAGCCCCTGGAGTCACAGGACAACCACGGTCACCACCCTGGAGCCAAGCCAGCGTATCCCCCTACCTTGGCAGAGCAAGCGGGGAGGCCCTGGGGACCCCCTTCCAGCATCACCCTCTGAAAGCCTGGGGGCTGCTCGTTGCAGCACCACTGGGATTCATATACAGATCATATACAGGGCCACAAAGATGATCAGAGGGATGGAGCACCTCTCCTATGACGACAGGCTGAGAGCGCTAGGGTTGTTCAGCCTGGAGAAGAGAAGGCTCCGGGGAGACCTTATAACAGCCTTCCAATATCTGAAGGGAGCTACAGGAAAGCTGGGGAGGGACTCTTTGTCAGGAAGTGCAGTGACAGGACAAGGGGTAACGGTTTTAAATTGGAAGAGGGGAGATTTAGATTAGATACCAGGAAGAAATTCTTTCCTGTGAGGGTGGTGAGGCACTGGAACAGGTTGCCCAGAGAAGCTGTGGCTGCCCCATCCCTGGAGGGGTTCAAGGCCAGGCTGGATGGGGCTTTGAGCAACCTGGTCTGGTGGGAAGTGTCCCTGCCCAGGGCAGGGGGTTTGGAACTCGATGATCTCTAAGGTCCCTTCCAACTCTAACCATTCTGTGATTCTATGATCTGCACCAGAGCAGGGATTTACCTCCACCCGCGGCTTGGCCACAGCCCCGTGAGCTGGAGTTTGGGGAGCAGAAACGAGGATCTCCTCCAGCAGCTTCCCAGTGTGCTATTGGGAGACAAGAGAGACACGTCATGGGGTGCTCAGGGGAGGTTCCGAGGCTGCCCCGGAGTTTTGCATCTCTTCACCAGCTGCTCCCAGACCATCCCATCCCCTGCACCCACCTGCTGGGGCAGGATCCCGGCAGGCCCCGGGAACCGGCGGGTCTTCCCCTGCGGTGGGAGTCGGGGGGCGGCCCTGGGTGCTTTGCTGGCCGCTGTCACCAGCTGTACCAGGTGGTTGGTGACCACTGGCGTCTGCAGGTTGGCCAGGGCTGGCCGCAATGACTGCCTCAGCGCGGGCTCCACGCAGCTCATCAAGGCCGGCGGATTGGTGGGGGGCATCTGGGGTGGGGGGCAGCTCTGCCAGGGAGCCTGTACCATGGAGGGCCGGAGCACCTGTGGCCCCACAGAGGAGCTGCTTGCTCCTGGTAGGCATGGGGATGCTTGGAAAGGCCTCGGGGCTGAACCACTGGGAGTGAGGACAGAGCCACATGAGCCACCCGGCTTTCCTAGAGGGGTTGGGGACCTGGGGGGGCAGGCGTTGGCTGTACTGGGCCGTAGCACCAGCTTGGGGGCTGCCTGTGGGGTGGGCATGGGGTGCTGCCTGTCCAACACCCCCCCAGAGCTGGGAGAGACCAGCTCCTCTCCCACCCGCAGCTTCTTGGGGGCTACCAATTCCTGGGGGCTCTCCTGCCCTATGTGTGTCTGGGGGGGCTTCTCCCACTGCCCAGGGGATGGCCCAGCGGCACCAGCCCCCGCTGGTGGCTCGGGACCCTCCAGCTCCATGCAGACGGCCAGGAAGAGATCATTGTCCAGCTCATCCTGGGGGGCTGCCTCCCTGGCCGGGGGTCCTCGGTAGCCCACGGGCTGCTCCCCTTGCCCGGCGAGGGGCCGTAGACTGGGGGGTTTACTGGGACGGTGACCCAGCTGGCGTCCCAGCAGGCGGAGGGGCTGCTGGCTAGGGGCTGGGACTGGCAGGTGAACTGGTGAGGGGATCGCGAACTGGTTCTCTGCGTCCTCCACGGCGGAGAGGAAATCCTGCAGGAGGAGAATCATAGAATCATTCAGGTTGGAAAAAACCCTTGCGATCATCGAGTCCAACCATCAACCCTGCTCTACGAAGGTCTCCACTACCCCATATCCCCCAACACCACATCTAAACAACTCTTAAACTCATCCAAGGACAGTGACTCAACCCCCTGCCTGGGCAGCGTATTCCAGTCTCTGACCACTCTTTCTGTGAAGAATTTCTTCCTAACGTCCAGTCTAAACCTACCCTGTTGCAGCTTGAATCCATTCCTTCTTGTTCTACTGCTAATTGCTTGTGAGAAGAGACCAGCACCGACCTCTCTACAATGTCCTTTCAAGTAGCTGTAGAGAGTGATGAGGTCTCCCCTCAGCCTCCTCTTCCTCAAACTGAACAGTCCCAGCTCCCTCAATCGCTCTTTGTAAGATTTATTCTCCCTTCCCCAGCTTCGTTGCCCTCCTCTGCACCCGCTCCAGCGCCTCGAGATCTCTCTCGGATTGAGGTGCCCAAAACTGGACACGACACTCCAGGTGTGGCCTCCCCAGTGCTGAGAACAGGGGGACAATCACCTCCCTACTCCTGCTGGTCCCACTATTTCTAATACAGGCCAGGATGCCATTGGCTTTCTTGGTCACCTGAGCACACTGCTGGCTCATATTCAGCCACTTGTCAATTAGAACCCCCAAGTCCTTTTCCACCAGGCAGCTCCAGCCACCCTTCCCCAAGCCCGTAGCGATGCAGGGGGTTGGTGACCCAAGGGCAGGACCTGGCACTTGGCCTTGTTGAAGCTCATACCATTAACGTTGGCCCATCCATCCAACCTGTCTAAGAGAAGGCACTGGGCAGTCAGACAGTACCGTGTGTGTCCCCCCTGTCCCTCCCATCTCTGTCCCCCTGCCCCTGTTCCCCCCCCATCCCCATCCCACCCTGCAGAGCCACCCGCGGGGTAACCAAACCAGCACAAGAACCCTGCCTCAATGGGCCCTGTGGATTAAAGTCACCTCTTAACGAGTTAACACTGCTTAATGAGTTACCACCACCCGCACCCACCAGCCGGGAGGGTTAAATCAACCCCCCAACGGGGCAGCTTAGGGTGTCGGGGTGCTGTGGGCCCCAGCGGTGTCTAAGAGAAGGCACTGGGCAGTCAGACAGTACCGTGTGTGTCCCCCCTGTCCCTCCCATCTCTGTCCCCCTGCCCCTGTTCCCCCCCCATCCCCATCCCACCCTGCAGAGCCACCCGCGGGGTAACCAAACCAGCACAAGAACCCTGCCTCAATGGGCCCTGTGGATTAAAGTCACCTCTTAACGAGTTAACACTGCTTAATGAGTTACCACCACCCGCACCCACCAGCCGGGAGGGTTAAATCAACCCCCCAACGGGGCAGCTTAGGGTGTCGGGGTGCTGTGGGCCCCAGCGGTGTCCCCATGGCTGTCACCCTCCCAGCCTGTCCCGTCCCTCACCTCATCCGCCAGGTCCCCGTCGGTCCCGAACAGCTTCTGGAGGCGGCAGGACTGCGGGGAGGGGGGCAAAGTAG
>NW_015091148.1:16821-17579 GCF_001431845.1 Calidris pugnax
GTGCCCCGCCCTACCGGGTGACTCACCGCCCGCCGTTATTCATCCCCGCACGCCCCCGCGGGGGGGGCCCGCCCGCACCCACCAGCCGGGAGGGTTAAATCAACCCCCCAACGGGGCAGCTTAGGGTGTCGGGGTGCTGTGGGCCCCAGCGGTGTCCCCATGGCTGTCACCCTCCCAGCCTGTCCCGTCCCTCACCTCATCCGCCAGGTCCCCGTCGGTCCCGAACAGCTTCTGGAGGCGGCAGGCCTGCGGGGAGGGGGGTAAAGTAGGGAGTGGGGGGTTTCAGAGGGCCCCCCCTCAACCTTTGGGGACCCCAGAGCCACCCTGTCCCACCAGAGGCCTGGGGGGGGAGTGTCCCCCCTTCCCTCCGCACCCTGCAACCCCATTGCTGGGCCCACCCCGCGGGGGCTGGAGGAGACCCCGAGGGCCCCATGGCGGAGGCCCTGCCCCCTCCCCCCGGAGACCCTAAACCTCCTCCTGGGCCCGACCCACCCCACGGGGACCCCAAACCTCTTCATGGGGACCCCAAAACTTGTTCCCTCCACCCCACTCCCCGTTACCATAGAAGCAGCGCGGCCCAGGCCCCGGAGGCGGAAGTGGCCCGGGGCGGGACGCGAACCAGCGGCTCCGAGAGGGAGGCGGTGGGGGCGGGAACGTCTCCTTTAAGGGCCCCGCGGCGCCTGTCGGCGGGCAGAAATGTGGCCGCGCCTCTTAAAGGGGAGGTGGCACCGTCTGTCCTTCCCTCCCCTAGCCCCCCC
>NW_015091148.1:18291-20105 GCF_001431845.1 Calidris pugnax
CGCCCCCGCGGGGGGGACCTGTCCCCCCCCACCCCGCTCCCGACCCCATCCCCTGTCACACGTGCGTGTGCAACTGCACAAGCAGGTGATGCCCACCGATGAGGTCTTGCGCACATGTGTGTGAGGGCATGCCAGGCCCTCGTGAAGGCACACGCACACATGCTGCCCACCGACCCTTTGCGTGTATACTCACACGCATGTGCAATTGCATACCAGCCCATCACACACTTGCCCATACATACATGTGTGGTTGTAGACCATGAGCTTGCACAAGCATGTGTTGCTGCACACAGGCTGCTGTGCACAGACCACACGTGTGCTATTATTCATGCACTTGTCCCTGCCAGCGTGTTGCACGTGTATCCACATGTGTATTCACACACTCACGTGCAAGAGCACTCACATACTATCTCTTGTGTAGGCACACATAAGGCTGTCTTGTGTGCGTGCACCATGGCACACCAACCCATTGCACACCTGTGCTCCCCTGTGTGTGCTATCACAGATACACACGTGCCATTGCACACCAGCCTATGGTGCACACACGTGTGGTGCTGATGCCTACAAGCTTGTTGTACACTTACATATGCGGTGTTGCACACTCACCTGTGGTGCACACTCACACTCCACCACCCTATAGTCCATCTGCCCACTCATATGAGTGGGCTGTTGCACACCAGGACACAGTGCACACACTCACGTGTGCGTGCTGTTGCACAGCAACCTGTAGCTCACGTGCACATACACATTTATGTGTAATTGCACACTGACAGCATGCTGGTGCACACCCATACATGTGTCTTTGCACACCAGCGCCTGGTGCACCCCCACATGTGTTATTGCACACCAACACATGACGCACATTCACATGTGTTGTTGCACACTAGCACCTGGTGCAAACCCACAAGTGTCTTGACATAAGCACATGGTGCATCCTTACACGTGTGTAGCCAACATGAGGTGTACACATGCTCGTGTATGCATGTCATTGCACACTGGTGTATGGTGCACATTCACATGTGACATTGCACACTCACATGTGTCATTGCACACTAGCACCCGGTGCACACCCACATGTGCACCATTGCACAGTTACACGTGGCGCACACATGCTCACACGTGTGCCATTGCCCACCAGTGCATGTTGCACACTGACACGTGTCCTTGCACACTAGTCCCTGGCACACACCCACGTGTTTTATTGCACACCAACCCCCGGTGCACCCTCACACGTGTCCTTGCACACCCGTCGCACACTCACAACACGCGCACACGTGTCTCTCTCTCTCACTCACTCACTCACTCACACACACACACGCCACCCACAGAAATACAAAAAGTCTGTGCCACGCTCCGAGAACCAGGGGCTCAAATATGTTCTGGCGGCTGCTGCTTCTCTGCAGTAATCACCCTTCTGTCCATATCCACCGAAAGGAAGGCGCGGGGGAGGAAAGTAAAAAGCAGGAGGAGGAAGAAAGCTTGGTCTGTGGAAAGGAACAACGCAGAAGAAAAGGAAAAGGCCCAAATCTCTGGCACTTCCAAAACGGCGCGGGGGCTTCGGACGGGCGATAAGCAGGCTCCCTTTCCCCCTCGTGGTCCCTCAGCTTGATCTGGGAGGACTCCTCGTCTCTCGGTTCGCCTTTCTTGCCTTATTTCTCTCGATCTTCTCGGCGTGCCGTGGGGAGCCGCGGTAACAGAGCGCACATCCTCCCAGCTCCTCTTTCCAGCAGAGACTGAGAGTGCCTGAGAGCTGAGCTAATGCAGGCTGGCTCAGCCTCCCTCACCACCACCACCACCACCACCACCACTCCTCC
>NW_015091148.1:23078-23951 GCF_001431845.1 Calidris pugnax
CCCCCCCCCAAAAAAAAAACTTGTCACCCCTTGAGGGGGGACACACCACAGGGACCAGCATGACCTGGGATGGCACTTCAACACCCGCCACTGCCGCTGTCATTAGCGCTCGCGGGGGTGTCACCGCGCCAGACGGGCGTGTGTGGAGCAGCGGGCGCTGTGCCCAGACTGCCCCCCCTCCCAGCACCCACCCCTCCCTTTTGGTACCACCCCCCCACAATGGCGGGGGGAGATACAGGGGGGGGGTACTGGGGTCACTGCTGTCACCCAGGCATGCCACCCGTGGCTCCGCGTGCTCTTTGTGGGTCACACTGCTCGGCAGGGGGTGTCCCCCCCCCGAACCTGGGTGACACCACCTCCCCCCCGGGGGGGGCGGGGATAGCTGCCACCAGAGGCCATGCCCCTCGCTCCTTGTCAACGCCACCCTGTAATTAGCCCACTTGGGAATTCTGGTGACATCTGGACGTGTCCCCATCACTCGACCCCCCTCCCGTCCCCCCCTCATGGCCACCTGCAGCCTTTTGGGGTGCTCAGGAGGGGAAACTGAGGCACGGGGGGGTTGTGTGTGTGTGTGACAGAGCCCCCCCTGCCACCTGGATGGGGGCAATCAGTTTGGGATGGGGGGACAGGGTGGGGGAGGAGGGTGTGTTTCCCACCCTCCTCCGTGTCCCCCCCGGTGCTGGTGGTGCCCGTTTGTGCCACCCGCCCAGTATTTTTGGAGCGGCCGCAGGGCTGGAGCGGCGCCCGGCCGTGCCTGGCACGGGGCTGGCACGCGGCGTGGTGGCACTGGGACACACACACACACACACTTTTCCTCCCTGTCCCCTTCCTGGCCGTGGCTATGGACCCGCCTGGTTGGGGGGGGGGGGGGGG
>NW_015091148.1:33343-34216 GCF_001431845.1 Calidris pugnax
CCCCCCCCCAAAAAAAAAACTTGTCACCCCTTGAGGGGGGACACACCACAGGGACCAGCATGACCTGGGATGGCACTTCAACACCCGCCACTGCCGCTGTCATTAGCGCTCGCGGGGGTGTCACCGCGCCAGACGGGCGTGTGTGGAGCAGCGGGCGCTGTGCCCAGACTGCCCCCCCTCCCAGCACCCACCCCTCCCTTTTGGTACCACCCCCCCACAATGGCGGGGGTAGATACAGGGTGGGGGTACTGGGGTCACTGCTGTCACCCAGGCATGCCACCCGTGGCTCCGCGTGCTCTTTGTGGGTCACACTGCTCGGCAGGGGGTGTCCCCCCCCCGAACCTGGGTGACACCACCTCCCCCCCGGGGGGGGCGGGGATAGCTGCCACCAGAGGCCATGCCCCTCGCTCCTTGTCAACGCCACCCTGTAATTAGCCCACTTGGGAATTCTGGTGACATCTGGACGTGTCCCCATCACTCGACCCCCCTCCCGTCCCCCCCTCATGGCCACCTGCAGCCTTTTGGGGTGCTCAGGAGGGGAAACTGAGGCACGGGGGGGTTGTGTGTGTGTGTGACAGAGCCCCCCCTGCCACCTGGATGGGGGCAATCAGTTTGGGATGGGGGGACAGGGTGGGGGAGGAGGGTGTGTTTCCCACCCTCCTCCGTGTCCCCCCCGGTGCTGGTGGTGCCCGTTTGTGCCACCCGCCCAGTATTTTTGGAGCGGCCGCAGGGCTGGAGCGGCGCCCGGCCGTGCCTGGCACGGGGCTGGCACGCGGCGTGGTGGCACTGGGACACACACACACACACACTTTTCCTCCCTGTCCCCTTCCTGGCCGTGGCTATGGACCCGCCTGGTTGGGGGGGGGGGGGGGG
>NW_015091148.1:34299-34519 GCF_001431845.1 Calidris pugnax
GGGGGGGGGGGGGTGTTGGTGGTGGTCCCTGTGGGAGGGGAAGACTTTTGTGGGATGAAGCTTTTTTGCTGGGTGTGATGAGTTGGGCAGTTGGCTGCACATCCCTCAGGGCTGTGTCCCCCCACACACACACTTTGGGTGCTGGGAGTCCCCCCCCAACTTTGGGTGCTGGGTGTCGTCGTTCCCCCCCCATTTTAGGTGCTGCATGTCCCCCCCCATT
>NW_015091148.1:37249-39728 GCF_001431845.1 Calidris pugnax
CCCCCCGCCTCCCCCATCCTTGGGACACCCCGAACTCCTCCCAGTCCCCTCCATCCTGGGGACGCCCCCAGACATCTCACAGCTCCCCCCATCCCTGGGACACTCCAAACTGCTCCTGGGACACCCCCAAACTGCTCCCTGCCTCCCCCATCCTTGGGACACCCCAAATTCCTCCCAGATATCTCCATCCCTTTGAGACCCCTGAGCTGTTCCCAGCCCCCCTCCCATCCTTGGGACACCCCCAGATGCCCTCCCCTCTGACTGGTGGGTGCCCGCAGGGGCGGAGGGTCCGGCGGAGGGGCGCGGGGCGCCCGAGGCGTGCGGGGAGCGCCGGGGGCCAGGGCTGGACGCGGCGGCACGGGAGCGGCAGCTGCAGCGAGAGCTGCTGGCCCTCAAGCAGCAGCAGCAGCTCCAGAAGCAGCTGCTCTTCGCTGAGTTCCAGAAGCAGCACGAGCACCTCACCCGCCAGCACGAGGTCCAGCTCCAGAAGCACCTCAAGGTGGGCTGGGGCCATGGAACCTGGGGGACGTCCCCTGCCTGGGGTGATGGAGCCGTGGGGTACCACCTCCCTGGGGTGCTGGAGCCATGGGGCATCCCGTGTCCAGGGTGGTAGAGCTGTGGGGAGGGAACGGAGGTGATGGAGCCTTGGGGCATGACCCGGAGTGGGTGCTGGAGCCATGGGGCATGCATCCCGTGTCCAGGGTGGTAGAGCTGTGGGGAGGGAACGGAGGTGATGGAGCCTTGGGGCATGACCTGGAGTGGGTGCTGGAGCCATGGGGCATCCATCCCATGTCCAGGGTGGTAGAGCTGTGGGGAGGGAATGGAGGTGATGGAGCCATGGGGCATGACCTGGAGTGGGTGCTGGAGCCATGGGGCATCCATCCCATGTCCAGGGTGGTAGAGCTGTGGGGAGGGAATGGAGGTGATGGAGCCATGGGGCATGACCTGGAGTGGGTGCTGGAGCCGTGGGGCATCCCATGTCCAGGGTGATGGAGCTGTGAGATATTGCTTGGTCTTGGTGTGATGGAGCCACGGGGCATGACCTGTGTGGGGTGATGGGGCTACTGGGGGGAGATTGTGGTTGGTGGAGCTGTAGGGCATCTCATGTCCAGGGTGATGGAGCTGTGGAACGTTGCTTGGTTTTGGGGTGACGGAGTTGCAGGGAGGTTTTGGAGGTCATGGAGCCATAAGGCATGACCCGCTTGGGATGATGGAGCCATTGGGGGTGATGGAGCCACGGGGAATCATCTGTCTGGGGTGATGGATCCACTGGGAGGGTACTGGGGGTGATGGAGTTGTGGGGAGGGATTGGGGGTGATGGAGCCATGGGACATCCCATGTCCAGGGTGATGGAGCCATGGGGTGGAGATTGGGTTGATGGAGCCATGGGGCATTGCCTTTCTTGTGTGAGGAAGCTATTGGAGACAGACTGGGGGTGATGGAGCTGTGGGGCATCACCTACCTGTGGTGATGGAGCTGTGGGGAGGGGTTTGGGGTGATGGAGCCATGGGGCATCATCTCTGGGGTGATGGAGCCATAGGGGGGAGGTTGGTGGTAATGAAGCCATTGAGGGGAGTTTGGGGGTGATGGAGCTGTGGGGCATCATCAGCCTGTGGTGATGGAGCCGTTGGGAGACTACTGGGGGTGATGGAACCATGGGGCATCAGGTTCCTTGGGGAGCTGGCGGGTGGGCTGTCCTACCCCAAGGTGACAGAGCTCCACAGTGGGGAGGGATTGGGGCAGGGTGGTGCGACCTCCCCTGGGCCCTGAAGCATGGATGAGGGTGCGAGATGGGGGGATGCCCATCCCTGAGCTCCCATCCCCCCCCACGGCGTGTGGGTCCCCGCAGCAGCAGCAGGAAGCGCTGGCCGCCCGTCGGCAGCAGGAGCTGGAGCAGCAGCGGCAGCGGGAGCGGCAGGAGGCCCTGGAGCAGCAGCAGCGCCTGGAGCAGCTCCATGCCCTGCGCACCAAGGACAAGAGCCGGGAGAGTGAGCTGGGGGAGGCACACAGGGGAGCTGGATGGGACTTGTGGGGCTGGATGGAACTGGGGACCAGGGGGGCGTGGATGGGACTGGGGGGCACTGGATGAGATGGCGGCTGAGGGGGCCAGATGGGACTTGGGAGCTTGTATGGGACCGGGGAGTGGGGGGCCTTGGATGGGACCAGAGAGCAGAGATGGAAACTGGGGAGCAATAGGGGCTATGGGCCCTGGGGTGATACAGGGTGCTGAGGGGTGGATGTGGGCGTCCCAGTGGGGCTGGGGGGATGTGGTATGTGCTGCTGTGTCGTGTGTGTGTCGTCGCCCCCCCCCGGTCCCAGCTGTGTGTCCCCCCCTGCCCAGGCGCCATTGCCAGCACAGAGGTGAAGCTGAAGCTGCAGGAGTTCCTGCTCAGCAAGACGAAGGAGCCGGGCACCGGCCCCCCCAACCATTCCCTCCCCCAGCACCCCAAATGTTGGTAGGTCACCCCCCCATCACCCC
>NW_015091148.1:40513-44967 GCF_001431845.1 Calidris pugnax
AGAAGGTGGCAGAGCGGAGGAGCAGCCCCCTGCTGCGGAGGAAGGACGGCACCGTCATCAGCACCTTCAAGAAACGCGCCATCGAGGTCACCGGTGAGACCCCAACATCCCCGCGTCACCCCCTGTCCCCCACCCACCCCCCCCGGTGCCCAGGTGTTTGTGTGCACAGAGGCACATGCAGCATGCGTACACATGGGATTGTGTGACGTGTACATACATGCTTGCACAACACGTGCTTGTGCAAAGATGTGCAATGTGCACATATGTGTTTGTGCACAAACATGGTTGTGCAACGTGTGTACAGGTGTTTGTGCACACAGAAGCACATGCAACATGTGTACACATGTGGGATTGTGTAACGTGTACGTACATGCTTGCGCAACATGTGCTTGTGCAAAGACATGCTTGTGCAATATGTACATAGGTGTTTGTGCACATGGAGGCGTGTGCAACATGTGTACACACGTGGGATCATGTAACGTGTACATATATGCACAACATGTGCTAGTGCAAAGAT
This sequence comes from Calidris pugnax, assembly GCF_001431845.1. Classification (NCBI taxonomy): domain Eukaryota; kingdom Metazoa; phylum Chordata; class Aves; order Charadriiformes; family Scolopacidae; genus Calidris; species Calidris pugnax. Next base: position 41,031 of record NW_015091148.1, read on the forward strand.
GTGCTTGTGCAATGTGTGCATAGGTGTTTGTGCACAAATGTGCTCATGCAACATGTGTGTGCAGGTGTTTGTGCACACAGAGGCGTGTGCAACATGTGTACGCATGTGGGATTGTGTAAAGTATACATACATGTGCGTGTGGACAGACATGCTTGCACAACATGTGCTTGCGCAATGTGTACGTATGTGTGCACAAACATGGTTGTGCAACATGTGTACAGGTGTTTATGCACATGTGGGATTGTTAATGTGCATACACGTGTTTGTGGACATACATGTTCATGCAAAGACACACTTGTGCAGTGTGTACATATGTGCTTGTGTACAGACATGTTTGTGCAATGTATGTATGTATCCTCGTGCAACATGTACACCCATATTTCTGCATAGAGCCTTGTACAACATGTCTGCACACAGGTGCTTGTGCAACGTGTGCACATGTGTGCACACATGGGCTCATGCAACACGAGTACACACACATGCTTGTGCACATATGGGCTTGTGCATGTGTGCTTTTGCACAGACATGGTTGTACAACGTGCGTATATGCCCTTGTGCAACGTGCATATGCATCTGTGCATATAGAGGCTTGTGTAGCACATGTGCACACAGGTGCTTGTGTAACAAGTGTGCACTTGTGTGCTTATGCACAAACGTGCTTCTGCAACGTGTGCACACATGCTTGTGCACGGGTGTGCTTGTGTAGTGTATGCACGTGTGCTTGTGCACATCCACGCTTGTGCAACATGAGCACATACATGCTTGCACAACATGTAAGTCTATGCTTGTGCACACACGCGCACTTTCACACGCCTGCCTGTGCATTCACGTGCGGTTGATGTTCACGGGCGCGGGCTGCCCCATCCCTGGGGTGGGGGGCCTGGGGGGAGCCGCGGTGGGGGTGGCATGTCCCCCCTGACGGCAGTGGCCCCGCAGTGTCCTCCGTGTGCAGCAGCGCCCCGGGCTCCGGGCCCAGCTCCCCCAACAGCTCCCACAGCGCCATCACCGAGAACGGCTTCACCGGCTCCGTCCCCAACATCCATGCAGAGGTAGGAGCCCATGGGGGCACACGCATGTGTGGGGCCTGCTCAGGGTGCACGTGTGTGTGCTGTGAGGCTGTCCAGGGTGCGCGTGTGTGTGTTTAGGTGTGTGCTATTGGCGTGCTCAGGGTGCACACGTGTGCTCAGGCGTGTGTTGTTGGCACGCTCAGGGTGCATATGTGTGTTAAGGTGTGTGCTCTGTGTCTAGGGTGCACGTGTGTGTTTGGGTGTGTGCTGTGAGTGTGTTCGGGGCACACACACGCATTCAAGTGTGTGCTGTTAGCATGCTCAGGGTGTTCAGGGCGCACACATATGTTCAGGTGTGTGCAGGACGCGTGTTCAGGGCACACACGTGTTCAGTTGTGTGCAGGCAGCGTTTAGTGCCCACAAGTGTGTTCAGGTGTGTGCAGGCAGTGTTCAGCGCACACGTGTGTTCAGATGTGTACAGCTGGTGTGTGCCCCTGTGTCGTGCATGCCCACGGCATGTCTTGGCACACACGTGCCCGTGTTGATGGTGTGTCTGTGCTGTGTTCCCCCCGCAGCAGCTCCTGCCCCAGCACCGAGCCCTCACGCTGGACGGCGCAGGGCAGCTCAGCCTCTACACATCCCCCTCCCTGCCCAACATCTCCCTAGGGCTGCAGGCCACCGTCACCGTCACCAACTCCCACCTCAGCGTGAGTGGGGTCGGCGTGGGGACACCGTGGGATGACACGGGGACCCCATGGGGTGTCACAGGGACCTGGAATCCCATAGAGGAGATGGGGGGACCCCATGGGAAGGTGGCATGGGGACCTGGAACCCGTGGCAGGGGATGTGGGGACCCCACGGAGGATGGCACAAAGGCCTGAAACCCAATAGGGGTGGGATGTGGGGGCACCACAGGGTGGCGGCATGAGGACCTGGAACCCCAAAGGGTCAGTATGGGAACCGTGAGCCCCGTGGGGTGGTAGAGGGACCTGGAATCCCATAGTGGGGACGTGAGGACCTCATGGTGGGTGGCACAGCGGCCTGGAATCCTATAGGGAAGATGTGGGGAACCAGCAGCCCATGGGGTGGCACAGGGACCTGGAACCCTATAGAGGGGGTATGTGGGGACTCCCTGGTGGGGTGGCAGTACAAGGACCTGATGTCCCATAGGGGTAGCCTGGGGACCTGGCACCTCCCAGGCTTGCGTGGGGACCCTGTGTCTGTGGGGTGATTGTTGGGCAGGAGGGGTGGGGGTCTCCAAGCCAGGAACCTTGGTGTCTGACCCCCCCCCCGTCCCCCCAGGGTGGGGTTTGTGCCTCAGTTTCCCCACAGCAGAGAAGCCAAGGCTGATGGTGGGAGGACTGGCAGCGCCCTAGTGTCCCCAGTTTGGGGTTCTCCCAGACTGGGGGGGGTGTGCAGGGTTGGGGTGGGGATGTCACCCAGCACCTCAAAGGCTGATGATGGGTGGGGGCATCCCACCCACCCCCCCCAACACAGCCAAGGTCTCGGGCGGTGGGGTTAGGCGTGGGGGGACATGACACAGTGCCATCCTCTGTCCCCGCAGGCGTCCCCCAAGCTGTCACCGCAGGCGGAGGCCGAGCGGCCAGCAGTGGCCACCCTGCGCCCCGGGGCTGCGCTCACTGGCAAGTTCCTGAGCACCTCCTCCATCCCGGGCTGCCTGCTGGGGGTGGCCCTGGAAGGGGACCCCCCTGCCGGCCCCGCGTCCCTGCTGCAGCACGTCCTGCTGCTGGAGCAAGCGCGCCAGCAGAGCACCCTCATCGCCGGTGAGTCCCCTGCGTCAGTTCCCCCTTTCCCTCCCTCACTTTCCCCTCCCTCAGTTTCCCTTGGCCCTGCCTCAGTTTCCCTTGCTTGCAAACACCACCCCCCCACACCCCCCAGCTGGATTTTTGGGGGGGGGTGGGGGTGCCCCACTGATGGTACCCCTCTCCCGCAGTGCCGCTGCACGGGCAATCGCCACTGGTGACAGGGGAGCGTGGGGGGAGCGTGCGGACGGTGGGCAAGCTGCCGCGCCACCGGCCCCTCAGCCGCACGCAGTCATCCCCCCTGCCCCAGAGCCCCCAGGCCCTGCCCCACGGCGCCCTGCCCCACGGCACCCTCCAGCACCACTTCCTCGACAAGCAGCAGGTCCAGCTGGGCAAGGTGGGGTGTGGGGGCCAGGGGCCCGCGGTGGGGCTGAGAGGGGGGAACAGTGTAGGGGTTATGGAGTGGGTGTGGGGTGTAGGATGTGCATGTGGGGTGTGAGGTATCTGATGTATATGGGGTGGCTATAGGGTTTGGGATGTATGTGGGGTAGGTATGGGGTGGCTACAGAGCATGGGATGGGTTTGGGGAGCATATGGGGTGGCTATAGGGTTTGGGATGTATGTGGGGTAGGTATGGGGTGGCTACAGAGCATGGGATGGGTTTGGGGAGCATATGGGGTGGCTATAGGGTGTAGGATGGGAATGGGGTGGGTATGGGGCATGGTGATGGCTATAGGGTATGGGCTGTATATGGGGTGGGTATGGATGGAGGAATGGGATAGATACTGGGTGGCTATAGGGCACAGTGATGGCTATAGGGTGTGGGCTGTATGTGGGGTGGGTATGGGATGAGTATGGGGTACGGGCTGTATGTGGGGTGGATATGGGGCATGGGAATGGGTATGGACTGTATGTGGGGTGGGTATGGGGTTTGGGGAGCATATGGGGTGGCTATAGGGTGTGGGATGGGAATGGGGAGCATATGGGGTGGCTATAGGGTGTGGGATGGGAATATGGTAGGGGCTATATGTGGGGTGGCTATAAGGCATGGGATGGGTGTGGGGTGGCTATGGGGTATCTGTAGGGTATGGGGGAGCAGAGGGCAGGGGCTGCCTATGGGATGTTGGGGGGATTAGTTTGGGCCCCGCACCCACTGTGTGTGTCCGT
>NW_015091148.1:63424-65119 GCF_001431845.1 Calidris pugnax
AAGCCAGGAACCTTGGTGTCTGACCCCCCCCCCGTCCCCCCAGGGTGGGGTTTGTGCCTCAGTTTCCCCACAGCAGAGAAGCCAAGGCTGATGGTGGGAGGACTGGCAGCGCCCTAGTGTCCCCAGTTTGGGGTTCTCCCAGACTGGGGGGGGTGTGCAGGGTTGGGGTGGGGATGTCACCCAGCACCTCAAAGGCTGATGATGGGTGGGGGCATCCCACCCACCCCCCCCAACACAGCCAAGGTCTCGGGCGGTGGGGTTAGGCGTGGGGGGACATGACACAGTGCCATCCTCTGTCCCCGCAGGCGTCCCCCAAGCTGTCACCGCAGGCGGAGGCCGAGCGGCCAGCAGTGGCCACCCTGCGCCCCGGGGCTGCGCTCACTGGCAAGTTCCTGAGCACCTCCTCCATCCCGGGCTGCCTGCTGGGGGTGGCCCTGGAAGGGGACCCCCCTGCCGGCCCCGCGTCCCTGCTGCAGCACGTCCTGCTGCTGGAGCAAGCGCGCCAGCAGAGCACCCTCATCGCCGGTGAGTCCCCTGCGTCAGTTCCCCCTTTCCCTCCCTCACTTTCCCCTCCCTCAGTTTCCCTTGGCCCTGCCTCAGTTTCCCTTGCTTGCAAACACCACCCCCCCACACCCCCCAGCTGGATTTTTGGGGGGGGGTGGGGGTGCCCCACTGATGGTACCCCTCTCCCGCAGTGCCGCTGCACGGGCAATCGCCACTGGTGACAGGGGAGCGTGGGGGGAGCGTGCGGACGGTGGGCAAGCTGCCGCGCCACCGGCCCCTCAGCCGCACGCAGTCATCCCCCCTGCCCCAGAGCCCCCAGGCCCTGCCCCACGGCGCCCTGCCCCACGGCACCCTCCAGCACCACTTCCTCGACAAGCAGCAGGTCCAGCTGGGCAAGGTGGGGTGTGGGGGCCAGGGGCCCGCGGTGGGGCTGAGAGGGGGGAACAGTGTAGGGGTTATGGAGTGGGTGTGGGGTGTAGGATGTGCATGTGGGGTGTGAGGTATCTGATGTATATGGGGTGGCTATAGGGTTTGGGATGTATGTGGGGTAGGTATGGGGTGGCTACAGAGCATGGGATGGGTTTGGGGAGCATATGGGGTGGGTATAGGGTGTGGGATGGGTTTGGGGAGCATATGGGGTGGGTATAGGGTGTGGGATGGGTTTGGGGAGCATATGGGGTGGCTATAGGGTGTAGGATGGGAATGGGGTGGGTATGGGGCATGGTGATGGCTATAGGGTATGGGCTGTATATGGGGTGGGTATGGATGGAGGAATGGGATAGATACTGGGTGGCTATAGGGCACAGTGATGGCTATAGGGTGTGGGCTGTATGTGGGGTGGGTATGGGATGAGTATGGGGTACGGGCTGTATGTGGGGTGGATATGGGGCATGGGAATGGGTATGGACTGTATGTGGGGTGGGTATGGGGTTTGGGGAGCATATGGGGTGGCTATAGGGTGTGGGATGGGAATGGGGAGCATATGGGGTGGCTATAGGGTGTGGGATGGGAATATGGTAGGGGCTATATGTGGGGTGGCTATAAGGCATGGGATGGGTGTGGGGTGGCTATGGGGTATCTGTAGGGTATGGGGGAGCAGAGGGCAGGGGCTGCCTATGGGATGTTGGGGGGATTAGTTTGGGCCCCGCACCCACTGTGTGTGTCCGTCCCGTCCCCCCCATGCCCCCCAGC
>NW_015091148.1:65210-67545 GCF_001431845.1 Calidris pugnax
CCATCCCTTGGGTGACCCCAATGGCCCGTGTCCCCCCCCAGGGTGCCACATCCCTCAGGGTGCCCAGAGGTGACCCTGGCCGTGGGGTGCCCCATCCCTTGGTGGGCTCAGGGGCGTCCCTTATCCCATGGGGTGTCCCTGTCCCCTCAATGTGCCCAAGGGTGCCCCCCTGCTCCCCAGGGTGCCCCATCCCTTGGTTTGCCCATGTCCCATGAGGTGGCCCCGTCCCTTCGTGTGCCCAGATTGCCCTTGTCCCATGGGGTGCCCCATCCCTTGGGGTGCCCAAGGGTCCCCCAGTCCCTCAGGGTGCTCAAGGAGCACCCATGTCCTACAGGGTCCCCTTCTCCCGTAGGATTTCCTGTCCCATGGGGTGCCCCATTCATTCGGGTGGCTGGGGTTGCTCCTATCTCCTGCAATCCCACTGTCCCCTGGGGTTCCCAATCCCTTGGGTTGCCAAGGGGTCCCCCTATCCCGTGGGATCCCTCTGTCCCCTGGGGTTCCCAATCCCTTGGGGTGTCCAAGGATCCCCCAGTCCCTCGGTGCCCAAGGAGCACCCATGTCCTACAGGATGCCCCTTCTCCCACAGGGTTTCCCATTCCTTGGGGTGCCTGGGGATCCCAGTTTCCCATGGGATGCCCATGTCCTGTGGGGTGCCCATGTCCCGGGGGGCGGGGGGGCACGCCGGCCGCATCCAGAGCATCTGGTCCCGCCTTCAGGAGACCGGTCTCCTTGGCAAATGCGAGGTGAGGCCACCACACACCATCCCGGGGTGGGGGTCCCCTCTTCACCTTGTTTGGGGGGGGCTCACTGCTCTGTGTGTGTGTCCGTGTCCCTTCCCTTTTCCCAGCGCATCCGGGGCAGGAAGGCGACGCTGGAGGAGATCCAGACGGTGCACTCAGAGCATCACACGCTGCTCTACGGCACCAGCCCCCTCAACCGCCAGAAACTTGACAGCAAAAAGCTCCTAGGTAGGTTCCAGCTGGGACAGGAGGGGTCACCCGGATGCCTGGATCCCCTCCTGGAGTTGGGGGTGGGGGACACTATCCCCGCTGGCTCCCCCCGTTGTCACGGTCTTCTCCGCCCCACCAGGTCCCATCAGCCAGAAGATGTACACGGTGCTGCCATGCGGGGGCATTGGGGTGAGTAGGTGGGGGTGGCCCTGGGGGGTGGGGGGGCATCCTTGGGCTTGGCCTGGTCCCACTGATGTGTCCCTGTGTGGGTCCCACCCCCCCCACCCCTGCAGGTGGACAGTGACACGGTGTGGAACGAGATGCACTCCTCCAGCGCCGTGCGCATGGCAGTGGGCTGCCTGGTGGAGCTCTCCTTCAAGGTGGCCGCCGGGGAGATCAAGGTGAGCGGGGAGGGCTGGCACGCTGGCCCCCGGCCTCGCACGCTGGCCCCTGGGGCACCTTAGACGCTCAGGGTGGGCACGCTTGCCCTGGGAGCAGCCCTCATGCACCCTTGCATGTGTATGCACCACCCACGTGCACGCTCACCTGCGGTGCGACGGCTTGTGTGCATGCACGCTGCTTTCTTGCACGCTTACCAGGGGGTGGGATAATCCTCACGCACACTTGTGTGTGTGTGCGCTCACCTGGATGGCCCCTGTGCGAGCTTGCACATGTGCACACCACTCTTGTGCATGCTTACCTGTGTGCGTGATGGTCCCCAAGCACGTTTGCAGATGTGCATTCGCTCACCTGGGTGTATGTGGTGGCCCTTGTGCATGCTTGCACATGTGCAGTGTCCTTGTGCACACTTATCCAAGGGTGTGATGGCCCTGTGCGAGTTTACATGCATGCGCACCACTCTTGTGCACACTTACCAGGCTGTGTGCAATAGCACTCCTATACAAGTGTGCACCACGTGTGTGCAAGCCTGTGCAGGTGTGCATGGCAAGCCCTTGCGCACGCTCATGCAAGCACTGCTCCCTTGCAGGGTGTGTGTGTGTGGGCATGTGCCATGTGTCACTCGTGTCCCTCTCTATCCCCACAGAACGGCTTCGCCGTCATCCGCCCCCCGGGACACCATGCCGAGGAGTCCACGGCCATGTGAGTGTGGGGCTGCACCGGCAGGACCCCTGGTTGTGGGGAAGTTGGGGGGACACTGGTGACCCAGGGGCCACCCCGACGCTCACCCTGGCCCCCTCTCCTCAGGGGCTTCTGCTTCTTCAACTCGGTGGCCATCTCGGCCAAACTGCTCCAGCAGAAGCTGAGCGTGGGCAAGATCCTCATCGTGGACTGGGTAAGGCCGCCCCCAGGGAAGGGGGGATAGGGACCCCCCTGGGTGACGGGGACACCATGGCATGGGTGAGGGGGGGTCCCTGACACTGCTG
>NW_015091148.1:67555-67899 GCF_001431845.1 Calidris pugnax
ACATCCACCACGGGAACGGGACCCAGCAAGCCTTCTACAGCGACCCCGACGTCCTCTACATCTCCCTGCACCGCTACGACGATGGCAACTTCTTCCCGGGCAGTGGGGCGCCCGAGGAGGTACGGGGTGGGGGCTGCGGGACGGGGAGGTGTCACCCCTTGTTACCCTGTGTCCCCTATCTCCCCCCCGACCCCAGCTGTGGCGCTGGGGGTCACCCCGTGGCTCTGCCCAGGTTGGCAGCGGGATGGGAGTGGGCTACAACATCAACATCGCCTGGACTGGGGGTGTCGACCCCCCCATTGGGGACGTGGAATATCTCACCGCCTTCAGGTGGGGGTCCTGGG
>NW_015091148.1:67909-69041 GCF_001431845.1 Calidris pugnax
GGGGGTCCCCTTGTCCTGGGGGAGGTGTCTCCAACCCAGGGGGGAGGTTCCCTGCAGCCTGGGGGGGTCCTGTGCCCTTGAGGGGGGTCCCCCTGTCCTGGGGGTGCGGTTCCTGCACGCTGGGGAGGGTCCCTGCACCCCTGGGGAAGTCTTTGTGTCCTGGGGGGGTCCCCTGTGTCCTTTGAGGTGTCCCTGTGTCCTGGGGGGGGTGTGTCCCTATGCCCTGAGGGGTGTCCTTTTGTCCTGGGAGGGGATCCCTTTGTCCTGATGGGTGTCCCTATGTCCTTGGGGGGGGTCCCCCATGTCCTGGGGGTGGGTCCCCATGCCCTTGGGGTGGGTCCCTGTGCCTGGCCCTGACCCTGTGCCTCCCCCCAGGACTGTGGTGATGCCCATCGCCAACGAGTTCTCCCCGGATGTGGTGCTGGTCTCGGCTGGCTTTGACGCCGTCGAGGGCCACCTCTCCCCGCTCGGTGGCTACTCCGTCACCGCCAAATGTGAGTGGGGTCCAGGGGGTGTCCCCAGGGGTAGGGACCTCGTCCGAGCCGCTTGTCACCCCCTCCTTGGTGTTCCCCTAGGTTTTGGCCACCTGACGAAGCAGCTGATGATGCTGGCGGGGGGCCGGGGGGTGCTGGCGCTGGAGGGGGGGCATGACTTGACGGCCATCTGCGACGCCTCGGAGGCCTGTGTCTCTGCTCTGCTCGGCCGGGAGGTACAGGGGTCACCCCTGGGGACACACCCCCACCCATGGGGATCCCCCTTGGCACCCCCCGGGGTGCAGGATGTATCGAGGTGCACACCCTGTGCCGTGTCTCAGTTTCACCTGGGTTTAGGAGAGGGGCTCTGGTCCCCTCCCTGCTCTTTTGGGGAGGTGTTTGGGGGTGCTGGTGACAAGTTTTGGGGTTTTGATGGTGTGTGTCCCCTCCCCGCAGCTGGAGCCCCTGGATCCATCCCTCCTGCAGCAGAAGCCAAACGTGAACGCGGTGGCCACCCTGGAGAAGGTCATCGAGATCCAGAGTGAGAGCCTGCGGCCGGGATTGGGGGGGACGGACATGCTCCTTGCCAGAGTCCCTGGGGCTGTCCCTGCTGCCAGGGGGGCAGGGTCCCCAGGGCTGATTCTGCCATGGCCGGGGGG
>NW_015091148.1:69548-73089 GCF_001431845.1 Calidris pugnax
GTCCTCGGGGATGTCCCCTGCCTTGGGGGGGGGGACCTGGAGGTGTCCCTAGGTCTGTCCCTGATGTGGGGGTCCCATAGGGATTCCCTGGTCTGTCCCTGCCATGGGGGGACCCCAGGACTGTCCCCTCCATGGGGGTCGCAGGGGAGGTTCCCAGGACTGTCCCAGCTGTGGGTGGCACGGGGAGTCCCTTGGACTGTCCCTGCCACAGGGTTCCCACATGTCCCCAGGTTGTCCCTGCCATGGGGGGGGTCTTGGGGGTTCCCTAGGGCTGTTCCCTCCATGGGGGTCGCAGGGGAGGTTCCCAGGGCTGTCCCAGCTGTGGGTGGCACAGGGGGGGTCCCTTGGGCTGTCCCCACCATGGTGATCCCATGGGTCCCCCCGCTGCGGGGGTCTCGGGGGCCGTGCCCAGCGCTGGGGGTGCCCGCAGGCAAGCACTGGGGCTCGGTGAAGCGCTTCGCGGCTGCCGTGGGCTGCTCCCTGCTGGAGGCGCAGAAGGGGGAGGCAGAGGAGGCTGAGACGGTGACGGCCATGGCCCTGCTCTCAGTGGGCGCCGAGCAGGGGAACACCGACCCCCAGCCCAGGTACTCACCCCAGGAGCCCCCGCTGTGCGTGGATACACGTATGTCCTCGGGAGCATATGTGTTCCCAGGGCTGTGCATGGAACCATGCATGTTGTCAGTAACATGCGTGTCCCCTGGGCTCTGCGTGGAGTCATGTGTGTCCTCAGGGGGAGATGTGTGTCCCTGGAGGTGTGAATGGGGACACATGTGTCCTCGAGGGAGGATGTGTGTCCCCTGAGCGGTGTGTGGAGCCAGGTGTCCTTGGGGTGATGTGTGTCCCCTGGGCTGTGCGTGGAGCCATGCGTGTCCTTGGGGGGGGATGCGTGTCCCTAGGGGTGTTCATGGAGCCACGTGTGTCCTCAAGGGGTAGTTGTGTCCCCTAGGACTGTGCCCGGAGCCATGTGTGGCCCTGGGGGTGTGCATGGAGCTATGCATGTCCTTGAGAGCATGCGCGTCCCTGGGGCTGTGCATGGAGTCATGCGTGTCCTCAGGAGGAACATGTGTCCCCTGGAGGTGTGCATGGAGCCACGAGTGTCCTCAGGGGGATGTGTGTCTCCAGGGGCTGTGCACAAAGCCATGGGTGTCCTTGGGGGCCATGTGTGTCCCTTGGGCACACATGGAGCCATGTGTGTCCCTGGAGGTGTGCATGGAGCCAGGCGTGTCCTTGGGGGGTTGCATGTCCCTAGGGGCTGTGCATGGAGCCACACGTGTCCTTGGGGGGTCACATATCCCCTGGAGGTGTGCATGGAGCTACACATGTCCTTGGGGGGGTTTCATGTCTCCTGGTCTGTGCATGGAGCCATACGTGTCCTTGGCAGGAGCGATGGACACGTGTGTCCCCAAATTGCCATGTCCCACCCTGAGGATGACGGGGAGCTGGGAGGGGTGACAGTGCCATGACTTTTTTTTGGGGGGGGAAAGGGGTGGGATGGAGGTACCTGTCCCCGATGCTGAGCTCCTGGCGTCGTGGGGTCCGTCCCCCGCTCATGTCCCCACTTTGTCCCCTCTTGTCCCCTCTCATCCCCTCTCTGCCAGGCCGGCGGAGGAGCCGATGGAGGCCGAGCCCGCGCTGTGACCCGCTGGGCCCCTTGCCCAGATTTATTCCGTTTCCAAAAAAAAGAAAGAAACACTGAGAAGAGAAAAACACACACACACACACACACACAAAATCACATTAGAAAAGAAAAAAAAACAAACAAAAAAACCACATAAAAATTATTAAAAAAAAAAAAAGACAAAAAAAAAGAAGGAAGAAACCGGGAGGAAAAACAGAAAAAAAGAGGAAAATATTTTCTTTTTCTATTAAAAAGAGGAGAAAAACACAAAAAAATACCCCCCCAACCCCCCCAGTCCTGTTGGACCCCAGCTCCACGCGGTGTTTGCGGTCGTGTCTCTTGTGAAGCATTGGTTCCACCAGCACCCCCCGCTCCTCCCGCCCTCCCTTCCGTCCATCCCTCCCTCCGTCTGTCCCCATTGCTGCCCCCGGGCCCCCCTTTTGAGAGGGTTTTCCTTGGTTTTTTTCCCTTTTTTTAATTTTTTTTTTTCTTTTTCCCACTTGTTCCCTCCCCAGCTCCAGCGTCCATCCCCCTCCCCGGGGGGAGGTGATGGGAAATATTCGTGCCTTTAATTAAGTCAGTTGTTGTTGTTTTGTTTTGTTTGGTTTGGTTTTTTTTTTTAATGCCTTAATTTCCCTGTGATTTTGGGGGATTTTCTCAAATTTTCTTCCCTTTATTTTATTTTTTTTGTTTCCCCTCTGCCATCCCTATTTCGGAGGGGGACACGAGAGGGAGAGGATGAGCCCCCCCCCCACTCCATCCCTTTTGTCACCTCTGGGTTAATGGGTGACGCACCCCGGCGCCTTCGTCGGGATAAAACTTTGTCCGTTCCTAAAAGAGAGGAGGGAAAAAAAAAAAGACGAAAAAAAGGACAAAAAAGAGGAAAAAACCACTTCATTTTCCTGTTACTTCACCAGCCAGAGGGGACTTGGAGCGATTTTAGCTTTAAAAGAGAGAAAAACACAAACCCACGCAAAAGAAAGGTATATAATTTTATTACAGATGTATTATTTAATAGTATTTTTTTAATGGGTGGCACCGGCCGTGGGTCCCGGGGCGGAGGGGGGAGGACGGGGGCAGCGCTTCGTGTTTTAAGTTATTGCAAGGGGAGGGGGGGATTTGGGGTGGCTCCGGGGGGGGTGTCCCCAAAATTGGGGTGGCGGAGATGGGAATGGGTGTGTGTCACTTGTCACCCCCCCACCCCTGCCCCCACCCAGTCCCAGGGGTGGGGGGGACACACAGCTTGGGGCGATGGGTGGGGAGGAGGAAGGGGGGCGTCCTGTGGGGACACCAGCACTGGGGACAACCCCAATTCGGGGTGGGGGGGGCTCTGTTGGGTGGCAGTGGCAGCTTGGGGACATTCCCCTTTTGTTGTGTGTGGGTCACATCCCTCATCCCCCCCCTTAACCCCCTCCTCCATCCCAGGAGGGAGAAAACACCTCCACCCCCCTCCCGGGGGGGGGGGGGAGGGGGGCTGGCCCCCCAGCAGCGAGGCCGGCTTGCTTTGGGCTGGTGTCATCCCTCCCCCACCTTTCTGTGTGTCCTCGCCCCCCAAGCCCTGCCTTGGTTTCTTTTCTGTCCGTCCGCTCGCGCGCTCTCGATATGGTTTTCAGTTGAGTATTTTGTAAGATGTTACCGATGTTCGTCCTTGTATAAAATAAAACTGTTTCTGGCAATACCCAGCAGTGCCCCCACTGCATGTTTGGGGGGGGGGGCAGCACCTTTGTGTCCCCTTTCATGTCCCCTTTCCCACCCTCATCGGGGTGGGATGCACATCCCCAGGGCTTCGTGGTTGCCCTGTGTGCCTCAGTTTCCCTACCTGGTGCAATACTGGGGTGCAGAGTGGGACCAGCCCCACTCTTGGGGGCTCCATCCCCCCCTCCCAGTTACTCCCCAGCCCAGGCTCTGCCCCCCCTCCCCCCC
>NW_015091148.1:73099-77762 GCF_001431845.1 Calidris pugnax
GGAGGAGGGAAGTGGAAACCAGTGCCGTTTATGGGTGACCCCAAAGCTGGGGCTGTCCCTATGCTGTCCCCAGACCTGCTGAGCACAGGGGCACCCCTCAGCTCTGACCCCCTTCCTGCCCCATGCTGGGGAAGGGCGGGGGGGGGGTCCCACTGCCCTGGGGGGGGCGAGGGTTAAACAACTGGCCTGTGGTCCCAAAGGACAACGGGTGTCCTCCTGGCATGGAACCGGTGGCTATGCTCAGGCCAGGAGCCACTGGTGATGGGCATAGCCAAGGGCAAAGCCAGGAGGGATGGGGGGGCAGGGGTGTGTGTGTGCAGGAGTCACACAGTGGGGACCCCTAATTGGTGTGGGGGGACATCCGCGGGGGGGTGAGGGAGAGGACAAGCTGGGGCAGGAGAAACGTCACCAGCCAGGGCCCAATGGCGTACTTGAAGAAGTTGGTGCTGTACCACAGGGTGACATCTGTGGGCTGGAGGAACCAGTGCAGGACCTGTATGGCCACCAAGGCCAGCAGGGCGCTGGCCAAACGCTGCCAGGGGTCCAGGCGAGCCCCCTGGGGCAGGGAGAAGCTGGCGGCCAGCCCCAGCCCCAGGGCACTGCCCGTGTCCCGGGAAATGGAGGCGAAGGGCCGGGTGTCCAGGCGCAGCCAGGAGGGGTTGGAGCACCATTTGGTGGCCAAGCGGATGGACCTGCGGCAGGGGGAGGAGAGGGGTGAGTGGGATGTGAGGGGGGGAATCTCTGGGGCTAGCCCCACGCCAGGGTGGGGGACAGATCCCTGGGGCTAGCCCCATTTCCGCCCCCCCCCCCCAGAATATGGAGGGCAGATCTCCGGGACCAGCCCCATGCCAGCCCCCCCAGCCTAGGGCTAATATCTGCCCCTTATGAACCTGGGGGGCAGATCCCTGGGGATAACCCCCAGCCAACCCGGGGGGCAAATCCCTGGGGCCAGCCCCATACCAGCCTCAGAGGCAGATCCCTGGGGCTAATCCCCCCTTCCCTTGAACCTGGGGGACAGATCTCTGGGGCTATTCCCCCCACCACCACCGGCCTGGGGAGGACGGATCTGTGGGGCTAGCCTCCTGCCCCGGGGCACTCACCAGTCAATGTCGATGCCAGTGGCGATCAACAGGCTGTGCAGGGCGAGGGAGCTGAGCAGCAGGGCCAGCCCGGTGGCCACGAAGAAGCCCAGGGTGCAGGTGGCCAGGGTGCAACTCTGCAGCCTCCAACCCAAGACTGCCCCTGCAGGGTGAGGATGGGGCAAGTTGGGGGTCCGGGATGGACTTGGCTGGGGGGGGGCGGCGCTCAAGGGGAAGGGAAGGTGCCCCAAAACCCCCTGGCCCAAGGGTGGGGGTTGGGCTCCACGTGGAGGGACCAAATGTCCCCCCCCAGTAGCCCCACTCACCTGTCAGGATGCCGCCGACCACCTGATGGGGGAAATGGGCCAGCACGAAGATCCGGGAGAGCCCCACGGCCAGCAGAAGCAGGACGTAGGCGCCGAAGGGGCTCATCTTCACCACCAGGCTGGAAGGCAGAGAGGGTGAGCGGTGAGTAGACAGTCATGGGGCAGGATCGGAGCTCCCCAGCACCTTGTGCCAGGCAGGGAAAGACTGGCCCCCGCTTGGCAGGAGGAATGAGTGAAGCACAGGTGAAGACAACCAAAAAAGAAACACCTCAGGGGGGCTTTTTGAGGGTCTCTGGGGCAGCCAGAGCTGCCAGGATGGAGCTGTGTTCCCCAGGAGCCACCCCACTGGGAGGGGACGGTGTCCCTCCACCTGCCCTGTGCCCATGATGTGCTGCGGAAGGGTCCTGTGTTACAACCTCCCACTTCCAAAAGGGGTTTTGGAGGCTTCCAAGTGCCAGCTTCCCCCTTCCCAGGACTCACCTCCTGGAGTGTCTGGATGCCAGTGCTGTCAGAGCGGTGACAAGTGGCCAGAGGGCTGCTCCTGTGACCATACAGTGGCCGGAGGGGCTCCCTGCCAAGAGCAAACACAGGCCGCTCGACACGCTGGGTCAGGGGGGGAGCTTGTACCAGGGGGTCACCCAGGAGAGGTGGGGACATATCTGCTCCCTCCTGGCCAACACCCACAGGGGGCTCAGCTTGAGGATGAGGATGGAACGAGCCAGTGTCTCTGGATGATGGCCACCTGCCCCCAAAAAGCCAGGCTCTGGGGGGGGCTCTGTGGGCAGGAGAGGTCAGGTGGAAAGGGCGAGCGAGGTGCCCCCGTCCCTGTCACTGGCAGACTCTCCCGTGGGTTTCCTGGCCCCAGAGCTGCCTGTGCCGTAGGTGCGATGCCAGCAGCTGTGGCGCCCGGCCTGCTCCCCGCCGCTCGCTCCTTCGCTCTGCCACAACACGCTGGCTTGATGAACAGCAAGTCCCACCGGCAGCATTCCCATCCAGATGGAGCCTCCTAGCTCCTCCAGCCCTTCCCTACGAATTCTGCCAGAGAGGCAAGGGAAAGCTTTCCCCCCCTGTTACTCACCTGGTCCCGTTTCGCAGGAGACGGGGAACTGGCGCAGGACAACCAGCTGTTTTCCTGCGAGCCCCGATTCATGAACCCACCAGAACGGGCGCTCCCCAAATAAGAACCTGGTGGGGAGAGAAACCAGAGAGCAGTGAACGTCCCAACGCAGCCCTACGCCTTCACCGCCAGCAGGAGGAGCAGGATTTCTGCCAGTTCTTATGGTTCCCGGGCTTCTTTTTTCTGCCACAAATGCCTGGCAGATGTGTTACTGTGACTCGGGTGACCAGCAGAAACTCTGCAGGCCCCATGTGAGGACCAGCACTTGTCTCTGCCCGCCCAGTGGAGCCCGCCGTTGTGTTTCTGCTGTTGTGAATGTGCCACCGCTCAAGCCCTCGGGGTGTGACCACGGCGACCCTGTGACTCTCCCCTCACCATTTGAGGACCACGTTGAGCCACTCGGACACCAGGCCAATCCACAGCACCGACACCCCCACCTTGCGGTCCAGAAAATAGGCGAGAGGGAAACAGACGGTGAAGATGCATTTGGGATCGGCCAAGGAGGTCACCGAGATCCAAAATTTTTCCAGCCAGGGCGGCCCGGCCTGCAGCGCCTCTGCGAAGCGGATCCCAGCAGTGTGCAGGGAATCCATGTCACTGGGCTGGAGGGAGAAAGGGAGCGTTAGAGCTCAGGCCTTGGCACAGAGCCTGCTTGACAGGCAATGGCCTTGGAGGTGACTCCCCCGGGGCGACTGTCACCCTGTGGCAGGCTCCCACCCTTGCTGTGACCCTGAGGGACGCCTTGGCGGGTGATGCCAGCGCTGGCACGGCTTCAGGGAGCCATTTTGCCACTTGAAGTCTGCCCTCGAAGGACTCTCAACCTTTGCATCCCACCTGTGGCCGGTGCTGCAGAGAGCCACAGTGGGGATGGTGGCACCGGGCAGCATCGCTGCGTGCCACGGGGCTGTCTCCCGAGGGCCAGCGCCGGTAGGACCAAGACCGATGGGTGCTCTGGGTTGAGCCAGCATGAGCACATCCCAGGGGCCTCAATGCGGGGTTTGCTGGAGCAGTCAGGCTGCCCTGATTAGCTCTGGCCTCCCTGGGGCCAGCATGGGACTGCCCTGGTGCCTCCCTGGAGCAGGCCCGGAGTGTCCATGGAGCAGGCCCAGGGTTGGCTCAGGTTCTCCCTGGAGAATGCCCGGGGTCTTCACAGAGAAGGATTGTGGTCTCCATCATGGAGTAGGCCTGGGGTCTCCCTGGAGAAGGCTTGGCATGTCCATGGAGCAGGCTTGGAGCAAGCCTGGGGTTGGCCCGGGTTCTCCCTGGAGAAGGCCTAGGGTGTCCCTGGGGTGTCCTGGGACCTCCCCAATCATGGAGAAAGATTACAGTCTCCATGGAAAAGGCCTGGGGTCTCCCTGGAGCAGGCCTGGGGTCTTCATGCTAAAGGTTTGCGGTGTCTATGGAGTAGGCCCAGGGTCTCCCTGGGGTGGCCCAGGGTCTTCCTAGGGTCTCCTGGGGTATCCCTGCAGCAGGCCCAGGGTTGGCCTGGGTTCTTCCTGGGGTCTCCATGGAGAAGGCCTGGAGCAGGCCCGGCATCTGCTGGGGTC
Source organism: Calidris pugnax (assembly GCF_001431845.1). Lineage (NCBI taxonomy): Eukaryota > Metazoa > Chordata > Aves > Charadriiformes > Scolopacidae > Calidris > Calidris pugnax. Next base: position 77,169 of record NW_015091148.1, read on the forward strand.
TCCCTAGGCCAGGCCCGAGACCTTCCTGGCTCCACCGGGGGTGGCCTGTGGTGTCTGTGGAGCAGGCTGGGGGTTGGCCCGGGTTCTCCCTGGGGTCTCTATGGAGCAGGCCCAGGGTTGGCTCGGGTCCTCTCTGGAGAAGGCCTGGGGTTGGCCCGGGTTCTCCCTGGGGTCTCCCTGGAGCAGGCCTGGAGCAGGCCCAGGGCTGGCTCGGGTCCTCTCTGGAGAAGGCCTGGGGTTGGCCCAGGTTCTCCCTGGGGTCTCCATGGAGCAGGCCTGGAGCAGGCCCAGGGTCTGCTGGGATCTCTCTAGGCCAGGCCCGAGGCCTCCCTAACTCCACCGAGGGCGGCCTGGTCCTCCGGGGGACACCTGGATGCCCGAGGTGGGGGGTGTATCTATCCCCAAGTGTGCCCCCCTCCGCCAACCCTTTCCCACCACCCTCCCGCTCACCCGGCCTCTTCCGCCTACACTTCCCAGCAGCCCTCGCGGCACCGGGATGGGGGGGAAGCGAGAGGCGCTTTGCCCCGCCCTCTTCCGTCGCGCGTGGTGACGTCGGCGCGGGCGGTGGCACCGCCCACCTCCGCTCCCCTCCGC
>NW_015091148.1:79119-79420 GCF_001431845.1 Calidris pugnax
TGGGGGTGGGGGGGGAGCCCTGTATTGGGGTTACTGGAGGAGAGTGGGATGCCCTATAGGGAGGTTTTTGGGGAAGTGAGGAGCTCTGTAGTGGGGTGGGGTTTATGGTGGGGTGAGTGGGGTGCCCAATAGAGTGGTTTTGGGGTGAGTGGGGCACCCTGTAAGGTTGTTTTGGGGGGAGTGGGGAGCCTTTTAGTGGGGTTATTGAGAGGAGAGTGGAGTGCCCAATGGAAAAGCTTTTGGGGGGAGTGTAGAGCCCTGTAGGGAGGTTATTGGGCATGTGAGGAGCCTTATAATAGAC
>NW_015091148.1:79849-87885 GCF_001431845.1 Calidris pugnax
CAGGTTTTAGGGGGCGAAGGGGATAGGAGGTCTGGGGCTGCCCTGAGCGTTGCATGAAGGAGGGGCAGGAATGCAGTTTACATTAACCCTCTAGGAGGGTTAAAATATAGTTACATATATATATATATACACACACATGCTCGGGGGGGTAAGATAGATATATATATATATATATATATGCATAAGAAAAAAAAAAAAGGGTGCATTTTTCTTTTTAACCTGTGAGTCAGGTGAAAGCAAAGGGCTGTTGGAGAAGAGCAGAGAGACTGTGGGGAGTTGGGGAGGGCGGATGCTGAGCCCAGGGACTGGCGTTGGAAGGGAACTGGGGATGTGAAGGGACTGGGGAGGGTACCAGAGGGAGCGATGGAGGAGCCCCTTGAGAAGGATTCACGTCTGGAGTGTGCAACGTTGAGAAATGTGATAGGAAAAGGGTGCTTGGGTGTGATGCAGTTCTGTGGGTGCGCTGGGGACATTGTCCGGGGCTGAGCTCCTGTTCTGGTGCAATTTTGGTAGGGAGAGAGGCTCCCCAGGCCCCGGTAGAGGCTACAGGAAAGTCTTCAAATGATATCCAACAGGTTGGCTTAGTGCTGTGGCGCTGCCGCTCTGCTCTGGAGAGGGCTGAGAGCTCCCTTTCTGGCTTTGCCCCAAGTCTGGCTCTTCCTCCCAAAGCTGGGATGCTCCATCTCATCCTCCCCGAGGAAGAGACTGGAGGATTTCCTTGGGAATCTCTCCTTTTTTTCTCTCCTTTATCGAAAGGCGTTTGCTAGGGAGGGCTTCACCTGCTCGGCTGGGCTCGGGGCGGGGGCAGGAGGAGAGGAAAAGTGACCTCCAGGAGCATCTCTTCCCAGGAGGAGATGGCGTTGGCATGGAAGGGGCTCTCCATGCCATCCTCTCTGCTCCTTCCAACCTCCGAGGGAGCGGAGGGCTAACAACGCAGCCTCCCGGGGAACAGATTGCGCAGGAATTAATGTCAGCTCTGGAAGGGTTGATTTTTTTTTTATTTTTTTTTTCTGGGGGTGGTGCACTGTTTGTCTCATTTACACTTTCCAGTCGTGCTGCGATACCCACCACGACAAACCTGGCTGAGAGGATGAGGAGGCCTTTCCCAGGGAGCTGCTGAGAAGCTCTTCTTCTATCCGCGCTCCTGGGGACGCTCAGGCTTATCCGCTGCCTGCAAGAGGAAATAGTTATGGTATAAAAGGTGCAAATTTGAGGCGCGGTGGCTGTTCTGGTTCACTTCCCTGTGCAGACCAGTTCCTTGGCTGGTGTTTGTGGTGAGTGGAGAAGAACTGGGGGCCCTGGCGGCAGCACCTCTGTGGCTATTTGGGCCTGAATTGCTTTTTCAGAGGAGGCCACGCAGCATCCCAGGCTCTGTGTGTGTTGGGTGCAGTGGTTTATTGGCTGGAAAACTTGTGCTATCATCAGGAAAACTGAGTTCACATCAAATAGGTCCAAGAAGAGATGGTTGACATTGTTGGGGTCTCACGAGTGACCCTGTGCTTGGGTGAGGAGGGACAGGGGTAGTGGAGAAACTCGCTGAAAAACAAATATTCTCCTGGTTTTGCTTCTGGACAACTCTGTAAATGTCTCCGTCTGGATTTGTTTTCCTTAATGTTTCCCCCCCCTCCTCCAGAATGCCCCTCTTCCAGTGGAAAGCCTAATCACGCAGATATCCTGCTTGTAAACTTACAGTATGTCTCAGAAGTGGAAATAATTAATGACCGCACGGAAACGCCTCCTCCTTTAGCTTCACTCAATGTTAGCAAGGTAAGAACCTGCCCTCCTGGGCTTGGAATTGTTTGCTCCTGGGAGGGAGGGATTTGCGTGGGGAGGTAGCTTTTAAACTTTAAATCACCCGCTTCAATCCTGACTTAATGCGGCTCTGTTAAGGGTTTAGATGTTGATATTTTGGATGTGTTGAATCTCCATGACCTGCTGGTGGGGTTTCTGTAGCAAGGCGGCAGCTGGCTGGTCCTCTCTGTTCCAGGATTGCTCGGTGAGGAAGCTTCCAGCTTCATTTTATCCAGGAGGTGGTCTGAGCGAGGGGCTGGGGTGCTATGCCCCCCTGGGAACCCAGTCCTCTTGCTGCCCTCTGCTCCCCTGGGTGCCTGCGCAACCCTTTGGTCTGTATTTATGGTGTATTTGCTCAGCGTGGTCCAGAGGGACCTGGGCAGTCTGGAGAGGTGGAACTGTGCCAACGTCCTGGAGTTCAACCAGGCCAAGTGCAAGGTCCTCCCCCTGGGTTGGGGTAATTCCAAGCACAAATCCTGGCTGGGCAAAGAATGGCTGAAGAAGCAGCCCTGAGGGAGAAGAACTTGGGGGGTGGATGAGAAGCTCAACATGCCCTGGCAACATACAGTGGCAGCCCAGAAACCTCCTTCACCCGGGGCTGCATCTCCAGCAGCGTCGCCAGAAGGGTGAGGGGGGGATTCTACCCCTCTGCTCCACTCTGGGGAGACGCCCCCCAGTGCTGGCTCCAGCTCTGGAGCCACCAAACGTCAGAAGGACATGGAGCTGTTGGAGCAGGGCCAGGGGAGGCCACAGAGATGCTGGGAGGGCTGGAGCCCCTCTGCTGGGAGAACAGGCTGACAGAGTTGGAGGGGTTCAGCCTGGAGAAGAGAAGGCTTCAGGAAGACCTTAGAGCCCCTTCCAGTCCCTAAAGGGGCTCCAGGAAAGCTGGGGAGGGACTCTGGATCAGGGAGGGGAGCCACAGCACGAGGGGGAAGGGTTTGACACTGAAAGAGGGGAGATGGAGCTGAGATGTGGGGAAGAACTTCTTTGCTGTGAGGGTGGTGAGAGCCTGGTCCAGGCTGCCCAGAGAAACTGTGGCTGCCCCATCCCTGGAGGGGTTCAAGGCCAGGTTGGAGGTGGCTTGGAGCAACCTGGTCTGGTGGGAGGTGTCCCTGCCCAGGGCAGAGGGTTGGAACTGGATGATCTTTAAGGTCCTTTCCAACCCAAACCATTCCATGATGCTGTTCTATGATTTAAGTGCCCAGGTGACACTGCAGTCTCTGGTTAAAGCACTGCTGAGCAGCTCTGTCCTGTGCCAAGCCCTGTGCTGTCCTCAGAGGCCACTCCACTGGGTACCCCGCTCCTGTGGCAGGAGTAAATGTGGGTTTATGTGCTGGCAAGTGGGTGCACGTTGCTGCCTGAAACACTGGCAGAGGATTTCAGCCTCTGGGGTGTTTTTTAAGTGACTTTGAGGCTGCAAACCACCTTTTCAGTTGGGAAAAGTCCAGTGGTCTCCATCCTCCTGGCTCTGAGGCAGCCCCAGTGCCTCTGGTAGAGGGACGTGGTTCCTCTCTGGCCAGAGAGAAGGGAGAATGGAGCCTGTTATAAACATGCAACAGGTTCTCCCCCTGACAGCGAATGACTAGAGTGCTCAAATCAAAACCTTCCAGAGAAGATGGGCACGGCTGAAGCTGGTTTTCTCCTTACCCAAGCCTGTGCCACTGCTCCTGGGTGCTCTCTCTTCGAAGATCCCAGGTTAAGAACGCACTAGAGTGCTTTTTGTGCTCCCGTGGATGATGCTGGACAAGGTTTGTGCTCCGGTGGGTGCTCTCTCTGCCTGCAGCTCCATCTCCATGCAAATGCTGGTCATCTTCAGAAACAGAATGATTGTGGGTGAAGCCAAACGGTGAGGGAATGGGCAGGAGTGGTGAAGTACACACAGTTGAATTTTGAGGAGCTACTTTTCACATGTCCTTTTGGAAAGGCATCACTTCTGATTCCCAGGGATGGTGTCAAAAAAAGGGAAGGTGAACCTGAGCTGCCCTCGATGCTGGTGTGAAACAGCTGGAAGCCGGGTGTGGGGTCCATCTGTGGGGCTTTTCAGTTGTCACCTCCTTGTCCCATGTGGAAACCTCCTCTCCTGGCAGGCAGGCTCTGGCTGCAGGTCGGTGTCGTGAGGGTGGCACCATCTGGGCGTCTGTAGCCCTGTGGGTTCCTTCTGGGTGGATTGGCATGTTGGCGGAGGTCTCAAATGACACAACTGCTGTAAAGACACGGCTATTGGTTGTAATTGCATCGAGTGACATCGTCGGGAGCGCAGCCGGGATGTCACAGGTCCTGCGTGACTTCAGATACTGGCTTCAGTCTTTCTGGCATCAAAATAATTGCTGTGGATTTGCTGCGGGGAAAGATAATGAATCAAAGTCGTATCTTTAGTGGATGAAAGCCGATGTGCAGCCACCGGTGTGTCCTTGTCCCTATCTCCAGTGACAGGAGGGGTTTTCTACATTGTTCTTACCCACATCTCCTCTCCCGTGGATGCACAGGCGAGCTGGGGTCGGCTGCTGCTGCTGCTGCAGGACTGGAATGTAGATGAGCTGATGCTGGTCATAGTGGGAGAAGGAGCTATTGGCACCTGGGAATCCTTGTGGTGTGCCGGGGCAAGCCCTTGCTGCTCTGGAAGGCCCTGGAGATCAAGCAGAATCCTCAGGAGATGCTCAACTGTGACTTTTCCTGAGTGGAGAGAAAATGTTGGGACCAGAAGACTTTGCTGGCGAGGGACCAGCGAGGCACTGGGAGGTCACACCGGCACGGTGAGGGCTGGCGGTGGTTTGGTTGAGATACAGCTGAGCTCGGAGCTTCCTGCTGCCAGCGATAGCCACACACTCCAGTGACACAGATGTCACTGGAGAGGCTGGGACATCTAGGGAGCTGCCTGGTGGGGCTGGCACCCACCTGGGGGACCTCAGCAGGGCGCTGGGTGGCCCTCACTGGCTCTTCTTGCCATCATTCACAGGGCCATGAATGGGGAAGTGACTCATTCATTCACGCCGTCGTCGCACAAGGTGTGTGTGTCACCAAGTCTCTTCGGTAGCCCTGGCACCTTCAGGTGCTCGCTGCAGGGGCGGGGAGGGGGGATATGAAGCTGCGTGGCCAGAGGGGCTATTTTAAATGCTTGGATCGGGGAGGCTGGAAGCTCATTTATTTCTTGTCTGGGGATGAATAGGGAGAGCACATGCCCTCACAGGAGAAGGGCAAGAGCAAGGGGACCCTGCATCATGGAATCACAGAATTGTTGGGGTTGGAAGGGACCTTCTAGAGATCCTCTAGTCCAACTCCCTGGCCAAAGCAGCATTGCCCAGAGCACATCACTCAGGGCTGCATCCAGGTGGGGCTTGAAGATCTCCAGAGAAGGGGACTCCACACCCTCCCTGGGCAGCCTGTTCCAGGGCTCTGGCACCCTCACCGGAAAGAAGTTCTTCCTCAGATTGGAGTGGAACTTCCCATGTTCCAGCTTGTGCCCATTGCCCCTCATCCTGTCACTGGGAACCACTGAAAAGAGTCCAGCTCCATCATCCTTCAAGCCACCCTTTAGATACTTGGAAGCATTAATAAGGTTGCCCCTCAGCCTTCTCTTCTCCAGGCTGAAGAGCCCCAGCTCTCTCAGCCTTTCCTCATCAGGGAGATGCTCCAATCCCTCCATCATCTTTGTTGCCCTTCGCTGGACTCTCTCCAGTAGTTCCCTGTCTCTCTTGAACTGGGGAGCCCAGAACCGGACACAGGATTCCAGTTGTGGCCTCACCAGTGCAGAGCAGAGGGGGAGAATGACCTCCCTCCACCTCCTGGCCACACTCTTCCCTCCGCAGCCCAGGGTCCCACTGGCCCTCTTGGCCACAAGGGCACATTGCTGGCTCATGGAGAGTTTGCTATCCATTAGGACTCCCAAATCCTTCTCTTCAGTAGTGGTTTCCAGAAGATCCGCCCCTAACCTATATTGGTGCCTGGGGTTCTTCCTCCCCAGGTGCAGGACCCTACATTTGCCCTTGGATCTTGGCATGTGGTTAATAAACAACCCAGTGTTGGAGGTTGGCTCCAGGTGAGGGCTGAGGTGCCCCAGCCCGAAGCAGGAGGAAGAGGTGGGGCTTTGCTGGGTGCTGTGAATCCCAGGAATCCAGGAAGGCATGATGAAGTGATGTTGGGATGCTCCCCATGGTGGCAGCACGTGAGGGGCTGCTCTTCATCTGCACCTCCCCAGGGTTTCCTGGCTCCTCATGGTGGCCTGTTGTGACCCACCTCTTCACAGGGATATCCCCAAGGCTTTGGTGCAGCTGGTTGGGGACCCAGGTAGGGTTGGGGACCCAGGTACAGTGGCCTCGGGGAGCCATCCTGCTCAGGTGGTGTCAGTGTGGTCCCAAAAAAGACTGGTGGTCATGTGGAGGACTTGGATGCAGGAAAGATACTGAAGAACATTGAGCCCAATCTTACAAACCAGTTTGGAAGCCGGACTGGTGGTCTTGGAGAGAGCAATTCCTACGTGGAGTAGGGCGAGCAGCTTCAGAGGGGCCAGGGGCCAAGGAAGCGTCCTGTCCCCCTGTTAAGGCTTCTCTTGGTCACCAGGAGGCTGAGGAGCACATGGCGAGGGGCCGAAGGCTGCAGCAACGAGCCCAGCTCACTTGGGCACGGTGACAGGCTGCATTTGCCCCGCGTCAGGGGGCTGGCAAGGGGGGGAAACTCCCTCGTTCACATTATTTGCTATAAAAAGTAGCAAATAATCCCCCGCTCAGTAGAATTTTGGCCTTTTCCTACCCAGAGAGGGGTTTGGAAGGGATGAAGCCGTCCAGCATGGAGAAAGCTGGGCTTGAGGAGTGAGGCCATTCCAGGGAGGAGGAGGAAGAAGAGGGCCAGCGTGGGTGACTCTGCCACTGCAGCAGCTCCAGCAGGGAAAGGTGGCTGGTCCAGCAGCTCCTCCCACAGCCGGGGGGGGAGTTAAATTGGGGGATGCCAGGGTTGGGGGTTCCCCTCTCTCCTCCAGGACCCCGCCAGCATAATCCTGCTTCTCCCCCCACACACATGGACATTGTGATTCCCAAATAATAATTCTCCTTTTTAATTTTTTTTAATGGAATAGAGATAAAGTTGATCATACTCCTGTGTGGTCCATTCGGAGGCATTTACGCTCCTCGAGCCCTCAATTATTCTGGGCTCGTTTTGCCCTTGAGTCACCAGCAATAAAATACAGTAATTAATTCAGAAAAAGCAGAGGGGGGAAAGTGATGTGTGTGCATCTGGCCCCCCGGCAACCGACTTCCTCCCTCCGCCTGAAAGGGGGAGGGAATGTGAAAAAACAGCATCCACATCCCCAAATTATTGGGGAGAGGGACAGACAGGGGACAGTGGCCTGAAATCCCAGTGGAATTCTGGGATTTGCAGGGAAAGGTGTGGTGGGAGGGTGGAAATTGCAGGCTCCTCGTTCCCCTGATTTAATTAGTGAGTGGGACAGTTGTGTCTGGATGGGGGGGGGGACACATCGGGGGGTCTCATGGCCACTCGGGTGATGCTCAGGCTCCCTCTCTGTCTCCCTCCCCCCCCACTTCAGCTTGCCAACAAAGCGCGGACGGAGAAGGAGGAGAAGATGAGCCAGGCGTATGCAATTAGTGCTGGTGTCTCTCTGGAGGGGCAGCAGCTCTTCCAGACTATACATAAGACGTAAGTCCCCTCCTCGGTGTCACCCACCCTCCGTCTCAGTCCCCTGGGGGCTATTCGTGGCCTGGGGGGGCAGTTTCATAGCCCAGGGGGAGGGAATTTCATTCCTGATGCCTTGGGCTCACCCAGAGACGCTGCCAAAGTGTCCCTCACATGGTCCTTGGGGACAAGCAATGGCACCATCTTGCCTCTTCTGGCATGCAGCGGGCCATGTCCCCGTGGGCTCACACCCCTCTCTGCTTGGCTACCAAGGAGATAGATGCCAGGTGGCTTCTGCACTCACGTCACCTCCTTGGCTGTGGTGGGACTGCGCTGGGGATGGGTGGTGGCTTTCAAGGGAGGCTGGGGGACAACATGGGAGCAGAGCCCCCCACCACCACCCCCAGGCTGAGTATTTTTTTCCCCCTTTCCCTGCAGCATTAAAGACTGTAAATGGCAGGAGAAGAACATAGTTGTGATGGAAGAAGTCGTTATCGCCCCCCCTTATCAAGTGGAAAACTGTAAAGGCAAAGAAGGAAGCGCCCTGAGTCACGTACGCAAAATAGTGAGTACTTGGGGGGGGGTTCTGGTGGCCCTGGGGACACCGGGGCGGGGGGGGGGGG
>NW_015091148.1:93851-94977 GCF_001431845.1 Calidris pugnax
CCCCCACCATCATCCAACCTCTGTGACCCCCCCCTCCCAGCCCACCCTGGCTCGGGCCTGGGGGGTGACAGTGGCCCCCGGCGCAGGTGCGGATGTACTCCCGGACCATCGCCATCATCGGGGGCTTCCTCATCCTGGCCAGCGGCGCGGGTGAGCTCTACCGCCAAAAGCCACGGAGCCGCTCCCTCCAGTCCACAGGGCAGGTCTTCCTCGGCATCTACCTCATCTGCCAGGTATGGGGGACACCAGGGGGGAGAGGGGGACGACATGGGACACCGCTGGGAGGGCACAGGACACCAGGGGCTGACACAGCCCCTCCTGTCCCCCACCCTGCTGCAGGCAGGGGGCTAGATCTGCTATTTATGGGGGGCACAGGACTCCAGGGGTGACACAGCCCCCTCCTGTCCCCGACGCTGCTGCAGGCAGCGGGCTGGATCTGCTATTTACAGGGGACACATGCATCAGTCCAAGGGGAAAAAGCGGGATGAGTGCCCCCAGTGCCACTCCTGTCACTGCACTCCATCCCCCTCTCTTTTTTGTGTCATCATCCCCCCCCTTCCAGGCCTACTCCCTGCAGCACAGCAAGGAGGACCGCCTGGCTTACCTGAACCACCTCCTGGGGGGGGAACTGGCCCTTCAGCTCCTCTTCATCCTCTACGGTCTCCTGGCCCTGGCTTTCCTCTCGGGCTACTATGTGCGGGCGGCGGCGCAGGTGCTGGCGGTGCTGCTGCCCCTCGCCATCCTTCTCATCGACGGCAACATTGCCTACTGGCACGACTCGCGCCGTGTCGAGTTCTGGAACCAGATGAAACTCATCGGCCAAAATGTCGGCATTTTCGGAGCCGTCGTCATCCTGGCTACCGACGGTTGAGCAGGGGTAGCCACTGGGACTGGGGCCTGGGGTGGGGAGGGACACATACACACACACACAATAATGGGGGGTACTCTTTTTTTTTTTTTTAAAGAGTCACCACTATTTATTTTTTTTTTAATTATTATTTTTTATTTGTAAATATTTGATAATTTTGATGGAGAATAGAGTGGGCGCTGCCCTGGGGGAGCCAGGATGGTGGGGGGGGGTCCTGCCTTGTGGGGTGCTGGCCACTGTGTGGCCAGGCCCCCTCCC